>NW_020897773.1:2334166-2577270 GCF_003984885.1 Neopelma chrysocephalum | reverse complement strand
AGAAGGAGAAGGAGAAGGAGAAGGAGAAGGAGAAGGAGAAGGAGAAGAGAAGGAGAAGGAGGCATGTGGGCTCAGTTTGACTCTGTTATTGGTGATCTGGGAAACAGGAGTTTGGGCTGCCATTTACAGGAAAAGCTAGAGGAACCACATATCCCAATCCCATAGAAAGTAAAAAGGAGGCAGAGGCCTCCTTCTGAGTGTGCTGTACCAGTCCATGCCTCAGGGGAAGGGCTTCACCAAGAGGTCCAGAAGTAGAAGTCCTTTATTCAGCCCAAGGGTATTTTGAACTCCTCACATTCCTGCAACATCTAAATTCTAGACATTCAATATTGCTTTTGTTGGTAAAAATACCTGATTCAGGGCATTACATTTGAAATGAGGTGATTAACCCAGCTATATGGAGACTCTCAATACCATGGTGAGGAGCCAGCTCTTTGTCAGTTGGATGGGATGTCTCTGACACTGCTTGCAGCTAATGACACTGGATGTAGGACCACACAACTGAAGAAAAATTAAAATATAGAAGATGAAGACTACATCTCACATGGCATTCATGCCTGTAATTTACAATACAACAAATCAGTAAAAGCGACCACTATTTTTCATAACACATTGCAAAATTCTGCAAGAGTTTTGGTGTGTAGAGGACAACTGCTGGGTATTTAATGACTTAGTAAGTAAGATTTTAAAAGATGTAGAAGGACTGCCATGACAGGCAGGCGCAGAGAAAACCATACAGAACCCTATGGAGCCTTAGGGTTCACAGAAGTTGCCATGTTAACCGCCGTGCTTTGCCACATAAACGTTATCTGTATGGTGAAGAAATGCTCTTCCTGGTAGTGTCACACAGAATAGTTAACTATATTTGTGGAGGAAGTGTGATTTATCCCATTGAAGGATCTTGCAGTTGCCATATTAGAGGTGATGCTGTGCATAAGTCAGCTCTTAGTCTAAAGCCTGTGGTATGAGAAACATGATCTAACAGTTTATTTCTATACAGGGGAGCACGTATTTCAGACTTGGGTTTGAGTTTCTCAGTATCCATCAAGGTATCTCTTCACACCAAGATAAATTAACTGATTAAAATAAGGCAACATGCATGGCTGACAGGGAAGATGAATATTTTCATTAAGTTCATAAGAAAATTGATTAGACAATATTTAGAGTTTCCTAAAATATATGTAAAACATTATGTGCTTTATGTAGTTATCACAATATGGCAAGACCTGAGGTTGCTGTAATGCTGGCACCACTCTGATTTTGTGGTTTGTGCCCATTTCCTCGGGGATTGATAAAGATCTGGAGAAGACCAGGTTCAGCAGAATTGCTTTCTTAGCTTACCTCCTAATGCTTTCCGAGATAACCATCGGGGAGAGAAGAGCAGAAAAGGCTTTTTCCCACCCGATACAATGTCCTTAGCCTTGAAAAACACCTCTGTTCTCCAGAACACCCAGCCTGAGTCCAGGGCCAAGAGAGGAAGAAAAACCAGGGCTTCAGCAGAAAGGGCAGTGGATCTTTGGAGAGTGACCAGCTGCATGTGAGACCTGTCCCGCAGAGCCCCGTCCGTGTCCTTTCCGAGCCTGACTGAGTGACCGCCTGGACCTCCGTCCCCCTCGCTCAGGGCACCACCAGGAGTCTCCACACAGAGGAAAACCTCAGGAGAGCCCTGGTTCCCTGCTATGGGGGAAGTGGCACCTGGCAAAGCATTTCTTGGCTCTTTAGTGCGCACAAGCTCCCAGGGAATCTTTGAGTCGGGTGGCGGTCGGTGCCCGAGAAGGAGCGGGGCAGCAGGAAAGCTGGGAGCCCCCTGGGCGGTGTGCGTCGGGGAGGGGGGGTCCTGGTGCTGATCCCTGGCCGGCCATGGCCCCAGGCACGAGCCCCGGCAGCTCCAGGATTTAAAAATTAAAGTTTGCCATCTAGCGGCAGCCTCGGGCTTTTGGGAGCAGCCACCCGCCCCCCTCCCAGTTTTTGGGTGCCGGTTTAGGATTTCTGAAACAGATATCATGTCTTTGCTAGCGCTGTCGGAGCCTTCCCACCGTCTCGTTCCTCCTGCAGAAGTGATGGAAGGAGCTCTGAATCCCGGTGAGCTGCCGGCTGCAGACTGGTCAGTGTCACAGCTCTGGGGCAGCTCCCGTGGTCACCACACATTGCAATAGGCACGGTTCTGGGGAGTATTAAATCCTGGGTGGTTTAAAAAACCCCAAACTCAAACAACTTCAAAAATTTCACTGTGATTAAAAAAACGAGGCAATGAAATGCAATCTTTTCCCTCCACGTTCCTCTTGCCTGGGACAGTGGTAGTTCTCAGGGGACTGTCTCCTTCTTTCTTTCTCTTAAGTAGAAATTTCCCCTTTGAATGGAGCTGTACCTGCAAGTGACACACTTGCTCTGGTTTGTGTGATACTCCTGTGTGTCAGAACAAAGCTGCCAGGAGCCAGCACCTCTGCAGGAGCATCAGGTTCCCTCCTTGCCATTGCCAGTGCCACCGTGAGTTTCCTATGAGCAGTGCATGTTGCCTATATAGGATCATATGTACCTATAGGACCCATATGGAGACCACTCCTGGCAAAAGATCCATGTGGAGACCACCAGTCACATATTTCCATAAGAAGGAACAACATGATGCAACAGGAGTACGGGCAGTGTTTTCTAAAGGGAAGAAGAGGTCAAGAACCCTTCATGGAGGAAGCCAGCAAAGAATGTCTGTGGCTGAGGAAAAGGCCTGGAAAGGGAGCAAAGGGAAGGTCTGGAAGGTGATGGGCAGTATGGTCTATTTGGGTGCCCAGATTGTAATTAAGGAGCCGTTGGCATCCAGCCTGATGTCTGCACAATCTCTCCTCTTCCACATACAACATTTCTATTAACGGAACTCCAGGTGGGATTAGCAATTTTTGCAGCATAATCACATTGTTGAGTCATATTTAATTTATGAACCACTACACACACAGTATCATTTTCTCATATTGATGCTGAGCTGATTATTTCCCAATTCATATTTATGCATTTGATATCTCCCTCTGCAGTGTAGAGCTTCATATTTGTCGTTAGTGAACTTCATCTTGTTGATCTGAGACCATCTCTTCAATTTAGCATTTTGCATTCTGATCCTGTCTGCCAGATTGAGCAAATTTTATAAGTGTACTCTATATTTATCCTTCAAATCACTAATAAAAATATTGACTAAAATCAGTCCTGAAGATCTCTGCACATCTGCTTGGAATCCTCTCATGAAATTTACTTCCAGTTTGACATTGAGTCATTGGCAATAATACTTTGAGAGTTTTTTCATCTATTTGTATACACACTGATCATCATAATTTTGCATAAACCGCATTTTGCTCGCTTCTATGTATGAATTCAGGTTATTAGTGCCAAAAGTCTTATTAAATATATTTTCTACTGTTTATTCCCATCATCAGTACTTAGCATACACATATTTAGGTCCTGCTACAAAACAGTGCAGCTATGTAAGAAAGGAGCAATTTTTACTCTCTCCTTCAAATATATTAATTTCATAATACGAAATTAAGTCTCTTTCTTTAATGAAAGAACTTATGAGGTATAAGCTACTCAAATTATGTTGAGAGTTTCAGAGGAAAAAAAAAAAGCTCTGTACCTTTGCATTTGACTTTGTGCGCAGTATCAGCACAATAAAAATATTTGCTGATGATGTAGCTGCTCCTTAATATAGCACATAGGACAGAAATGATGCAAGTGCCTATTAATCCTAAGATAGAATTCCTAGTAAAAGGTGAAAAAAAGGAAAAGGGACATAACTGTGTCAGTTTTACTGCTAGCATATAATTAGATCAGAAGAAGATGATTTCAAAATGTCCAGAGCATAACTGCTTCCTGCTATTTATATGATCTGTTTCTGATTCAGAAGCTGCAGTTCATCTTATATTTCTACGTGTAAGAACCTCTTTGGGGCCTACATCCCCGGAGTGGTAGCAGAAGGCTGCTTCTTCCCAGCCTCTGCATTTTGTAGTTTGCAGAGGAAAAGTATCCTAAACCAAAAACTTAACATGCTAATAAAAGGATTTGTTTTTTCCCTACATGAAATCTCTCCATGTAATGTCTCTGTTTCTGGCTTGAGCTGGAGGATTTTAGGGATGCCACCGATCTGGAATGTAGCATCTGCATGCCAGCCCTCTCAGACAGGTGCTTGGGAAGAGTCCAGGAAAAAAGTTGTCCGCAGTGCCATGATGGAAACAAAGAAATTATTCAACAACCTCTTGCCATAAAAACCTGCGTTAAGGGAATGCAGTCAAGGAGCCAATCTGGTACACAGCTTGAGGGACAGGGCCAGCAAAGCCCGGCCTGTGCTGCGAGCAATGAGGAGGCAGAACACATTTGGGTCCAGCCCTGACTCCAAACAGCCTTGCTGGTTTTGGGGAGGCAGATGGTCACACTGCCCTCCTCTTCCTTTTAAGCTTCCTGCTGCTTTCTTGCTGAAGCTGTCCCACTGAGACCAGCAGTAAATGTCATTTTGTAGGTGTCTGCAATACAATAAAAGTAGCCCCAATGCAACACCCCATGAAATGTGTAACTGCAGACAGAGATGAATCATGCCACCACCGAGGCAGGTCTCACATAGAGCCAGTGTAGGTGTTATTATGACTGTAACAGGCTTCAAAAGAATAAATTGCGCGAAAGTTAGGCTGGCAGCGTTTCCCGTTAGCAGTAGCTTGGGTAATGCTGCTCAGATCACCTTCTCACATTACAATCGCTGTTCCTTGAAGGAGGTTTGGCTGTAAACTCCTCCCAACTCCGTGCTAATTCTGAAGGATAACATGAGCGTCAATTAGGCATCAGCATGACTCAGAAATGAAATATTGCCCTTGGTGGGAAGTCAAGACAGCGTGTTTTTCCAGCACACGTTGTCCTACCCACTAGGTGTCCCTGCCAGCCAGGGAAACAGCGCACCGTAACCAGGGCTGATCTGCTTCATTCCATTTGGCTTCAGCTGAAAACATCAAACGCAAACAACAACTAAGGAAACATGTCTGAAATAACTTCTCCTTCTTCTCCTTTTTTCTTTTCTTTTTTTTTAAACTTCCATTTTGAAGCAGCTCCAAATTCATGCACAATGCACAGAATGGAAGAGGCAGCTCTCCGCTTTGCCCTGCAGTGTAGTGGAAAGGTTTTGGCCCATAGGAGAATGGCTCCCCTTCTGGATAGCATGTAGGTGATGGGCTGCTTTGGCTCAAGCACCACCAGCTTCATCCCTACAACCTCTCCCCTGAATTCTGAAGAAGCCAGACAAATTACACTGTAATCCCTTACCTCTATTTGCCCAATCTTTAAAATAGATGCTATTCTAGTTTGTCTCCTCCACCATGGAGCTGTGAGGTTATATGAAGGGTGATGATGTTGCTCTTTCTTCCCAGTTAAAAAAATTAAAAATAAATTATTTTTTAAATCACATTACTATCCATGTGTGGCTGTTCAAGTCTCAAAAAAAAATTCCGAATTTGTGGGTAAATAGGGCTAGGTGGATGCAGCTGTTTATAACCTCAACATGGATTAGGCATAACACACATGTTTGTGGCTGCCTCTGTAAAGAAGAGACCTTTTTGACCAACTAAAATTTGCTCCAGGAATCCCTGGAGAGATTCCAGAGGTCAGGAGAGAACCATGGAAGAAACTGAAGACATTAAAGGAAGCACATATTTGCAGATGTGGCATCTTCTGCCAGCCCAGGAAGAGGGAAAGGAAGCAGGAGGTAAAATCCTGAAGATGTGCAGGGAATTTTTTGTTTCAAAAAAGGTTTTGTCTCTTTGTAATACTGAACTGGGGGAGACAGGGAAAAAAAAAGCCTGTTTGCCATATAAGTCAGAGAAACCCATGCCACATTTTTGTAGTTCTCTTTCCTGATGTCAGAATGGAGAAGAAACAAGCAGGAGAACTGGGTTTTCTGAAGCCATCACACAAGGTGATCTCCGTACTCCTCTGAAGGCTCTGTGTTTGGGAGCCATCAATGGAGATCACAGCCTATTGTGTTGTGCACTGTACAAACAGCCAGGGAGAGACGATCCCTGTCAAAAAGGACTTACTCTCCAAACAGAGACGACAGAAGAATAGGGGGAGGATTAGAAATTAGTTGACTAGATCAGAGTTGCACAGTTTGGTGAGGACACCAGAGGCATAAACCTGGTATTCTGATTCCCAGCCCAGCAATCTGCTCTTTTTCAGGGACAACCACCTTTTGATGTTGTAGTGCTTATGGGGTGTTACCAGCACTAAAGATAATTATATATGACTTGCTATTTTTAACTAATGGGAGCTTTACATATAGACACACACCCACTGAACTTTGCTGCCCCCAGGGACAGTCCTCCCCCTCCCAGCCCTAAGAGAGCTTGGAGGGTGCTCAGCCAGTGACTATAAGGTGACCTTCACAGCAGAAATGTGATACAAAAAAAAAAAAAGGAAAGGAGGAGGGCTCAGCTCTTGTGAAATCTGGCTGTTGAAACACCTTCATATCTTGCAACACAAAGTCAAAAAATTCTTTGTCTTAAAGATTTAAGACTAAACATAGGAAGAACTGTATTTATCTCATGTTAATCACCTAGGCAACTGGGAAAGCAGAAGTGAGCTTCACTTTCTAGTGGGTTTTATAATCTGCCAGTTCATTCAAACGCCTTTTTCCGGTACATCAGAAATACATGTGGGCCTGCTGCAAATTTGCATTTTTAAGAAGAAAAATCATACCCCTAAACAATCACTTTGAGGTTGTAGCTTTTCCTTTAACAGAGGTGTTGTGTGCCTGCAAGCCCAGGTACTTATTTAATGGCCCAGAATCTGCATTAGAAGCAGAGGTTCTCATTTTAATTTCTCCTCTCTGAGATCACACTACTGTGGCAGCAAGGATTTGTTAAGAGACCAAGGAACGGGCTGGGAACTGCCCTCACCTTTTGCAGTAGGTAGGGAACAGCTAGAAGCTTCTCCTGCATAACTGAGAGGGATTGTGAAGGATAGAAGGATATATCCCAAGAATGAAGTAATGCTGTGCATACGCAGTCCTGAGCGTTGTGTTATACTACTGCAACACAGCTGTCAGGAAGTGAATAACAATCCAGTCTGCCACAGGGTCTTGCAGGATTCAAGCCCCAACTCGTACCTTTATCATGGGCCAGGTCAGGAAGAAGGCAGAAAGGCTGTCTCTTACCAAGGAGCAGCAGCAAGGTTGTATTTTTCCTAGTGGTTGATTCAAATCTGGAGCTGTTTTTGTGAATAAATGTTAGCGTTCGCATCTGCTCTTTTATTGAAAGATGTAAAAAAGCATAGGTTGAAAATTCTGTTGAAGCTGATCTTTTGTCAGAAAATGAGACCTTCAAACAAAAAAAACCCCAAAACCAAAAAAAACCTAGATGGCTCCTACAATCCTAACAAAAATAAGGTTAATTTTAGTTTGATTGTTCCTGTTCTTGTACAGATTGTTAGCTTCTGATAGATTTTGATAGTCTTTCACACACCTTTATTTCCTAAATGGAAAAAAACATCCATTCTGGATGGTGCTGTCCTAGAAGAAAAACATGTTTTTGGTAATGTCGTTATTTACATTGTTTCAAAACCTATTTTCCTTGAAAGGAAATGTTTATGAGGTTTGGCTTTTTTCCTTGTGTTTCCTAGGCAGAGTTGCGGGTGCTTTGCTCTGCCTGCCTAAGCCCAACTTGAACTCCAAATCATTAATATTATTTTATTCAGCACAACAAATTTTCTGAGTTTTCTAGATCATTCACAGCTCTGCAGAGGGGGTGTGAAACCCTGACATTCCATTTGGGCAACATTTATAAAAACTTCCCAATGACTTTGCAAAGTTATAAATAATTATATAAAAGGCGCAAAGACTTGCAGAAACAAGCCAAGTTTATGAGGCCCAGAAACTGAGGGAATTGGGAATTTTTCCATCCGCTTGGATGAGTTTTGGTTTAAACACTAGAAAGATTCATCTGAACACGCTGAATGAATGGAAAAGTTACGGAGCTATGGACAACATGAAACACTTCACAGGGGCTACTGAGTAAGGCAGAGAGAAGAAAAAGCACATGATCAGATTCTCCACCAATCTTTCTAGCAAAAGAGCAAAAAACAAGCAAGAACAAGAAGGAACTGAGCAACATTGTAAACCCCTTTAAAAGGGATAAATTCATACTGAGGGTGAAGGAGAAGCAGTGTCTGTGCCCACAACTCCCTAAGCAGAAGAGAGCAGGGACACAAGCTGACGAGTGCAGTGCTGTGGGGTGTGCAGGGTGTCAGAACCTGCCTCAGTGCACATGGACTAAAAGGAAACTCTCCCAGATCCAGTATGCAGCCTGCAAGGTTTGTTGATTTGGGTTTTTTTTCCCAAGGTCATGCAGCTGTAAATAGGAAAGAACTGAAGGCCTGGAAAATTCAGGAAGTGAAAGGACCAGTTTTGATGTTTCTCAAGTTTAGAATTAATAGAAGGTAGAGATATACTGCTTATACAATAAGATGCAATTAAAAATTAAACATTAAAGGCTAATTCTTGGTTATTTTCAATAATTAGAATTAATGAATGAAATTAATGATCACACTACATCTGCCTTTAAATTATAACAAGGATCATGACACTTACAGGATAAAGCCATGTGACTTCAGCACACGATGGCTCTAGGAAGAAATGGAATCCACTAATTTGCATGTGGAATAATTTGTTAATATTTTAAACCAAGTAAATAAGAATGGCATTATATAAGGCTCTCAGGAGCCTTATATAAGCCTCAGGACCACTGATATGAAAGGAAGTTGTGTGTGCAGAGCAACTATCATCTCCAAACAGACTTGTTGAACCTGGGCCCAGAAATTATGAATAATTGGGCAGTCTTATGTGCAAAGAAAGACTGTGACATTAGCAGACAGAAAGTGTTAAAGTGGTGGAATAAAGGAAAGGGATATTGGAATAAAAGGGGGGAATTTGGCAAGGAGAAAGATTCTGTGGCATTGGGATCTATCTGCACTGGGGGGAGTCTCTCAGGCTTTGCAGGAAAAAAAGAAGCTAAATCTGCAGGTTACAAATGGATGTAATATGAGACAGAAGCCATATGTTGTCATTTCCACTCCCCCTGCAAAAGACATCCTCCCTAAAGTCTTGATCAAGGAATGGGTTGTAAATCACAGAAGAGGCAGGATGCAAAATTCAGTAATTTCCATTAACTGACACCAGGCTAAAACCATAATTGGTAAAAAAGTGGTTTAGGGCAGTCTATTACCTTCTGCTTTGCTGTTCATCATTCTCACAAGTTCGTAACAGAGTATGAGGCAGTAAGATACCCAGCTGTCTATTAATAATTGATTTCACGTAGCACATGAAGTGTGTGTAATCTGTTTCCTTGTTCCTCTGTTTAATATTGTCCGTGAATCATGGTGACCAGTGAAGAGGCTGATTGACCACACGCTGTTAACTTTTCTCCTAACTCCAGCTAATGACCTACATTTAAGAAAGCCAAATGTCTCCTAAATACTTCGTGGTTATAGCAGGGATGCTTTGGAAAAGGGAGACAATTAGTCAATGGAGTGAGATAGTGTTCATTTTTGGATAAGAGCTTGTAACTCTGCCTTCTGCTATTTCCAGCAGTCCCAAGTCTGCCCAGCATTAGATACTAAAATACTTGTTGTCAAACATAGACCTCTCTCTTTTTAGCCCAGTGTCTTGTCTCTTCCAGACCTAAGAAAAGGTTTAACTTGCAAGCAGAAGCTGCTTTTATTCTCAGTGTATTGCTACAGGTATCAGTACCATGGTATCTGTTTATCTCACAGTCATAAAAGATTTCCTATTTTCAGTACCTCTTCAAGGTGAGGAACTGCTACTTTTCCTTTTTTAATCATAGGGAAACAAGGCACCAGGAGTGTGTCAAGAACCTGGCTTTGCTAATTGTGCTATTTCAGGCACTTTTGCTCGTGAACATATGTGTGTTTTTCACCAATGCCAAGATTTTCACTCAGTGAGTGTCACTTCCTTTGTTAGCTCCAAATGTGCAGAGGTTGAAAGGGCATCTTTACTAGTGAAAAATCTCTCAAGAACTCTTATAAATCATTCAAGCTTCTGGTTGAAAATGTTTCCTTTCACACACTTCTTAGTGCCAAATACAGGCCCATCTGGAATCATTATTAATTCTGTTGAACTGTTTAATTCCAAGTGGGTTTTTTAAAAAAAGAAAGACTTGATTCAGTATTTTATAACCATAATTGGAATAGCACATTAAGACTCAACAGCTCATTTTTTTATTCCGAGAAATGGCAAGCAACACATCTTGTACTCAATCAGTCACATTAGTAGAGCAATGCTAAAAAATCTTGTAACGTGTAGCTACCTCCAGGTTTAATTTCTCTTACATATTTATTTTCCATACAAAGCAGAAATGAAAATACTCTTTTGGGGCTCAAGGAAGCTTCTTAAACAACTTGGAGGACTTTTCTGTGCGTGCTTCATTGAGCACATCAGCCAGACAATTAGAAGAATAAGTGCCCTGCCACGGAAATGCCGGAGCAAAGTGCAAAGCATACTCCTCCATATACAAACTCACATCAAAATGGTTATTTCTGGTTCATCATTGGGAATGAACTATTAAATGCAGTTTGCAAGCAATGTCCCATTCACATTTCAAAAAGAAAACCACACAAAAATATTGTGGGTTTGTGTAAATCTGCTTATTTTGCTTATTTTTGCATTAAATGTTGCTTCTAGGACCCGTATGCACATGTTTACGAGAGGGGAACTGTGAAATCTTGATGCCATTGATATCAACAGCACAACTCCCATTACCTTACAGTCAGGTCAGCTTGGAAGTTCTCTGCATCCTTCTCCATATGCAGGTGATGTGGGACACACTCAGGTTGCTATGTTTGGATCTTTGAGGAGCAGTCACAGGTCTTTGTACCTATGTGGGGTGGCACAGGCTGCTCAGTGCAGTCAGGCAGGCTGGAAACACAGAGCCAGCGAGTGTGGCTGCCCACTGAAGGGCAGAGCTTGCATCCTCCAAAACTTGGAGGATTAAAGCATTGGAAGGTTTTCATCCCTAGAAGCTGGTGATTAATGTTCGGCTACAGAGAGCTCTAGGTATGGAACCAGTCAGGTTTTAGAGTGATACAATTATAAATTCATAGCCAGACTGTCATGATACAAATTAGTCTCAGCACTCATTTTCTTTGGCAAGACTCCCATTCTTTGGATGCCTTTCTGGTGAAATTTACTGTGACATGAAAGATATCCAAAATACAGATAAAAGGAGTACTTGTCCAAGTGCAAAATTCACTAGAAGTGTTCACCCTAAACTCACCATAAAATAAGCTGGCAGAGAGCTTTCATATCTCTGGTCCATCTCCCTGCTCAAAATAAGGTCAGCTTTGAAGTGAGATGGGGTTACTCAGGGCCTTATCCAGGTAGGTTTTGAATATACCCAAGCATGGAGAGTTTACAACCTCTCTGAGCATTTCTAGTGCTTGATCACCTTCACTGTGAAAGCTCTTCTCCTTACATCTAATTGCGATTCATGAGGCCACACTGCTGACTCCTGTTCAACTTGTCTACCAGAACCCCTGGGTCGTCCCTTCAAAGCCGCTTTCTAGCAAGCTGGACCCTGGCCTGTGCTGTTGCAGCACATTATTCCTTAGTGATGTAGGATATTCTATGATTCTATGACTTTGCATTTGCCTTTGTTGAACTTCATGAAGCATCTGCCAACCCATTCCTTCATCCAGTTGTCATCCCTCTTCAATGCCCTGTCCCTTCAGTGTATTGACTCTTGCCCCAGTTTTGGGTCATCAGTGAACTTGGAGAGGTCCATCCTACTCTGTTGTCCAGCTTTAATGAAGACATTAAATAGTATCAGACCCTGTAGTGACCTCTGAGGAACACCACTAGTAAGCACTCACTGCTTCACCTGTGACCTCCTGCATGGTAGGAGGCCCACATGGACCATATTGTGGTCCAGTCAATTTTCCACTCATCTTCTCCTGCTCAGTCCTCATGCCTCCAGCTCAGCACCCAGCATACCAGAGGAGACTGTCAAAAGCCTTGTCAAAGCTCAGGTAAGTGACATCCACTGTTCTCCAGTGCCTGCCAAGATGGCCATTGCCCACTGACACTGTCCCTTTCACCACCCATCGGCATCATTGTCCATAATGTTGTCCACAGGGTTTGTCAGAGAGACCATGTGAAAGGATTATAAAGCAGTTGGTTTCCTGGTACAGCTAATATAGCTATGGGGATTTGATTGAACACCAGTGCCAAGAGACAGCAGCAAAATAAATTTTGTTTGGAAATATTGCTGCAAAGTCATCATATCCATAGAGAAGGGTTTGATGTATTAGTAATCAACTTCCCTGGAATATTCCTGTAATTGCTATGGTACTTTAGGCGTAAGGAAATAATTTTCTGAATTTGGATCACTGTGTTAGTTAGTCTGACAAGCCCAAAATAAAGTAAATTTTCACACATCAATCATTAGCATATTTGCCTAAAAAACAGTGTGCAGAATTCATGCAAAATCAACAGCTTATTCAAGTAAATACATATTCATAATTATTCTATGTGAAATATTGCTTTCTGAGTTTATTCAGTGAATGCTAACTGCATTCCCAACAAATATACAAAAATAACAGTTCCCCTGTTACTATGGAGAGGGAGAGGAGAAAGTATTGTGCTTGAGGACTAATTGTAAAATCTTTGGAGTAAGAACAAGCCAGTGTGATTCCCTCAGATACAGTAATAATAATAATTTAGCAGCCCAAGGTTTTACATTCAAGGTTTTGGAGAGAGAAATATGAAGTTGCTGATGAGTTGGTCTAGAGATATACTGAAGGGGTGTTTCATGGGAGGGACATTTTCCGTCATTCTCAGATACAGGAAGGGAAAGTGTAATTCTCAGCTGAAGTGAAACACAAGAACAGGTATGCTACACTTTAAATTGATTCTAGCTCATTGGACACAACCATCACTATCAGAACCCCTCCCTTCCACATTTCCTGCAGCCCAGCTAGCAAAGCCAAGCGAGGATACACATCCTTGAAGGAATCAGTATGCACGTGTGTGCACACACAGACCTGCAGACACGGGGCCATTCGGTACCTCATCTCCATAATGTGATTTGCTCGTAGCGAGCAGAAAGCAACCACTCTGCTCCACCCCTCTAATGCACTGGAAAGGACCAGCACTACATGTTTTATTGCCATGGGTGTAGAAAACCTAGACTGCAAGTCACATTGATCAGAGAGCCAATAAGACGAGGAATGCTCCCTGCAATATGGAGCCTGCAGAAGCACTGCCAAGGAGGGATCTCAGCACTGCCAAGTGTCACTGCAGCGAGGCACAGAGAGACTCAGTGCTGCACCAAAGAGGGGATGGGGCGTGCTGCACATCACAAGGCAGCTAGAAACAATAACTTACACTTTATCACTTTTTGCTTTTTTTTGCCAAAGATTGCTAAGCACTTTGCACAAATTCCTGGCATTCAGGTTCCCAGCACCCCTATGTGGTCGTTTTCCATATGGCAGAGGGGCTTTTTCATCCCTGACACTGTGCTGCACTCATTATTATGCAGTAGATTTTTTGTTTCTGTACACCAGGCCTGGGATCTTACAAGGAAGTGATTATACTTGCCTAAATGGAGATTCTGGTGACAAGATAATTTACAACACTCTGTTGCATAATCATTGAGCCAAGGTCAGGGAAACCATTGATGTAGCATAGTCAGGGCAGTTGTAAATAAACCCCACATCACGAAAGGGGTTGCTGTCAGTGAAAACAGACAGACAAAAAAGAACAGAAAAGAAAGAACCTCCAACATTCTTGTCATGGTAAATTCTTATTCCCCTCCCTTGTCTCCGTAGATCCTGTGGTTGGCTAATTAAAGAAGGAGGTGCAACTATCAATCTAATCTCACTTGTTCTCAAATTTACCATAATTTCTACACTTGAGAGGCTGGTGAAATGAAACGGCACTACTAGAATTTCCCATTCATCAGCAGGAAGCAGAACAACTCTGGGAATTGGGCTAAAAATAATTAAGAAGCAGGATCAGGTGCTGTGCACATGCATCTGTCTGTACATGGGCATGCAGGCACACAAGCATTTACTGGAGGTAGCAGCAGTAGCCCAGAGGGAGATGAGCACCACCAGTAATTTTATCTCAACATATGAATGCATGCAGATGTACTCACAGCATACTTATTAGAGCAGCAAAAACGCCCAAGAAAACTGCAATCAAATTATGCTACAAACAAAATCAGCTTTTTTAAACAGATACAACCATCAGAATACCATCAGCAATGCTGCAGGAGACACTCTGGAGTTGTTGGGGAGGCCGCAGCATGCGGGGTGCTCAGCACGTGGCCATTATCCCAATGTCCTGTGGGTGCAGAGCAGTCACCTTGGAGCAGGAAGCTTGACATTTGCTGGAAGCATTGGTGTTATTTCACATGCACTGCCATTGCTCTGCACTTGTGCAGCAACACTAAAGCTTTTCAGAAAGTATTGGAGTGGCTTTTGAACCTTTTCCATACAGGCAGACTGGGTGTGAGGTGTGGGGCTGCTGCCAGGGGCATTGCTCTGCTCAGCACAGCATGGATGCAGCTGGTCCAGGACCTTCTTCAAAAGACAGACTGGTAAGACACACAGATATCCTGGATCATCAGAGCTGTTCTTTGAAATCCCCTCGGAACACATAGCTGAGAAGGAAGATGTACCTGGGGGGCAAGCCTAGGTTGGAGGATTTAACTAAATAAGTAGTTCTTACCTGAATATTCAGCTATCCAGCAGAAAAAATTTTGAGAAAGATTCCCCAACTTTACTCTTAATCAGCCTAAACATACAATTACTTGCCATGTTCCAGGAAAAGCCTTTATCCAGTTTGCCTAAAAAGGGTATAAAAAAGTGGTAATGGACCAAATCCTCAAGCCAGTGTAAATCAGTGCTATTTGTCTGCCTCTGCTGGAACACCCACTCTTTATTTCAGTTAAAGAGCTAACACACAGTAACTTAATATGCATTTATGTTAATATTTTCACTTCGCAGAGCTTGGTAGATTGTGTGGCTGGCACATGTCAGACTGAATGTCACTTCCAAAAGCTAAGGGACCTAACTGGAAACTGCCATTAAGAGTGACTAGCTGACAACATGTGGAACCTCTCCGGAAAAGCCTTTCCACCTCAAGCACCTCCTTGTGATTATTCTTTTAACTAGACAATACACATTACTATTTAAAAAAGCGGAATTTTTAAGGACAGAATACATTAATGAAGAGAGGAAAATGTGAGCAAATTAGTATTTTCAAGCACTGCAAGACAGAAAGGATACAGAGATAGCATAGCCAAGGTCCGTTCTGAAACCACAGCTGTAGCCCCTCTCCGCAACATTGTCTCCTGGAAGAAACATTGCATTCAGCCCCAGAATCCAGACTCCAGTCACTCCGGAGTGTTATTAAGATGCACGGCATCTTGGCAAAATTCAAATCAAGGTTTCTTTCATGCACATTGGAGTGAAATAGGTAGCAAAGGTTGACATGAAAAGTAAGCAAGCTGCCCAGCAACGATGGGGGTTTGAATCGCACAAGCTTAGAAAATAGTCTGGAATGAAAAATGTGTGCATCATTGCCTTTCACACTGTATCTGATCTTCCACTGCCACACAACTTAAACTATGAGTATCTGGCAGAATTCAAGATCATTTTGCAAGGACTTGTCATTCTCCTTCACCAGATCATTCTCTGTAAGACATGATGGAGGGGGAGTTGGAATACACAGTATTAGAATGAATATAAATGGTAATGATCATGCTCCTTCACAACATGCCACTTTAAGGAATCAGTTAATTAACCCTGAATTGAGCAGGCTTGCCAGTCAGGAATACAGCAGTTGAATTGATAACAGCTTCCTGACCCTTACTTCTCAAGGACAAGATTCGGTAACCCTTATTTATGTTAAACATTAGCTTACCCTGTGAGGAACCTCCAGAAATCAATAGGGATTGCACTACACGAGTAGGACTGGCAGAATCTGATACCAATTATAAACTCAGATCGGCCCTCAGCTGGGTATTTCTATCTGCTCTTTTCTTTTCTATTTTGTCTCTCCATATTCCTCCTCCCCCATGTCTGCACCCAAGAAAATACAGAACGTTCCCTCTTATAAAAGGCATTTGAGTGGCTGCTTCTGCTCTTTCTCTTTAATCCAAAATGTACGAATATTGCTTGTTAAAGGAAGGTAATGTTTGACAAAACTTGGCAGATTTGAGTGTATTTCTAAACCTGGAAGGAGCCCAGCCTTTTTGACAAAATGGAAGCAACAATTTGTGACTTTTAAATGTGAAGTGGTTTATTTCTTCTTGAAGAAAAAAGTGTAACTGAAAACACTAAAGAAAGCATTAAGGGAAGCAATCTGAGCTTAAAGAAAAAGAGATACAAGATCTACACTTTTTTTTCTTTACCAAAGCACGTGAGGGAAGAGGTGGATAGAAACAAGGGGATGTATTTTCTATTTGCAGTTCCTTTCTCCAAATCTTCCCAGAAGCACAACAGACTGTAGCTGGGTAGAGGAACTGAAAGCCTAAAGATACTGGTAAAGAGAAAAATATCCATGTGATGTAAAAGGGAGGTGGGAGAGAAAAATCCTTCAGCCTTTCATTTTGAGTCAGCTCGAAGTTAAATTGTGTCTCACTGTGCAGGGAAACCATGTCCCCTGAGATCTGCAGCTTGGGTTTCTGTGTCTCCTCTCTGGTCTGGCCACCTACGTTGGACTCCTTCTTCTAAAATGTCACTGCCACGCACCACCTACAGCAATCTCCTTGCCTCAGGCGAGCCAGAAAAGCATGTTTTGCTGTTGGAGCAGTAATTGGGATGGGGAAATTAGAGGATGGCAGGGGCAGCTCTCCACTGAATTGTGGGGAAGCAATTCAGCCTTCAACCTTTTGGGTTAGCTCAGTGGGCTGAAGGACGGTAAGCTCAGCTTAGGTAACCCTAAAAGCAAGCCACTTTTTTTACATCTCCTGGTGAAAGAGCTTTTAGTGTATTAGAGTTGTTCATGTGGCAGAAACTGCATTTTTTATCAAAAATATTGTTTTAATGGGAAATTTAGAAGCAAATCTATTCTTACCAAAAAGGAATGATAAAATCCCCACTGGGTTCTCAGGAATGGAATCACGCAGAATCATCCTTCCAACGCTGATGTGCCAGCACAATAAACGCCGATGTTTTCTGCTACTGAATGACTGTTGCTCACGCTGCCTTTTTCAAATTCCAGTGACAGATTGTGCTGGAATTGGATGGGAGGCATTGCTACCTTGAAGCTACGTAACTGTCTGTGACTTTACAGCGGTGACTAGTTTTAAGTTTCTATTTTCCCCCCGTTTAGTAGGTATTTTTCTGCATGAACTAGATGCTTCCAAATTTTTTGAGCTTGTTTTTCATATCACACACTGTCTGACTTGCCTGAAAGTATTGGATACCTAGCAAGTTAAAAAAAAAAAAAAGAAAGAGCTATGTCTGATGTCTGGCTCTGATGTTCTTTTCTGCTCATGTCCTAAAGCCATGTCAGGTTGAAATAAGGTACACAGCATCTCTCCCATGAGCATGCACTGACAGGGATTTGCAGCATGGTCAAATAGGTCCCTGATACAGAAGAGGAGGGCAGCAGGTCTGCAGGCTCCTTCCTGCCTGGCAATAGAGACAGAGCCAGCAAGTCAGGACTACCTTATTCTTTCTGTAGATACAGGCAAGAAGATTTACTGCTTAGTGTAGTATTGCCTCTGGGGCTGCAATTGAATTTCTCCCCAAACTGTTACTTCCTTTCAAGCTCCTCTTCTGTGCAGAAAATTTTAGAAGGAAATGCCACTGGATTACACAGCTGCTGTCTGCCTGGGCTTTAAATGTGCCAATTTGCATCAGTCTGTAGGCAGTGCTGAGAACAGGCTGGAAGTGTCTGCAGCCTTCCTATGTTACTAGTGGCATCTTACTTGCAAATCTGAAACAATCAAAGGGAAAAGGTGAAGTAGAACTAGAGACAGCCAGCTCTGAGCTACTAAAAAAACCCTAAATCCTTCTTTTCTTCCGAGAAAATCATGTGTGAAACACAGTACTCTTGAGGGATGCCCTACAAGACATCAGCATGAAGCTACCGTCACTGATGGAAGAAAAATGAAGTACAAAATGCCCCCGTGGAGTAAAAATGTCCCCATTTGTGTAACTGAACAGCCTGGGAATGAAAATTGTTGAGAACAAACCTCTCACTAAACACACTGAAAATTTTTTAAAGATAAATGGAAACAGTATCGGTGCACTATGAAAAAGCTGGTTCCTATCCTTGTTCTGCAGAAATAAATAATTAGTATAAGAACCTAACTGCAGAAATGCTGGTCAAAAGTGAAGGGCTAAAGCTTTGCAGTTACCTTTTCTGCTAACAGATAAGCAGGCATATTGTCAAGGGAAACATCATCATGAAGCATCACTACAAAATCTTCTACTGTTACCTTCACAGTGTGCAAGCAGGCTTTCATCTCTTAGAGAGATCTCCTATCTTCCTATTCAGTGTTTGGGTTATGCAAGGACTTTGTACCTTGGCAGGCTCAGAAGAAGAGGAGGCAATGTGAACTGGCTGTCTGCCTTGCTTCTTGTTAAAGCAATTCTGGCATTAAGAGTTGTCACTTGGGAACGAGACAGAGATGTTGGGCTAGGACTCCTACATGAAGGAACTGCCTTACATGTTGGCTGTACATCCTCATTTTGGGACTGGGATGTATGTGTGAATAAAGTGATTCAAATTTAGAATACCCACTGACTTCTTTTCTGCCCAAAGGAAGGCATAAGCATCTGCTAGTGATGCACAAGGCACCCAGATGTTAGAAGGCAAGTCAACAAAACTTCAACTTACTGTCATTTGCCCTTTTTTTGTATGAGAGACTTTTAAAGGGTAGAGTACAGGAAAAACACTGTATGTGCTCAGGGCTTCCTCAGAGGAGTGTAATAAACCCTTAAGACCTTGCTGAGCAGAGTTCGTAAAGCACAAGATTATTTAGTAACCACCATTCTAAAGGTGCCAATTTTTTTGAATGGCAACTAATATTATTTCAAGAAATTTTTAAATATTTATATCAGCAATGTCATGATTGCAATATTGCACTCCTTGAGTGCCTCACTCCTCAAGGTTAGGTGCTCCATTTCAGTCGGCACATTTGAGGAGCTTTATTCAGTATGACAATCTAAGCCTAAGGTGAAGAAGCACTTAAAAGGCATTAACTAGTAAATTAACATCCCTGTTTTCAAATGGGTGTGTGAGAGGAAGAAAAAGGTAAACTCTTGAGTTAGCGCTTAAAAACATAAGGGAAGATCATAAAGAATTATTTAAAGAAACTAACTTGGACAGCTGCTGATTATCTTGTGGGATTCATTAAAGCCCTGTTTGACATTCAAATAAGTTCTTGTTTCTGATGGCAAGAAAGAAGGAGAGTGTGTACTTTAAAGAAATGACAGGATTTAGAAATGAAGATGAAAGATTCAGAACTATCTTGTGGTTACTTTCTGCTCCTTCTGCCCTCTTATAAGCTGGAAATATGACGACAAGAGGTACAGTGACCTCTGATGTACCTCACAGAAAGAAATGAAAAAGTTAATAGGGGAAGCACCAAATTAGACACCTGAAAGAAGAGGATTAAAAGATGAATAAGAATATTATATCACTTGTCAGCATAAAGTCCAACTTCATCTTTTTTTCAGGTTTCATTAAGGAAATGACTGGATAGGGTCACTTCTTCCACAGAAGCCTATTGAAAAAGTGGGATACATTTGCTCCAGTATTTGCATGCCAACAACATGCAAAGCCTAAAAATTAACCCATGATGTTCCTATGGATTTGTATTGTACACCCCTCCCCCTATCTTAACTGGACACAACTGCTCCGTGTAGCCCATCCTGTGAGTGGGACTGAGCAGAGCCCCACCCCTGCTGCTGAGCATCCTCAGAGCTGCTTCCCAGGCATTTCTGCAGCTTTATTAAATACATGAGTGAATGGGGTTGGTATCACCTAATCTGTCCATCTTCTTCCCTGGCTCTCCCCCCAGTTATCCCATGACAGCACATAAGATCATGTACAAGTTTCCACTATGGCTTTAGGGGAACTGAAAACATGAGTGCATTTTGCTCCTCATTTATCATTCAGCTGCACTCAGGCTTCAGCTGTGGATCTTACTGATGCAAGGTCAGAACTTGATGCATCTCGAGCAAATGCTTGCAAGTGTTAAAGATGTCATTACCCATTCAGGCTTATTCCTCTTGGAATCCCATTTGTTCCTGAATATCTACCAGCCATATACCAGAGTATTTCTTTCCATATGTGGTCTGTAGGAGGTAATGCTCAAATACTATGATGATGAAGATAATCTAAAAATACGTAAAATCCAAGTAGATTAGGCTCCAACATGGACAAGAATATGTTGGGAGTTGATCCTTTTACTTGAAACTTTCACCTTAGTGTGGCAAGGATTGAGTTTTTTTGCTCTCCTGGTACATTATAAATCTTCTGGTTTTCCCTAGACAAAAAAGATGTATTGAGAACAGCATAGTTGGATGAAAAATACATGAAATGGCAGATTGAAGGGTCATGGAGGGTGTTCTGCTTTTTATCAGCTTATTATGTGAATTTTATATTTGGTTTTGTGCTGGTTTTATGCCCAGGAAACATATATTTTATAAATTAAAAAAATCAGCAAAAAACCAGCATATCTTCACTTTTTATATACAGGCAACTCTTCCTAGAAATGGGTTCTCACATTCTGAGTGGCTTTTAAGAAGTTGATTTTGACCTTTAAAACCGATTTTATTTATGTAGAAGTTTTGAAGCTACACACAGCAAAAACTGAGATGTTCAGATATTGTAGTAACTGGACTGACTGGTTCAATATACAGCTATCAGAAACCAGTAGGATCTTCCTCTTTCTTTTCAGTTCATATAGGTTTTTATTGCCTGGCATTTTGCTTTAAAATTTAGCTGGAAATAAAGCTCAGTCAGAAATCACTTTTATCAGAGTGAATTCCAAATGGTTTGAGAGATGGTTTTGTATGCAAGTGCCTCTATTCCCTCAAAAACTCCTTTCTAGAAATAAGAGATTGAGCGTTAAGTTAATTAAAAACATGAGACAAGATTCTAATTGGTCTGATTTTCTTTCACAAGGCTTGATCAGCACTTCAATTTCTGGCACATCCCCGTAAATAAGCAATATGTCACATCCCTGTTGCCATGCTGCATCTGTGGAACTGAACAAGCTACAAAGGGATGTTCAGCCTGGGCCACTGATTTCTAGTGCTACTTGTATGACCCCACTTGATTTACTAAAGGCTGCTCCCTTAGATATCTGCTCAACCTGTCTGAATTGGCTCACTGGAAATGTTCTTGGCATATGCTTTAGAAAAAAAAAACTGAAAAGAAGAAGCAGAAGATTAGAAGGAAAATAATCAGAGAAAAGACAAAATAACTGTTCTGTACTAGTTAATTTCTCAGAGATTTATTTCATCTTGCATTATTTCACTGTATATCTCTCAAATAGTCCATAACTCTTTTTTTGTTGTTTTTTTGTTTGGTTGATTGGTTTGTTTGGTTTTGTCATTTTTACAGGGGCTGTGCAGATTGATCTGGAGGATTTCTATTTTGGATGCCATTAAGTATTATCTGCTCATTCTGACAGTAGATCTCTGACAAGAAATCAGCTGTTATCATTCCTGTGTCTTTCTCCTGGGTTCAGAGGGAAACATTTCACTTGAAATATTCTCACTGCAAATATAAGAATTTTTCTTTATACCTGACATTACCTCACACATCCTGGCCCTCGAAAAAAAGTCCCAGGGTTTTTTTTAACATCTTTCATACAGCCTATGCTTCAATAAAGATGAAATGTTTCTCTCTTCAACTTTTATGCCTGGAACACATCTATGCAACAGGAGAGTGCAGTTCCAGAGGTGCTTTGGCAAGGAGGTTAAATACCCACAGACGTGTCATGTGATGAAGATTGATTTAGTTTGGTTAAGGCATCCAACAGTTCCTTCTTGTGTGGGGATGTTCCTAAAAGAGTATCTTGAACTTTGGGAACACTCTTATCTCTGTGATCTGAATTAATCCTCTCTTATGCCACAACCTATAATTTGCCTTTCCATACTTTTCTTCTGCTGCTGAAAGTTTCCTTGAGAGTCACAGTAAGCCTTTTTTCTTTACTGCTTACCAAGGCCACTGTCTCCCTTGGAATTAAAGTACCACAGTGGAAATCTTCAATGCATTTTCTTTTATATTCAAGATACACATGGGCATCCATGTGTATTTATCCAAAGATAAACCCCCTTTCTCCATTAAAGCTATTTCTTAGTTTTCTGAAATGACACTGGGATATCACACACTGCCTCACACAAGCTCATGGCTTCTCTCCTGCTTTCAGCTACAATTTGCAATTACAGGGGCTCCAGAGCAGCCACACTTTCATGCAGAGTCACACTCTTCCCCATCTCTAGCCCTGTGCAACAAGCCCACCCCATCAGGTCCTCGTTCAATTCAGGGTCACGTCCCTCCCAGGACATTTCGATACCTCAAGCTTCATCTTTGTCTATCAGGGAAGACTTCAAAGCAGTGCTGAGGTCAGGGTTCAGATCCTTCTCTGGAAAAACAAAAGAAGATTCTAACTGTAGCTTATGAGGAATGATGCAAAGCAACTGACTGCATCTTGTCAAGGAGAATGAACTAAGCCCAGGCTATCCCATAAACAAATCACTTAATTTGCAAGTCATATTTACTCCTTCTTTTAGGAGGTACCCTGAAGGATTTTAGAGAGACATTTATAGAGGAGTTGTACCAACCAGGAAACAAAGCACTGACTGAAACACTAAAAGACTACCAAAGAAATCTAACCAGTTCCATATTGGAGGGAATTTTCTTCTTTTTCTTGAAATGCAGAAATTTCAAAGTGCAAAGAGATCTCTAAAGCACAAGAAAAGATGACAATAGTAGGATAGTCTAAATCCTTCTATTCCAGACACAATCTATCATGGAAGTAGGTACTCTTATACTAAATTGCAAGAAATAAAATGTTGCAGAGAGGGAAGAGAAATGCATAAAACTAAACGCTAGTCATATACACTAGTCCATTGATGAGTTATGATCATTTACCCACAATACCAGAGAGAATCATTAACCTATAACCAATCTTGAGAATATGAGAAGAACTGACCAAGTTCCCAGATAACAACCAGATAACACACAATTGTCCCTTGTGCCTGGATGAGATACAGAAAAAGGAAGGTAAAAAAATCCTGAAGGTTGCTAAGATGTTCCATAGGATATTTACAACTTAGCAGAATGGAAAACAGGATAGGCAAAAAGGTTGGTGATACAAGCTGGACCTGAGAAAGCTGGGAAGAAAGGTTGGGACAGGCAAATTTCTCAGTGATCCTTCTGATGCCATGTGCTTAGAAAAATAAGTAAAGACAACCTGACTTCCTTGGACAAAATCCCTTGCCTTAATGCCAATTTGCTCTAATGACATTAAATCTTGTTTTGAAACTGATGAGGTTATACAGGGTAAGGGCAGAACTGGATCCCTATCCAGGGAGAGGCTTACAGTTCTCCAGAGGATGACAGGTATTAACACAAATGTAGTTTTTACCCTTTAAACTTGACATCAATAATGCCAAGCTATTCCCCTTTCCACACTCTATTACAACTACTTGTTTTTGCTATTAATAGTAACAATTACTGGTGGTGCAGTAGTGCCTGGAGAGATCAGCACTGGGGTACTGTGTACTTCACAAATACCTAATAAGATGGAACTTGCAGCCTCACCCTGCCCAGGAGCTCAAGTCTAAAAACACAAAGCAATCAAACGGTAGGAGGAGACCAGAGCGTGGAGAGACGGGAAGGGAATCAGCCAAAGGTCACATCTCAATGTCAGGAGGAAAAGCAAAACCAGGCGCTGGGCTGGCTAGTTGCCAGTGCCAGCCCGTGCTGGCTCAGGCCTCTTGAGCCCTGGCTGATTTGTGCTGGTTCCTTGGTGATACTTTCCCAGAGACCTGACTCTGACCAAGCTGGCTCTTCCAAAACAAAACTGGCACAAAATCCCCAGATTTCTTGCCTACACTTACACTTTGGGAATGCAGATGTCTCTTTGCCTCTATCAGGTAGCACAGGTTATCTAAACAGCCTGATTGATTATTTTTTCACGCTGATACCTGGTGAAATATTACGGAGCAATTTGAGCCCATGGTGCAGTTAACCAGCACAGCTTTGTCTCCTTTTTTTGATCCATGTATCCTCTGTTCTCTCCTTTTATATCTGGTTATTGGCACAGGCAAACAACTGTTTGTCTCCTCAGCCCCAGCTGAAGGCAACAAATGCCCAGTGAGAAATACAAAAGCATGTTTGATAAGAGGAACTACAGTCTGAACATCAGCCTCTGGTCGGAAGGGATTGCAAAGCACTTTCCAAGATGGACTAAAAGCTCCACTCAGCTGCAGGAGGGTGGGAGATGGCAGCCAGGCTGACAGCTGGCTCATCCTCACTGCAGAGGCATGGGGAGGTGGAAATTCCAATCAAGGATATAAACACAAATCCTTGTTGATACCAAGAGTCATAACATCTGTAATAGTGAATCAGGAGAGAACAAACAGGTTTTGTGCTTTTCTTAACGCCTTGAGAGAATTTCAGCTGGTTTTTGTCTATAAAAATACAAGAAATAAACTTGAACACCCTAGAAAAAAGTTAAAATAAATATATTTCAGGAAATTTAAATGCTACAATATTGTTAATCTGCCCCACAAAAATCCAGAAAAATCGTGAATTTTAAGAGGTGTCAATTATTTATCTTTGGGTTTTTTGGTTTTGTTAGTTTGTTTGTTTTAGGGTTTGTTTGTTTATTTCTTGTTTTGGTTTTTGTTTGAGTGTTTTTTGTTGGGGTTTTTTTGGCACACTGCACCCACGTTTTCCAACTTCTCAACTGCAGATGCCAGAACTCACTTTTTTTCTAGAAAGCAGTATTTTAATGTTATTAAATGATTGTTGAAGTGGGAACCAACACAATGTTAAATAAAAACACCAATACAGACACAAATGCCAGTGCTGGTGATGCAAAAAACCACTAAGCCATTTCATCTGACTAAACAGCCTGAGAAACAAAAGCCTTTGAATTGCTAACAAGTTAAATCACAAATTGTAAGGTTTGCTGTTAAGCATAATATACCATAAGAAACTTTATCACAAACGATTAGAGCTGGCATTAATTTGTGCTTGGCTTCCACAGCATAAAGCCCAAGTGCACCCCTGAGAGGGGAAATCCTTGTGCCTGTGGAAAATAACTGCGAACTTTGCCCTGTGGTGAGTTTGTAAGAGGCTGACACAGGAAAAAAGAAGTGAGTGGAAAGGATCTGACTGGAAACACAATAGCAGACTTAAAAGGCTCTGATAAATGAAAAGTCATTCTGAGATTAGGGTCTCATTCAAAAAAATAACAAAGACATTTTCTGGTATGTGGCTGAAAATAGATTCCATATGAAAACGCTTAGTAGAGCTTATCAATACTTTTCATTCACAGCCCTCTTTGAATAAATGCAGCATTTTTAAAAACTAAAATGGCATTTTTAAAACTTTCTGAAATTTAGACACAGAAGTTACACAACTAATGTCTTCATTTTTCAAACCAATAATGCAGTTTTAAAGATTTTGATGTTACAATTCCTTCATACCTTTTTCCCTTCCATCTACCTGATCTTGTCCTCACTTCTCATAAGAATACTACAAGGGAGGAAAAAGAAAACAACTTTCCTTGCCTGAAAACTGAACTGACTTAGAATCAGTTGATTCAAATGTTCCAGGAGCTTTGAGGAAAATTTAGAAAAAGCACTGAGAAATGCTGATTATTTTCAGACCACCTCTAGTATTCAATGAATCTTTAAATCTCACTTAGCAGGACACAGGTAAGGTTCTGAACCCTGTGAAGGGCTGTTGTGGACACAATTTGTTTTCGTTTTCTATTAAAAATAAACAAAACCCCAACCAAACAACTGATGGAGTTTTAAAAGACAAAGCAAATTACAGTTTTCTCAGGTTGCCTAACATCTGTTCGTGCGCAAATTAATAGAATAATTCAGTTAACAGTAAAAGCACACCTGGGAAAAAAAACCCACAACAACAATTATTCTGTTGATACATTAGATACTAAAGCCTTGCAGCACAGAGCTAAACTGCGTGTAAGTACAGGCTTAGTACCGCGTTTCTTGCAGAGGACATGAACCTGGGAGAGCAGGCGGTCATTAAGGGCACACAGGCAATTCCTCATTTCAGGAATCTCAGCCAAGAAAATAATACCCAGACTCCCTAGAGCGATTTCACTCTAAAAATTCACCCCGGCCCAAACCGGCGAGAGACGTTGCCGTCTAGCTTTGTCACTCCCATACTTTCCTTCCAAAATAAACGCCGGCCCAAAGCTTGGGAGCCTCGGCCTCTCACGCTGGAGGTGGGAATGCGGGAGCGCGTGTGGGGCAGCGCCACCTTGTGACCAACGCCATGGAAACGTCCCTGTGGAACGGCCGCGGGAAGGAAAACAAACGTCCAACCCCAACCACAGCTGCCTGCCATGGCCACTTCATTTCTATACCTTTTTTGGTCTCTTGGTCCTCGGAGATGTCTCGTTTTGGCCAAATAGTGCTGTAAGCCAAGAGGCGATTTAAGTTCAAAACATCGGGGTTTGGTAAAACACATCCTCACTGTTTTCAGCCAGGCAGGTCTTCTATTAGGATTTGCTCTTCGAACACTGTAAATATGCAGTGTAGGAATCTGGGAATCCAAGCCACCAAAAACTCAACTCTGCAACCATGACTCAAGTGAATAATCATGAGACATCTGTGGGACTACTTCCAGGAGCAGGAAAAGCAGCATATGTCTCCAAAAGTGCTTAGAGCAGTACAATTGTTCCAATTTTATCATGAATCTCCTATCTGATGGTTGAAGCCGCAGCTTTAGGAGTCAAGTGCTTCCATGTGAATCTGAATTCTAACTGAAGAAGAAAAACAAATTTCTAACTCTGAAGTTCAGAGAAAAAGCTTGGGAAGTGTGAGACACGTGAACCCCCAAAACTAGAAATCACCATGAGTAATAAGGAAGCATATTTTAAAGTCTTTGTGAATGCCACCAAGAGAGCGTGGGCATGGGTGTCTGGAGATGACAATGTTGAGAAAATTCTGGATCTCACTCTTGAGTGCAGCAGCTCAGGAAATCAGCCTTTCAGGAGACCACTGCACCCAACTTCTGCAGGATCGCTCTTTGTCTTCTATTCTCTCTGAACAACCCCATGCAAGACATTGGAATATAGTTCTGGGGTGCTTTGGGGAAAAAGGAAGAGAAGAGAGGATACTGACAAATCCTATTTAATTCCACAGATCGAATGTGGCAATTGTGGGTAATTACAGTTGTATTAACTCACACAACTGGTAACTACAGTGCATCTTCTGCAGCAGTGAAGTCACCTAAGTGCAGATAGAGATGCAAGATCACTACATAATGTATTACTCCTCTTCGTGCTTCTATTAAAAATATAAACTAACAAACAAATCTAATTATATGGCTTGTTTCTTCCCATTTCCACAATGATCCCAGGTTTTCTGCAAGAATAAAATGAAGCAACCTAGCAAAGGTTTCCTCTTCATTGTCTGAAGTCTGGCAGTTCAAATGGTTGTATTATGCTCTACAAAACTTATTTTACTGTGTTTCTGTTGTGATTTTTACCCTTATGTGATTTTGTTGTTGGTGGTGGTGTTGTTCAGGCCAGTTTGTATTGTCCAGGAGGAAGTCCACATAGCACCTAGACTATATCTTCAAGCAAGGCTTTTGTAAGCTGATGCCCACAGTGACTCTTTAGAGGTTTGTTCTTGTGAGAAAGCAGGAAGGTCTTCCTCCTGGTTGCTTCTGAAAGCATCTTTCTTCCCTGCACTTTCCATCTGCACTCGCTTTTGTTTATCACTAAGGTCAAGTCTGTGTGGTTTTCCCACTCTGAGTGTTGCATTAGTGGCACTCTGAAAGTGAGGCTTTCACTCGATGGGAAATGTTTGGTGAATTTTTAAATACCATTATTGATTTCACATTAATTTTCTTTATGAACCATGAAAAGCTCTTACGTGAGGCTGTAACAGCCACAAAATATTTGACAAGTTGTTTAAAATCTACTGCCTGAAAGCAGCCTGATACAGCAACTAATTTATTTTCCTGATTTTTTAGTATATTCTTTAAACATATGTTATCTTCACTGATTAGTATTATCCATCTTGAAGTATACAGCACAAAAGTGATTGTCTATTACCTGCAGCAGAGGTGACTACCTCTTGGACCTCTGCTACATGAGATGTGGTTATTTTGCCCAAAACTGTTGTTTTTTCCTTTCCTTCAATGGCACATGATTAGAACATAATGATTTTGCCTCTACACCAATCAGCACCACTTCTGAGGCTTCTGATTTAGAGCATTGAACCTGTGAAAAGGGCAGATACTTTTATATACGCAAACTTCTCACTTGTTACATCAGTTTATTTCACATCCTACCAGTGTTCTCTTGGATACAGATTATTGACTGCTCTTTAGTGAATAACCTTTTAGTCATTCTTTGGCCTCAGAAAATTACCTATGAAATGTTTTACGCAAGAGTATTCATTATGAACAATTAATGTACTGAAAATGTCAGCACCTCAAGTGGGCATTATATAAAAGGTGAGTAAATTTATGATCATGCATCATTCAAACTTCCTGCACTTTTATTCTTCTAAAATTTACATCTTACCTTGTAGTACAATAGCTTGTATGAATTTGATGACCTGAATGGAATAATGTCCAAACTGCCTTCCTGTGTATTTTAAAAAAGAAGAGCAATCAATTAAGAGTTTTCTTTATCACTATTTTTAGATAAGACATGTGGCAGCTTCATAGTAATTCAAAGTACTCTACCCTGGAACACGTCTTCATCTTTTTTAGTTAGAAGCCAAAAGAAATTGGTTCAGAGGAAACTTCAGTCTACATAGAAACATTCATGTAAAGTGAAAAAAATCTTTTGTAACAATTGCGGGCAAAAGGGTTATTTGTACCCATTTATACTGATATTTATTAAGTTTTAAAGTGTAGAACAATCTGAATTTAAACCTCTTAAACTTTTCCCCTCGATATGTGGAAGAATCTCAGATTGCTTCACTTCATTTAGTAATGTTTAAGCCTTAAAAATGATGCATATTTCACATCACAGTCGAAATGCTCTAAAAAGTATTTTAAGGATACTGTCAGCTAATTAAACTAATCCAGGAGAAGCAGATTCTAACTGAATTTCCAGTAACATGGGAAGTAACAGTATCAGTCACTCCAGCTGGTCTGCAGTGCAAGGGAGGAGAGCATAGGTCACTCTACCTGATTAGCTGCAGTCATGGGTAGCACATACCTCTGTCGTCATATCACAGCACCACACCTAGGAGAAGATGAGCAAAGAATTTCAATGGTTGGTTCTTCCTCGGCAAGAACTAAGTACCCCCAAAAACCAAAAGAACCTTCAGCTCTGAGCTCTCCAAGTATCAACTTCCTTCTCTGGTTTACACAGTCACTCTTCCAGGTCACGATATGAGAGCTGTGTTTGTCCCTTTCTAAGGGGTGAGGCACAGGAAGCCTTGTGTTCGTGAAAGCAAGGTTTGTTGGTTGGGCTTTATTAATCTTTTAGCTGACAGATATAATTGCTAAGTTTAATACTGAATTAATAGTAGTATGAATTTTAGGCAAAAATCATCAGGTTGCAGATAGATTAGGAATAAATGTAATGCCAGTTGAATCTCTCTCATACACCACAACAAGGGAAATATTGCTGTAATAGAGTTGGTGTTTCAGCTCAATTATATTTGGCAGGTCAATTAGAATTGCTCACTCGCTGTAATACAGATATTTCCTCTTTCTGTGTGCTATAATAATGGATATTTTTTCCCTTTTATCTCACAACATGAATGATGAACAGGATGTTTCTAATTAAAACCAACACCAAACATTCCATTCCCCAATCTTCATATTTTTATGTTCCTTCACTGACTACTCTTCCACACCTTCAAAAATTTTGACTCATAGATCAGACTGCTACCTTCTTTCTCCCACACCTCACAGTCTGACTATGGAAATATTACATACACATAGTCCAGCAGAGTGTGGTGCAACAGAACTAGTTACCTGTCAAGATGCTCACGCAGGCTGTGGAAAATCTATGGTTGTGACAGCTAGACCTCCCCTTTCCACCAAACATGTTCAGAGCTATGCAAAATCCCAGCACTGGGTGGCCACAGCCCAGCACTGCCCAACATTGAATGACTACTGCAACTAATGTCGTGTTGGAACAGAGTTTATATAGAGAAAACTTGACTTGATGCTTTCCTTCTTCTCAGTTGTTTTCTGCCTCACATATCACTGAAAAAAAATGAAGTAAAATGCCCAAGTGCATGTTTTTGTTGTGAACAACTATTATGCTTGTCCATACCCCAAGGGCTTCACAGAAGCAATGCCATCTACACAGATGTAAATCTGAAAAAAAGAAAAAAACAAAAAACCAACTTGCATCAAAATGAGCCTGGTTTTGCCAAGCAACTTACAAGACAAAGTCATCCATTTAATCACACACAATAAGATCACCAGTGTGATAAAAAAGGAAGACAAAGATCAGCTGTTAAGAAATGAAGATTACAAAACAAACAATAAAGGTTGAACATTTATAAGCTTCTAAAGCAACAGCTACTCTACCTGTGTTGAATATGCACTTACAGTGACTGTCAATAACCTGTTTCATAAAACAGCATAGAGACATCACTTCCCTTTATCCAATTCCTAATATGAAAATTTGCTAAAATATTACAATAGTCTTGTCTTACTCAAGTGTTCCTTCTCATCTTAGCTGAGATTTCAAAGTACATGATAATCTTGATTTCCCATTTTCCTCTTTTGATTTGCTGTGAAGAAAACCATAAAAACTTAAGCAATGAGAAGATGTAAGACTCAGGAACTCAGTGACTCAGTAAATCTGAGTGTGTAGTAGTGGACACAGACAAGTGGAGGAAAAACAGATTTTATTTAATATATTTAAATCAGTTGTTTTGTAAGCTGTCCTTACAGTGAATATGCATTTACCTATATTATATAAACTTTATCGAGGCCTAGATCACACTCATGCTGATCACCAATAGTTGGTGGAGAGGATTTTATAGTGCTATTGATCTCATTTATACACACATTCTTCTGAACAGATGATCTCTCCTCCGTCTCTGCTTGTCAGCATAAAACTGATAAGATCCTGAGACATCAGTTATAGGCAACTGTGAGAGAGAGTATTTTCTATATACAGTTATTCTTTATCAGTTAATTTGGGTGAATTCATGTTTTTATGTCCTTTGCATAATGAAAAGGTAATATATCTTTGATATTTATGTTCACATGCTGGGTGACATATAATGAAGACTAGAGAATACACACCTATAGAGCATATACCACATACTGTACTAAGGAATCAATGCAAACACTTGATTCCCTTAAACTTGCAAACCCCTTAAGTCTTCCAAGGATGCCAACTACCACTCCACCACTCACCTTAGCAAGCAAAAACACTCATCTTCAGGTCAACTCCTTAGTGGCCGATAAACATTCAGGACTCATTACAAACATTGTCACCCTGAAAGTGAAATAAATCAATATTCCACAGAAAACAGCCTTTACTCAAAGTCCTGGAGTCTCAAAATGGACAGACATGAAAAGACTACACTTCAACCAGCAATGCCATAGTGAAAGGCACAGAGAACAGTACAACCAGAGAAGGTGAGAGCTGACCTACTGAGGACAAGAAGACAGAGTTCAGATCTCACCACAGAAGAAGGGTCATCAGGGAATGAAAAAGATCACAACCAAGCTTTTGACGGACGTGATAAGATGGGCTAGGAAAAACTTCTAAACCTAGAATATCCTAGAATGACAGCCAAACAGACTCAAAAGGAGATATCTGCAGTGTGTTACCCTCAAAATCTATTATATTTTGTCAGTTATCCCTAGCAAAACACATCGTGTTGTTGATTAGCTGACCGTGCTGAGGTCTAGGAACATTTACATGTAAAACAGAAACAAAAGCCACCATGTGGCTAACTGGAAAAAACAAGCTGCACTGGAGAAAGTAATCCTGTAAGACATTCTTTGCCAACTTATCTGCCACCTGCCCTCAGGAGCGGAAGTCCAAAGCTCCTTGAGGGCAACAAGCAACATCACCACCATGTGACAGTGAAGAGAAATTTACTGCCTAAAGTCATTACATAGCTTAAACACACTAGCTGTGTGATCCCAAGTTGGTCATCTTTGAAGTACACGCTGTCACCTGCTTGAACGGACAACTCAACCACAAAACATAATGTGGTGCTTCAGCAGCAACCCAAACAGATCCTACAGCACAGCAGCTATATCTGAGAGCATTCCAGTAAAACGTATCTAATTAGAGATGACTTTCACACAAAGGCCCAAGGAAATGCTAAAGGTGTGCTTCCAGGATCATAATAAGCCAATCTGTATGCAAGCTTCCTTCAGCACGTAAGGGCCATCTTTTCCCACCGTTTCTCTGCACTACCACTTGCACAAGTGCCTGAAGAATAGCCATGCTTTCAGCTGGATTAGTTTTCAGTTGGATTACCTCCTTGATCTGCCTAACTCTGCTGCTGCAGAAATGCTAGTTGACAGAACAGGGAATGGGGCAGGGGCAGCAAAAGGATGCTTATGAAGAGCACAATTGCTTCTTAATGGCAATGACATTTCAGTCCCTAACTGCAAAATATTCTTCAGGAATTCAAAAACTCTTTCTGGGGAAATATTTCTCAGTCACAAGGATAATTACACATTTCTCCTCACTCATAAGATAAGCCATAATCGAGAGATCCATCTGAGACTGCAAGACAGAGAAAAGGGATCTAGATTCCTCTCTTCTACCTGCTTAACCCAGAAAAGGAGCAAACTGGCAAGACATACACACATGATGTGCTACACCTATTTTTTTCCTAGATTGGTTCAATCTTTCCATATTTAAAGAACGCTTATGTAGAAAAGGATACAGCTTTGGAGCAGAACATTTAAAATGGCATTGGTCCACCAGGCAGCAAAGTAAAAAAATGTAATATCTCTCATATTTTCTCTTCTTAGCATAAAGAACTTATTTCCATCAATAAACAAAATCAGTTAAGAGTAAAATTGTCAGATAATACCAACAACACCCACACCCTCCTACTCTTGAGATTTAAAGTGAAGACAATTGTACCATGTGCTGATGGTGAGACCACTTTCAGCTTCCTGTCTCCAGGACTGAAAGAAGTATCACTTCTCACTGCTGACCCTTCTCTGTATGGAGGTATCAAATCCCATTTAAGCACCTCCAGCCTTTGGATACTCTACAATGCTGCCAACAGTTTGAGATGTTGAAAATGAAGACTGGGATTCCTCACACTCCCTTCAGATTTAGCTGCTCATAATGAGGGTGAAGCAAAGTGTCCTTAACCGCTCCTGCCACTCTAGACCTGTGATGGATAAACATCAGGGAGCATAAGTACTTTGCAAAACTGGGGAGCTCAGAATCCCACTGAGATATTTTTGGGGAAGAATTTATCCCCTAAACCAGCAAAAATTTTCCTAAAGAAGTAATTTCTGTTCTTTGGTAGGTTTAAAGCTGGAGCCAGACCCCCATACAACTCCAGCCTCTTGGTATTAAATGATTGACTTTTTTTCAGTTGGGATTATTGGATGTACTTCTTGGAAACATTTTTTATTTGGGACCTGACTCAATTTGTTATGTTGAAAGATCTCTTCAGGCTGCATCCTTTCCAAGGCAATATAAACAATAGCCATACCAGCCATATTTGGGGGGTGGGAAATCCCAGCTCTAAAGACAGAACTCACCGTACAGATGCATTGCTGATGCAATGAGCAAAACAAAAGTATACTCCAAGGAATAAAAATTGAGTGCAAGGCAAATCTGAAATTTAGAAACAGCAAGATTTGGAGAACTGTCTTAAATCTGAGCCACAGACCTGAGAGGAACTACAAGCATAAGTTGAAGCTCATGTTTTATCTCTGTACATGCATGTGTGAACAGGAGTAGTGAAAAGCAAATCTTGAATGAATAAGAACCAAGTCAAAATATTATCTCAGTATTATATTGTGTCTAAACAGATCATTCAAGAGAATCATGCTATTTTGACTGGACATTCATAAAATTATGTGATTTAGACCCAGTGTATTTTAATTAATTTTAGCAATGAAGCTTTATATCAGTTCAGACCATCTGAAACATCGAAATTCAGTACCATCCAGAGGACCGAGCTTGGGGATTTCAGTGGAGGGCAGTGGGTACCACCAGGAAAAAAAGGCTGAAAATATAGATTGGATGCTTGAGACAGCTCCACACTTCTTCTCCCTCCCCTGAGTAATACTCCCGAAAAATCCAGAAGGCAGGTGATGTGTAGATATTTATCTGCTTATGAAATTTCTACTAGGACAGCTAATAATGATTTAGAATTCAGGTAGTATCCCTCCAGGACTTTTTTCAGCAGTTACTTTTATTAAAAAAAATAAATGAGAACTGAAGTACCATTCATGCTTCCAGAGAGCTTTTGTTAGGGCAGAATTAGAATTAACATGTTGGATAAATATGTTGCAACAGTCATGTGAGCTTATAGGAAACAACACACATTCCCCACCCTGAGGTCTTTATTCTTAGTGCAGAAACCAGGTTGGTATAGCAACAGAAAACATCCCAGCCACAGACATTCACCCAGAAGGCAACCCACTAAGGTCAGCTAACATTAAGCTAGATTTCAGGAGACATGGATTCCAGGTAAAAGGAGGAGAGATTTAAGTGCCTTTTTCTGCAAGAGTGGGAAGATTTAGCAGCATGAGATAGGATGTAAAACACAATTAAGAGGAACTATGGGTCAGAGACATTGCAACAAAATGACATTAAAACTTCTAGGCTGCAGAGCAAGCACGTTCAACCAGTTGTAGGTATCACTAAATATTTCTGGAAGACTCACTTCTTCCAATCTTCAGAGCAACAACCCTCCAGGTTTAAAGAACTTAAAGTCAGAAATCCACACTGGGTCAGTCCCAAATCTCCAATGCAGTATTTTTAGTCCAGGCACATATTAACAGCATATGAGATGGTTAGAAATAATCGGCAAAAGCCTTATGCTTCTGAAAGCAGTAACATGACACTGTGGAGAAAGCCTCAGAAAAGGACTCCTGTACCCCGAGTTCTATTTGTAGCCCTGTTATTAGCCTGTAAACCCTCTTGGGCAAGTCATTTCAGCCCTTTTTGCTTCACATTCATGTGTACGGAGAAGGAGAGACATGGTTCCTTTGCAAAGCCATTTGAACTGATTAAAAAGCACAATAAAAAATTACTCCTTGTATTTCTTATTCAAATCCTCGAGCTGTAGTTAAAGGCTCTGCAGCAGGCTTTGTGTGACAAACTGCAACAGTGCCCTCAAAATATTTCTTGTTCTCTCACAAATATTAGGAAGCAAAAGCTAGGGAGAATACTGTGCATTTTCCACTAAATTAAAGCCAGCAAATCAGTGGTTGGTTTTTTTTTTCATTTTGCAGTTTCTGAAAATTTTAGATAGAGCTTTAGGCCATCATATACAAGTTGAAGTCTGTCCCTACTTATCTTTTGTGAACCTCTCAGAAGTAATCCACAGCTCACAGATTCACTGAAATCCGTTATCCTAGGCTTGTTTTGATCAACTATTAAAGCAATACCCACATCCTCAGGGTAAGTTTGGATCACGACAATTTACAGGAATCTGTCCAACATTCAAAGCATTTCTAACAGGCTCTGAAGCAAGGTTTTTGAGGTTGCTAGTAGACACGTACATTAAAGGGAATGAAATAGTGGTGATTCCTGCAGATCACTCTAGCCTGAATCAGCCTTGCTGATTTAACAGTTTACACTGCCCCACGCCCATTTCCCAATCCCACTTATTCTGTGACCCCACCACCTCTAGCCTCTCAGCTATACTCAGATTCTAAAAAAGAAATATTTAAATGTTCCATTAGCTTCATCAGATCTTCTACTTGTTTTAACTGTCTTCGCTTTAGAGCAAGTCAGCTGACCCAGAGCTGCTTTTTTGTCTCCACACATCACCCTCAAAAATAGGAATTTCCTTCATGACAACTTGCACCATTTCTCTCTATGAAGCTACTTCATCTCTAACTATTCTATGCTAACACATAATTAAGAAGTTACTGTTGTTATCACTAAGAACTCTGTGCATCCCTTCCTCTATGCAAGAAGGAAGGTGATCTCTTCAAAGAAACAGCCAACTCTTCAAGTAGATACAGAGAACCAGATATCATTAACATTTAAATACACACACATTTGAAGTTCAGTGCAGCTTAGAAGATAATGTTAATATGATGAGCTAGCACTTGACAACTCTGCCCAAATTGCTTATGCTGTAAATGCTCCAAGCAAGCTCTTCACCGAGGTCTTACGCCTTTCTGTTCATGGGTCACCAAAAGGTGATTTGTGGCCAACATAACCAGCCCAGCAAGCATTTATACTGTAGACAATTATGCAAAAAGATCACCATACAGTTTAGTTCCACTTCCCATTCCCTCTCTTCCCAATTTAAATAAAGAAAAAGCTGTCTTGACAAAGGCAAAATTATCTTGCCAGTATAAACTGCACCCACATTCAGGACTGGTTTATTAGCACATCACACAGGATAGCTTAAAGTTTCTACACAGTGGTCAGCATAATGAAGCCGGAATTATTAGTTTGGGCTTTCGGTGCCATTTCCATCACAGTGTTTTTCTTCTCAGAGGCTTTACAGCAGCAATGGAGGCACAGGATGGCCAAGTATAACACATTAAAGACTGACATACAAACCTGGAATTATTATGATCAAGTCCCAGTCATCAAAAATCAGACAGGATAGATTTGGTGGTTATGTGAGGAGATACAGTGTTCTAGTCAATAATGTTTTGATGAGTTCTTAGGCTTTCTACTGTCTGGCCTTCTAAAGTACAGCTAAGAATGTCAGACAAGCATTGTGACTATTTCTTTACTCCATGTCCTGTAAGCAACCATTGAATGCTCACTTTTTGTGCACCACTAATTAACCTGATCAAGTCCGACTTATTCAGCATGAGGTTTTTATTGTATCAACTCAGAGCATCTATCACAAACTTCCACATAATCTTCTACAGATGGCCCTCAATGCATTTTGGCTGTCAGTGAGACCACACACTGGACTTTAAAAAGCTAATTACAGAAAATGGGGTTTTTTTAGGCCAAGAGATTATTGAGTTTCAAAGTAGTTCAAGACTTTTAAGAAAGTTTAAAGTCTGATTTGATTCAAGTTTTCAATGAAGTTTTATTCTAATATCAGAAGCTTTAGATTCTTGAAGGCTCTAGGTGAAAATTCACTTGCCATCCATCTTGACCCTTGAACAGATTTTCAAATATTTACACAAAGTACTAAAAATTTTGAATATATGCATGTTATGTAATTTCAGGTAATCTTGTGACACCAAAAATTCATTTGCTTGGTGAAGAAAGCACAACTAGAACAGCTGAACAGAAATGCATTTAAACTACCAAAATACCGTATTTTAAGTTTTTAATAATGTGAGATATCCTTAACCATGACACAACAAGTTCAGCACAATTCTTGGGTGGGGTCATTCTTTCCATTCGAGAGTTAAAGCAGTTTCACAATGCTGCTATCCAAAGTAAAAATATTTTTATGATATGTACATATAATTATGTAGCTCTACAGAACGTTTAGTACACTAACATGGCAATTGTTATGACAGAAACTGGCACCAAACAGAGTGATGTTTATATTCTCTTTCCCTATGAAGTTCTTCTGACAAGAGTTTAAGCTCATTATTTCTTTCCCTACTATTAGAGAATTTGGCTAGAATTACTTAGACATGGAAAAACATCCTCCACTGTTTCTCCAGTCATTCCTCAAGGCAACAAAATGGTAAGTCTAAAAAACGCTCCTTAACAAGAGAAATCTCCTACTGAGATTTCTCATACATTAATTTCTGGTCTGATATGAACTTGAAGTTACAATTTCATTGTCATTTCCTTCAGAAGCACAAATATAAACGTTTTTAAGATCTTTCTTAAAAAAGCTGTCATTTCCTATAGCTGTATTATACCTTCATTTGTCAGCTTTAAACAAGCTCCTGCCTAATGTGTTTTTAATTACCATCATTTATTTACATTCTATACCAGATAACACACTTCAGCTTTCCAGGCACAGACAATGGCTCTGGTTCCAGAAGCTCCCAGTGCTTAGCTTAAGTAGGACTACACACAAACCCACCTTTGCAGCATTAGAAGCTGACTCCGGAGTAACCCTAAACAGAGATCTCTTCCTTACTGCTTAAGTTTTGCCATCTATTTTATTAAGTGATTTCTGAGAATGAAAAAAGAGCACAGCTAATTTCAACTATTTTTTTCCCCCCCTGCTCTCAGGCCCCCCGCTGAGCATCAACACGACAAATATAAAAAACCAGGAGAAGCTTCACACACTGTCTGAAAGTGCCAGCCCAAGACAAATAACTTATTGTTGTACTACCAAAAGGTAACGCAAACGCGAGTGTGCACACTGGCCAAGGAATACACACAACTCCAGAGGGGGAAAAGTGGTTAACAACCAGCCAGGAAACCGAGGCGAGCCGGCACTCGCAGCACGGCTAATCCCAGCCCAGGCAGGGTTACCAAGGCGCACGGCACCACAACAAGGCACCTTCGCCAGCCAGCCGCCCGCCCGCCGTCTGTCCTTCCCTCCCTCATCATACACAGCCCCAGCGGAGCCTGCCGCGGGCGCTGGGGCCCCTCTGCTCCCCCTCTCCCGGTGGTGCCCGGGCTGTGCGACTCTGAGCCCGCTCCTCACGGCCCCACCGGGCCCGACCGCCGCCATTGCCGCACCGCACGCGCCGCCCCGGCGCTTTATAGTCCGCCCCGCCGCCCCACCCCGCGCCGCACCGCCCGCCCGCCCCGCCCCACCCCGCGCTGCATAGTACGGCAGCGCCGATTGGCCGCGCCGCCGCCGGCCGTTTGTGTCGGGCGCGGCGATTGGCGGAGCGCGGCCGCCCAACGGCCGCCCGCTCGCGAGCGCGTCCCTGGCGGTGTCAATGGCTCCTCCTGCCACGGAGCAGCGACGGGCCTGAGCCGGGCAGGACCGCGGGATCGCCGGGGGGCCGGGACGGGGGGGGCGCGGCGCCATCGTCCCCCACAGCAGCGCTGGGAGAGCCGGCGGCTCCTCTGCCTTCGAGCGAGCCGGCAGCGGCGGCGGGACCCGCGCCCGGAGATCGCTCCCCCGCCCTTCCCTGCTGCCCGCGCCTGCGAGGCGGCCGCCCCGGGGCTCCCTCCGAGCGCCCCCGTCCCCGCCGAGGCACCGGTTGCCGGAGGATTCCCCCCCTCCCCTCCCGCCGCCCACACGAGCCGGCAAATGAACTCGGTCCGAGCCGCCAACAGGAGACCCAGGCGAGTGTCCAGGCCGCGCCCGGTGCAGCAGCAGCAGCAGGAGAGGAACAACGCCGCCGCCGCCGCCGGGGATCGGGGTAAGCCGGGCTCGGGGCCCGCCCTGCGCGGGGACCGGCAGGAAAAGCCCAGGCTGCTTCACCCTTGGCTCCCGCTCAGGCCGCGCTTTGTTTGGCTCGGGCTCTGCCCCGGCTCGGGGGGAGGCGGGGGCTCGGCCCCTTCCGCGGCCGGCGAGGGGGGAGCCGATCGCCCGCGGCCCCTCGGGACAGGACACCCCCCCGAGCCCCCGCCCCGTCCTCGGGGACCGCGGGCGGGCGAGCCGCCCTCTCCCTCGGCAGCGCCGGTGCCTCCCCGCGGGGAGCGGCGGGCCGGGCCCCCGAGGGGCTCGGGGGAGAGCGCCCGGGGGGCTGCGGGACGGGGGGGCGGCGGTGCCGGGGCGACTCGCGGCGGCACCTTCCCCGAAATGGTGTCCGGGGGCGGCGGCCCCGGCTCTGGCCGCGGCTCCGCGGGGCCGGGCCCGCCGCGCCGCGCCTGCTGCGCAGTTCGGGCTCCGGCTCCGGCGGCCGGGGGGGGCCGCGGCCCATCGGCCATTGATCCTCCCCGGCCACGCCGCCCCCGCGGCCCCGCAGCGGAGCGGGGGCTCGGGCCGCCCGCGGCTCAGCCCGGCCGGGGCCTAGCGTGAAAATGTTGACAATTCGGAGCTAATGGGGGAAAGCACCATTGTGTGAGGGCATGAGGAGGCGGCGAGGGGGGATTCGCCCCTAATGGAGCCTGGAGCGGGGAGCGGGGGGGCTCGGGGGTGGCGGCCCCGCGGCCCTGGCGCTGTCGCCCCAGCGGTGGCTCTGGGGGTGCCGCTGTGCTTGTGCTCCGAATGTGCAGGGCTGGTGGTGGCTGGGCTTTTTTTTTTTTCCTGAAGGCGAGATGGGGGTGGGATTGGAGGAGACATTTTGCATGTCTTATCTGGTGGATTGGATTTTAATTTTTTATGCATTACCTGCCACAACTCCGGCGTGATAAAGGAGGCTGATCCATGGTGCGATTTTAGGTGTATAAATGCCTTTTTAAAATTAAGAAAAAAAAGAGCTTCATTGTCAGCTGAATGTCTTTTGTTTGAGTATCTAGGATATCACATCGAGATCAAGGTATTTTAACTACGGAGATGTGTCGCGATAAATATTTTAGTGCGTTTTATGCAATCATAACATTTTAAGCAAATGAAGTAAAGAAAATTTAATCTGAGGAAGTATTTTTAATTCTCCATTCCTCCCCCTCTCCCCTCCCTCCCCTTCCTTCCCCCGCCCCCCCCCGCACACATTGGTCAGAGCAAAGAATGTTACCCAGACCAGATTGCTGTGTATATAACCAGAGGATGTGATGTCTTATGCCCAATTATGGGTCTTGTGTAAACCTTCCAAAATCTTCAGTAATTATATAATTAAAATGACTTCTCTGGTATACTGACATTAAAAAGAAAACAACACGGAAAAAAAAGCAAAACAAAACAAACAAACAAAAAAACCCCTAAACTTCTTCCTCTCAATGACATGCTCTGAGGATTTTCATCATCAATGTTCTATATGCAGAATATAGATTTTTTTTTTCAACCTCATGGTTTACTTTTTCTTTTAAATAGATGAAAATACAGCTTCTAAAAGGCATCTGGAAAGATGTGCTTATGGATTAAATACTGTGATTATTCAGTTTTATATTGGGCTGCCACTGTTCATATGTTATTAATTTGCTAAAGATACAGGCAGAAACTTTCTCTATTAAAATGTGAGGTTACAAGTATTTGTATCACTCTGACGTTTCCTGGCACTCTAGATTCACCTAATTTATTTTTTTTTACATTGTTCAGTGCTATTTACCACTCAGTGGTGATGAAATTAGAACAAAATCAAGTTCCACAGTTTATGGAAATTACCTTTCCACATAGATCACTGCTAGCTTTTTCCTTTCATTTTTGAAGGTCAGTTGCACTTGGTTTCACTTGCCCAAAAATGTATCAACAGCATTAGGGTTTTTTGTCATTAGTGTTCCACCTACATTTGGGGTGTCTCTAGTGCAGTTTCTATTTCTATCTCAGAACTTGCAAGGTCTGATCCTCTGTATCTGGAAGGTAATTTCAATTTCACCTGTGACTTTGCTTGCTTCATGCAGGGCTGTTACAGTAAAGGACGATGAATAATGCTACTAAATTAAAAGCCAATATACTGGGGTTAGATTATACCATGCAAGTCGGTGGTGACTTTTTTCACCTTTATTCCCAGTCAATGTAGGTCATCCTCAAAAAGGCTGTACAAAGGAATCAGTGTAAGTTATTAGGAAAGGTGGTCTTTTGAACTCAGATGTAAATTGGGTTAAAAAACCTGTTACTAGATAATGTGAGTGCAGCTGTGATTAAATGAAAATTATTCTTTGTTATTTTTAATTTCTTTCCTCCTTCATATTACAGCATAGTACTTATAAGCACAGATATCATGAAACAGAGTTGATAATACAGCACATAGTTAATCTTGGGAACTTCTTGTTTCATATCATTAGATTGCTTAGTAAAACATGTACTAGGTCTTGAGCTTTATTTATTATTTAATGCTGTGTAAGCAGACAGTGTTTTACAACTGAGTAACAGCTGTTACATGTTCACCACTGGGTAAAAATCAAGTTATGACTCCTGTTGTTAATAAATAGATCACTGGGAAAAAATGCTTTTATAAAAATCCTCCATCAAAGGTTCCTTGTAAGGGTTTAAAAATTGTGCAAAGCTGTGTTTTATACTGAAGTGGTTCTCATTTTATATATGTAGTAGGAATAAATCTATGAATGCATAATCATGCCGTCTGTATTATACATCGATAAACAATGACTGTACGCATATTCTGAATGGTGCGGAAGGGAGATCATAAATGATCGCAGATAAAAACGTTTTCTCCCCCAGACTCACTGTGTTGTACAGCCAAGATAAGATGTCATCAGGATATACTTCCCAAGATGTTTTGCCTTATGTTCTGCTGTTCACACCTCCCTCCATCTAAATTAGCCACTCTGGCTACACTCTGCTACTTCTGCTTTACCTTCTCTCTCCTGATCTCTCCCCAGTCGCCAGTGGGGTTGCCAGTGGTTTATTCAGTGGTTTTGCAATTCTGCATGAAGGTACAGAATAGATGTGTCCTTCCATTTTCTTTAGGACAAAGGTCTATCCAAAAGGAGATCTGGATTGGGTGATGTCCATGTTTAAATATTCCTATATTTGCTTATAGTGCCTTTTTTTTTTCTTCCTTGGGCATATAGGTTTGGCCACAGTTTTAGGAAGAAGACAAGGTTAGGCACTTATTTAAAAAAAAGAAGATCTTGTCCAGAATGCAGCTAAAATTGTCAATCTCGGAGCTATCATATGAGTATTTTTTTCTTGTTTCTGTTCTCAAAATAAGAACTCCATTAGTGCATATGTGCCTCTCTGTAGCACCAGCACGGCACTGTATATGGTACTGATGAGGTTCTGAGTTTCATGTCCAGAATTAAGTGCTTTTAGGGTTGGATCCTGTGTGCTGTTAAGTCCCAAACGTGTAGCACCAGGGCAGCTGCCTCTGCCACAGCCCTGCGCGTTTCTTTTACGTGGTAGCGGAGTCCATGTGACAGACGCTGAGCTGGCTCCAGACCTGCCTGCGCCAAACGCTGACTTTTTTTCCCAGGTTGATTTTTGGCACAAGTGCTGGTACAAGGGAAGGGATAACACTGAATGCCTGTGGGTGTGGTGAGACTGTGGCAGCTCGGATTTAGATTGTGTTAACCTGGGTCAATACTCTTGGAGCTGAGGCAAATTTAATATGTGCAGCCTGTAAACCTACCTTGCAAGTTTGCTTCCCCTCCTCCCCCCACCCATTTTCCAGGGAAAACAAGATATGTACACCTATACAGTCTGTCTGTCACTCTGCAGCTGCTGAACTTGTTAGCTCATTTCAACCAAAGTTGACAAAAGGGTGTGAAGTTAAGTTTTGTGGAAATTATTGGCTGGGCAGAGGACGAAGACAATGAGGGAAAGACATTTATAACTCACCCTCTCTACCCATGCCAAGAAGCAGCAACCAGCTGGCCTGTCAGCACACAAGGTAATTGAATTAGTCATTTGTCTGCATAGGGGACATGAGGGCTTGACGTACTGGGAGAAAGAGTAGGTTAGGCTGTGTAAGACACAAACATGTAGAAACTAAGCTCCAGCAGAGTTCTTGCTCACAAAGACTGAATTTTGTAATGTTGAGATAAATATCTCAGGAAAGGTAAGAGTCTTTATTTGGCTCTATTTCAAGTGCATGTGTGCAAGCGTGTGCGTGATTATATATGTTTTTTTTTTAAATTTTTTTTTAGTGTGTGCACCAAAGGGCTTATTTAGTGTGTTCAGGGCGGTAACAGTAACTGAATTAAATTATTCTTATTCTGAAGCAAATGTGCAGACTTGCATCGAAGTATTTAAATGCATTTCAGTTTTTGTGAGGTCATCCCTTATGGCAAGAAGTCAAGTTGGGCATCGGTTGCTCCAGGTGAAAGGAAATCTAGTCCAGTCTTTTCTGTATTTCTTGAAAGAGAGTCTTAGGCTGCAAAAAGATACATTTACATATGGAAATGTAATTCTTGTTTCTTCAATGAGAAGTTTCCAAAGCCTACCTTACACGTAAAAGTTTAGAATCTATAAACTTGGTTCTTCAAGTGCAACTTCTGTTTTCCAAAGCCTGATTTCGCATCATGAGTACAAAGGAGTATCTGTGTACCTGTGTTGTCCTTCATGTAAGGCAAGTGTCTAAATCTATTCTAAAGTTTTTTATCTGATTTGGAGAGATCAAAATCAAGTGTATTTCTTCTTGGTATACACAGTAGTGTTCACTGCCTGTAGTTTTGGTATATTTTGGTCATTCATAAGACTGTTAACATCAGTTATTGTTTCTCAGAAATACCAAATCTTTTTTTATTTACTTTCAATGTTACAAAAACTTGGAGCCCAGTGGTTTAAGAGGTATTGTGTCTTCTACATTGGTCTATTTGATATCTTTGTGCTTTAGGGGTTATTCTCTGTGCCCCGCTCCTGCTGTGGTGCTTCATGGGAGAATCACAGTTATGGAGTAGACCAGAGCTGGCCAATGTATATCGTGCTTTTACCACAGGTGTGCAGGGCACTAAGCATAAAAAGCATTATATGCACTGAATATGAAGGATTTAATGTATATGCATAGCATTGGAGCCCTGTGAATGCTTTGTCAGCCCAGCAGCTGCCTGGGAATGTCAGGCTTGCAGCTTGCTTTCCATGGGCAGTTCCCTCTCCAGCATGGTAAGTCTGGTGTGCTGTGCAAGTGCTGAATGTGCGGTGCCTGTGCAGAGCCATCGCTGTGCGCGTGTGTTTGTTCGACACATTAAGCACACTTAACTCTGCACACACACAGGGGGGTATCTTTCAGAGGCCAGGTGGGAGCCAGAGGGAGTTGCATTGCCGTGGGGACAACTTGTTTAGCCCACACTCTTGTCTGGGTCCCTGATGTAAGGGGAAGGAGGATGCACCAGGTGTGTTTTATCGTGCATCACCTGTGGCAGCACTTAAACGTCCTCTTACAGCCTGTGAACTGTTTGGTCTGCTAGGGAGAGGAGGTAGCATGCTTCTTTAAGATTTCTAAGTTGTGCTAATAGTGATTAAATATGTTTAGCCTTACACATTACAACAGGTGAAATAGGAAAAGTAAACCAGATCTGTGCAAAATGTGGACAGTAAAAGCAGAGGCGAGCTGACTGAATTAACAGGAATTGAGAAAATGAGAGGTTTGTTCAGTTGACTTTGTTATTACCTAATCCTTTCATGTTTTCAGATTGTTAAATATTTCTGTTTGCTTCTTACTTATGTGCTGTTTCTCTGTTCAGCACTTGGATAGGAGGGGAAGCAAACTTGGTGAATTTTATTATTGCTCATGGTACTAAGCTGTACTATATGAATATAACCTAGGGCTTTAGTCCGAGTCCTTCAGTTCTTAATGAAACTGGGGGTGAAAGGGGAGGGGAAGAAAGCAAATTAAAACATACAATGAAATTACAGAACATCAAAACTCTGCTTTTATAATACATTGCTACTTTTAAATTTTTGTAAAAGAGAAGAGCAAGATCTGGATGTAGGTTCCTAAGTAAAGAAGGAGGAATCTCCTATCATATAAATTGTACTTCCTGTTAAAAAGTTTCGTGAATTCTTCTTGAGGTGATTAAAATCTCTGAATCTGGAATTCTTCTTAAAAGATAACTTGCATAGTGGTTATTGTGGTTCTTCTCAATAGCAGAGTTTTGCTGTTTTTGCTGCTGTCTGTTCTTAAACCGTGGTTCACCCATGTGTGGAAGCTGGAAGGACATAGACAAGGAACAAACACTTGAAAAACATTGACTTTTTGCAGCAGGCTTTTGGGGACTATTTTTAATGCTCTCCTCTGAGATACTCCTTTAGTTGCATTTTTACAAGATAACTAATTTTAGAGCCTGTTTGTTAGAGGAAGGGGTTGTCCCATTACTCCCGCTTCTAGCTCTGTGCTATTATCCTCTGCCTTGCCTTTGCACTCTTAGTTCCCTGAACCATGTCACCACAGAAACTAGACCTCCAAAACACCCTGAGTAGTTATTTGCTGTTTTAGCTGTGTTAGCTGTCTAACTGCAGAGTTCAGTGGGTGTGTACGCAGTTGGGAGTGGGGTGAAGGAAGTGGGACTGCCCCTTGTCCTCACAGCTCACTGTTAGATCCCCTCGGCAGTCATGTGGGACTGGAGCCTTCCACGGCACCTGTGATGGTCCTGTCCATTTGAGAGGAGCTGTTGAAATGCTGCTGTGGCTCTGTGCTAAGGTACCTGCTATGGTACATACAATGAAACCTACTGTTTGTTGTAACAGAAACCTGCAGTTTCCATTCCGTTGCCAGGTTTGTCAAGTCCCTCTGATGTGAGAGTTCAGGCATTGCTTTGTTCTAGGAGCTCAAGCTGCCGCATAGTTGTGCTCTGCCTAGAAACCTTGTCACTGAGGCTCCTCAGTTTGTTTCTGTTCTCAGCTGTACCTTGATTCTATGTAGGTTATTCCACAGAGGTGTATAGAGGTAGCATGCCAATACATCCCAGATCCATATTGATATTCCATTATCAAAATAATAGGGGTGTTTATGTTCTTGTGCAACTTTTTCTGTGTTCCAAAGAACTGATTCAGCTGTAGAGCTCTACCGTGTGAGTGCCAGTCTGGTGTTGGTAGAGCGTATAAAGCTTATCCTTAGTTCTTGTGTGCTGCTTGACTGCATTGAGCTTGGTAGGTACAAAGCATAGAGAAATAAGCACTCCTGGGGAGGGAAGGAAAAAAAGAGAGGGAAGCACTGATTTGGAAGGAAAAGCTTGTTTTTTGTCCTGCTGTGAATTGCTGTTACATGGCAAAAAGGCCAAATCAACAGCCGTACTTGGAATTCCTACACTTGTTTTAAATAACCACTGTCCATACCAACAGAAGAGCTGAATTTGCAGTCTCATGGTCATCATGCTGTGTTCATGCTTTTATACCAAAGGGCTGGTTAGCATGAATAGGTCATGTTACAGTAACTATTTCCTTTTGGTAATAGTATTGTAGTATTTGGAAACAGCCTTTTTACCTTAAGGGCTCTCATTTGTGGGTTCTTTTCTGTTGCTTGTTTTCAGCTTGTACCTCCAGAAGCAAAGGTTCAAGGGTTTGATGTCTTGCCTTCTGAATAGAGGAGAGTTTTAGCTCCATAGCCGGTCTGAATTTCAAGCTATCTTTGTATTTGGGCAGGTTATTGTAGGATGACAGGTTACCATATGTCAGCTGATCTGTGGTATCTGATTCACAGTAATTGTTCATGTGTATGCTCTTAGCCTGTGGCAAATGGAAGGTAATTTGAGTTAGCTTGACCCTCTTTCATTATGCTCTTGCAAGGCACTCCCTTCTCCATGTGGATTGTTAGACCTGCTGGAGAGCCGTGGCTAAAACAATAAAGCAGTTTCTGTCCCCCAGCTAGTTTGGGTGTATCTGTACAACAGTAAGATGAGGACTTTGCCAGTTTCTTGTGTCGTTGCTGTTTTGAGACCATACCTTTCTGAAGGAATGAATCCTACAAAGATGCTTCCCTGAAAATCAGTCAGATGTTACAATTGCCAGGTGGGTTTTTCTTTGGCAGACCTTACAAAAGCTTTATTAATGGATTTTAAAACACCACAAATAAGTTGTTTATTTCACAGTATCTTGGCTTGTTTCTTGTTTTTAAAGAATTAGGTTTTACTTCGAGTTCTTTCAGAAGATGCTTGGTAATTGAAATAATTCTAACACTGCAGGAATGATTTTTGATGTTCTCATTCAAAGCCCGCTGAAATCCTGGCTGGCTGAAAGATTCCCATTGACCACAAATAGCTCTTGAATTTGATCTGAAATGACAGGAAAGGTAAAACAATTGATTTTCTTTTTAGTGCTTAGTTCTTATCTGAAATTTGATTTTGCAATAGAAAATCCAGTCCAGTCTGGTTCATCAATAATTGTTAAAAATCTAAAATACTGTTTAAATGCTTATGGGAAAATATTTTTCAGTAGTCGGATGTCGCCACCCTGTCTTTCTGCCTTACTGAATTCCTAAGGCTCCCAAAGAGAAACTCAGAACTGCCTCTTGCATCTACAGTTCCCTTCTTCCACAGACAAATCTCTTTACTTAGTTACTGTACTACTGATCCTATGTGCATACAACAAAGCTTCCTCCCCATTTTTCATTCTTATTTGGTCAGTGAGAGTTTTTTCTAGGAGGTAATATGTAAAATTTACAGTTCCCAAGCTTCTTGTACTTGAAAAAGTGAGAGGAAATGTGTGACTTCTTTTTAAAACTGGAATTCAGTCATCTTGAGACATAGGTCTTGGTGGAGACTTGCTATAGTCATCTGAAAAATAAAGAGTTGGGAGGTTTGTCAACATACCTTTGGAGAAAATGTTATGCTGCTGAAGCATAGGAAAACTTCAGATTTTAATCATTGTTTCTAAGAGCTAAGAACAAAATGGAATCCTTTTTTTTGCTAAACCAGCCTTTCCTGACTATTGGGAAAGCAAGAGGCCAGAAAGATGACCCAAATACTGTTGGGTCATCAGTTTAAATTGTGTAGTAGCTGTTCAAATTAATGTTTATTTCCTTCAGTTGTTACTGTCTTGAAGGAGGAAGGACTGCAACTTTTAGATGGTTGTTATATTAGTCGTTGACAAGATGTGACACTTCACCCTTCTCTGAAGGTGGTAAGATCTGTGACCATTTTCTTTGGCAGAAAGGTTCTCATATTCTTCCATGGTCACTGGAGATCAGTTATACAAAAGAAACAAGGGTTTACTCTGAAGTTTCATTTGCCTGTTTTGACCCGTGTTGGCTGCAACTGCCCTCGTCAAGACCATGGATAAGGACAGGAGATAGCTGACCTCCATCTGTTACTACCTTGGAAGAACAAAGGTCCACGGGGTTTGCAGTGTATGAAAATGAGTAGTGGATTTTTTATCACAGAGGAATTGTTTTCATAGAATCATAGTATGGTTTGGGGTAGAAGGGGCCTTAAAAAATCATCTAGTTCCAACCCCCATTTTATTCAGATTCATTTGGAGCTTCCTCTCTGGCTGCATTTTTAACTCTGTGAAGCTCTGTAGTAATTGAGCCTCTGAGGTATGTGCCTCAGATCGCTGTTGAGAGAACCTCCTTTAACACAAGAGTTGTTTGGCCAGCTGAGCATCAGTGGGAGGAGAGAGGATTAATGCTTTGGGCTACTGTTGCTGTCTGGATGATTAGAAGAAGAATGGGTGTGATTGTGATAACGAGTGATATCTGAGTGACTTCAAGTGGCCTTTGATAACAAGTTTAGACCCTTTTCATATCTTGCCAAATTTCTTAGCAGCAGCTGCTCATTCAGCAGCTTGTGATCAATAATCTGCTGATACACTTGACAGTATCAGTATGGATGTTTGCCGTTGTCAAATTTTACCTTAATTTAAAAGGTTTAAGAACTGAAAAAGGCATACCTGAGTAGGTTCAGTGGGTGTCTAATGAAGCTCTGTTCTGAAAATCAAGTCGTTGTAATATGTGTCGATGTGATGCTGGATTTCCCATTTTGTCTAAGTAATGTTTGAACGTCTGAGCTTGTTAACTTTAAAAGTCTTAACAGGAAATAATGTTTACTGTCAGCTCCATCTCCTCTAAACCTGTTCTTTTAAATGCCAGAGGAGAAGAAGAGGACGTGAAATTATTCTGATTTTTCAGTTATAGACAACATAACTTTATATGTAATTTTAAAGGGAAAATATATTGGTCATGCTAATGTAGCATGTAAATTTCTAAAAATGTGGGGAAAAGAAAAGAAGAATGGAAAATTAATTTAAAACAAATTTATATTTGAAAATTTCAATATTGATATCTAAGATCAGCTTTCGTACTCACTTCATTAATTTTTCAGCCTATGTTTTGGATAACTTTTTGAGAAACTGAAGATTTGAGTGTGTCCTCTGCTCTGGGTTGCTCTTATGGATATTAATACAATGAAAGTTAAAAGTGGGTGGTGTATGGAAAAAGCATGATTTTTAACTCCTCTATTTCAGAGGCCTATCAAGCAATACCTGCCATCCATTGATGCTGTAAGAGTGGATTCATTACCATGTCTTGGGTAAATCCCAGCAGACTGACTTTCAGGTGACTGTATTTCAGTTGTCTCAATGACCAATATCTCAAAGAGTTCTATGAGCTGCCAGTGTATTTTTTTTGTGCTTATATATGATTTAGAAATGTTGTACAATTGTTTGGAATCAAGAACATTAGCTGAAATCGTAGAGAGTTGGGCACAGTGATTTTTTCAGACTAAATATACTTGGTTGTCATCCCAGTGTTTCTTTCCTAGCAGCAAGGTTGGCCTTCCAGCCAACCTTCCAGCATTCCTCTGGGCTACCACTATTAGCAAACAGGTAGTCTGTTGAAGTAGTGCTGTAATGGCTGTGAAAGACAGAAATGTTTGACTCTGACACTTGCATGGTGGAAATAATTACCACTTTCACAATGAGCAAGTTTTAAATAGTAAGAAAAAGAAGTGGTCTGTTTTAGTATGTTTATGATGTTTTGATGCAGATGTAGTCACTAAAATTATGTGTATATACTGAGCATTACACATTCACAATGATTTCTTTCTTGTTATTTGTGTGTAGGGTCCTGTTGGCAGGAAGGTTATATTTTTCAGTAATATAAATCTAAATCCTGTGTGTGCACTGTGGTGACTGGGGGCACTGCTTGAGCCTGGTTAAGATTTCTTTGTTAAGATTTCTGGGACATATTTTTTCTTTCCCCCAAATTTATCACTACTACAGAAGCAGCCAAATATGTTACAGAAAATTAATTTTAATTCCTCTAGCTTTTGAAATCAATATATGGTTTGAGAAAGGGGCAAAGGAAGATAGATCAGAATAGCGATGTTTGAGAACGGGGTATCCATAAATCCTGCTTGTGTTGGTTTTATAGCTCAGTTAAAAAAAAAATCAACCTGCTCCTTTTTTATTAAAACAGCTAAGTGACATGTCTCTTCCCAAGGCATGCACCTTCCCTCCATCAGGTACCTTTCACATATACGGAGACAATTCTTAAGTAGCCCTTACTGCAAACCTGGCTGGCAAAAATCCCCCCGCCTAGATAAAATTTCTGTTAGTGAGAGTCTCTATAGAAGACTTAATGATTTTAGGTGTTTAAATTAAATAAGAAATTTCTTTTTTTTTTCCTTTTAAGAGTAGACTTATATATTTACATATTTAACTTTTAGAATAAGAGGAATAGTTCAGTGGTTCTTTGTTTCCTCTTTCAGTATTTCTGGTAACAGCAATGCAGTGGATGGAGTGAGGCTAATGAGCAGTTTCTAGTCCAGAAGGTTCCTGACTTACTGATCTTTTCACAGAAGTCCTTATTCTTGTATATGCTCAGAGTTTACTTGGGAAAGAGCTGTTCAAACATTCCGTGATGTAAAAAGAATATTAATCAGAGCACTCAACTTTAATCCTCTCCTTCTGCCCGAAGGTCTTGCATTCAGGTTGCAGTAAATGTGAGGAAATGTCTGTTATCCCAGCACTTCTTACAGTAATGGTAGCGATGGCCTGGAGTAATTTCAGGTACTGGTAAAGGATCCCCTTTGTTTTACTGATTTCGATATTTGTATTGCAGAAGTCCTGTGTCTTGTGGGTTTCCAGTAATGTCTGTAAGCTGTCCTCATTGCACACCTGCGATGTACTGAAGTGCCACTGTTCTGACTTCAGCAGTGGGAAACGAAAGTGTGAAGAAATTAAATATCTTGCCCAAAGTGACCAGGGAAGTCTATAGGCATAGTTTCATCGTTGGTTTAAGCAGTGTCATTGCAAATGGCTACCAAGAGGGATTTTCTCAGTAGGGATTTGCTTCTTCCTTCCTTTGTTTTAATGATGGTGTACCTGTACAATCACTGCCTGTTGTGTGAGGAGCTGAAAAAGGTCTGTACTCTCTTTTCTGGCAGTATTGTACTCTATATTTGGTTTATCTTTATCATGGAACCATATCTGTGACAAAGCACAGGATTGAGCATGATGTCCATGAGTTCCTGTGGTTGGTAGTCTAGTTTTGGACTATACAGTCTCTCTTGGTACAATACCTGTTTTCTTTCTGGACTTATGTTAGTGCTCAGCTTGTCCCAGGCTAAAAACTGGATGGTTGTACTGGGAGTTGTTGCTCTTGGTTGTCATTTATCCTATGCTCCCAGCTGATCCTCGTTCAAGACAGGGATCACTAAATGCCTCAGATCATGGTTGTGGTAGTGCTTTAATCTTTTAGGGGAGCATATTAAGGTAGATGGGAATTGCAGTTGGCTTAATTATGCTGGGCTGAAAACTGGAGCCGCACTTGCATTGCCAGTGAGCTATGTGGCCATCTGTCATTGGGGCAACAACTTGTATTCTAAGGGGCAGCTGGCAGGGTTGAGGCTTGCTTTGGCTGGCAGGCTTTTTTTTTTTTTTAATATGCCACTGCATGTCAGTCAGAACCCTTCGTTGTGGGTAGGGAAGAGAGTAGGGGTTGCTTTAATTGTTTGTGCAATTAACTTAAAGAATCCTAATAGAAACTGTGGACATTTCTGTGAAAATAAATTACATTTGTATGACTTGCATTCTGTGTTGTTATAGACTGTTTTTTGTGTTTTCAGATGAAACAACGTGACAGTTGTGAAGCCATAGGTGTGCCTGTGGGTGCACTGAACCGTACACATACGGCACAAGAAAATTAGACATTGTTACTAAAATGCAGTGTTACTTTGTGAAAGCACAAATGCCAAAGGAAGTACATTGAGAGACGACCTACAGATCGTGTGGAAAATTCAAACAGTTGAATTTTGCACTAGTTCTTTAGAAACTTTATCATACAAGCTCCTGACTAAGGATGTGGGAACTCTGAATGGTATCGATCATATGGGCACATTACTGTGAACAGAGAGGGGAAAAAACATTTTATCTGAGGAAGACTATGTGAGTTAATAAAAGGTAATTGTTAGGAGAATAAGTAGCTGGAGAAGACCCTGCAGTTGGCTGTCAAACAACAAATGTCTTTTAGTTTGAAATGCTTTGAATATTTTTATTGAAAGAGGGGGTACTGCTCCCTCTCTTCTTGGTTGATTGGTTGGCTTTTTTGTTTTCTCAAGACTAGGAATGAGTTGATAGTTTAGTGGTTTTGGGAAGTCTCAGGGAGCCCAGGATTTACATTGGCTCTTGCATAAGTCTTAACTGCTATTGTTCATCCCATTCATCCAGGTTATACACTGGGAGGAGAGGATAGGAAGCAACATAACTTGAATAATGGATTCTTAGTACTCAATCATGGTCTGGACTGGTGGAGATGATATTCTGCTCTAACTTGAACCTGCTGCTGTCTGGTCTAAAAGGACCTTTATAAAGATGATAGTACCTGGTATATGTGTGCTCTGTCCACTTCTCTCCACTTTTCCATCCACTAACCAGAGACCATTTGAGGGAGCATGTATAATGTGCATTTATTGACTTGCTGGTAAGAGGCACTGGTTTGGCCTCAGAATCTGCCAGTGTTGATTGTGCCTTTCACAGTCATGTCTAGAAATAATTGATAAGACTCCCAGGCTGTTCAGGTCGGAGTCTTACAAACATGTAGTAGAACATGTCTGAAGCATCTCCTCGTTGCTACGTATAGCTCAGAGAACAGGCCAAAATTAAATTTTTCTGTAGCGCTGTCCTACTAAATTGTATTATTTGCTAGGGGAGAGCAATTTTTTTTTCTGTGTTTTTTGGGGTTTTTTTTGCTTTTAGATGTGGTGGAAGTATTTGACTTTAATGATTGCTTCAAATTTCCAGGAAACTGTATTTAGTTCTCTGTACTTTTCAATCTGAAAAATATAGTTGATTTAAAAAAAAATCGTTGTAATGACTTGGAATGAAATGTTACAACTGTAAGTACCAGAAAGGGCACTGACAAACTATTGTACTCATTTATACTGGCAAAATGAATTCTAGTGGCACTTACAAAATTACTTCCAGTGTAATTACTTTTGATAAAGGACTTGCCTGATATTGTCTGTGTTTTGAGATGTTCAAGTCCATGACTTAGTGCCTTGCTTTTGACCTATACTCAAGCACCATGCTTCTCAGTAGATACATTAGAGACAACTCTATGTTGGTAACTCCTGTCTGAGACTGTCCCGTTGGACAGGTTTTTAACTTGTGTTTCAATACACATGGGCCTCCAGTCTCCAGTGTCATTTGTGGTTATGAGTGGGAGGGATTGTGATGGTCGTACAACTTTTTCCTCCCCTCCTTTTTATCTCAAGTCTCTTTTTTGTTGGGAAACCAGAACTCTGCTGTGTTTGCAGCAAGCAACTAGTTCACAGTAAGGTTTGGCTTTAAAGAAGACGAAAATTAATTTTTAACTGCTCTTTATTCAAGATGACTACAGCTCTGTATTTATCCACTAAAGGCACCAAATCAGATCGTTTTTGCACTTGTGTTATTGACAATTTTATTGCTGTGTTTATTCTAGAAGTTTTTCTTTTGTAGGATTTTCTTCCCAACACTGTCATAGCTGAAGGTTTTCAGATCTTCAGCTACAATCAGTTACTTTTAATTAAGGAAAAACTTCTTTCACATTTGTTTCCAAAAGAACACAAAAAATATTTTAATAAGGCTTTTCTTTTGTCTAAAAATCTAAGCTTAAGTAGCCAAACTGGATTTTGGTTTTGAAATGCACGTGACTTCTTTTGTTCTTCTTTTGAGGGGACTGGCTCTCAAGTGTGAAATATGATTAACAAATTTTTCAAAACCTGTTACGTTATTTCACAGCTCTTCACTTTATTTGCAGGAATGCCGGCATTTTCTTCCTGATAGATGGCACCATGTAGAGCACAAATAGTTCCTGCCCTTGGAATACGGAAGGCTTTGCTGCAATGAAAGATAGTTTTAGTCTTTTACCTAACTGCTGCTCTTTAAATCTTGTTAGTGTAATACTGGTTTTGTATGCTTTATTATATATTTTCAACAGTTTATTGCCTGGTAGTAAATCTAGTCTGAGCTCTAAATACAACTTTTACTCTCCCAGTCTAGGTTGTTATAAGTGTTTAATTTTTTTTCACTCTGATAACTGCATTTGATTAGTGCACTTGATCAGAAAGTATCTAGTATGTTATTTCTGTACATTTTACTTGTATCAGGGCTTGAGCTGGTCCTGCATGATTTGCTTGTCTATATGTTTAATTAAAAGTAATAGATGTATATTGCTTAAAGGAGCTGTTGGCCTCTTACCCATATGCAAAGCCTGGAGTTGCTTGTGGACTGTTCCTCATAGAGGGTGTTTGTGTTTGTACTGTTTGTTTTTGAGGAGTATGGACTGCTAGATCACCTACATATCAATTCAGATGAAAGTTCTTAGAAGAAGCACTTGTTCTTGCCAGTGTACGAGTTTTTGAAGTTGTGAATAAAAAACTCAATAAGCAACTAAATCCCAGAAAGCGAACCCAAATGCATATTTACAACATCTCTGTATAGGATGGATATTGGTATATGTGGAGGAAAATGAGTAAAGTTTGCTGTAGGTAACTTCTGGATTAACTTCAGAATGGTGAGACTTGATGCAATATTTTGAAGACTTATTCTTAAAATATGCATTCTGTGCAAAATAGTCATTAAAGTTGCATGTCCATAAAGTACTTCAATAAATATATTGGCATTTTTAATACAAGAAGTTTATTTGTTCATTCTATAGAATATGAATGGTTTGGTTTTTTAAATTAGCTGTAGTTTGAGAATAAACATGTCAAGAATTCAATCTGACAGTTGCTTAGAATACATCTTAAGACCATTTTTGTGGGTGTGCTGAGCATGAATATAACAAAGATGACTAACATTCCATGTGTTCAACCAGATTACAGGGGAGAACATGGCAGAGCTCGATGCACTTGTACAGTGTCTTTGCTGCATATTAGAATAGAGAGAATATCCTGGTTTTCCTGGTAGAAAAACAAAGAACAGAAATCTAAGGATGCTGAACACGATGGAGTATAATTACTAGTTGACAAGTATTGTATATTCTAGTTCAGGGGGGAAAACAGTAGGCTGGATTTAGCCATGTTTGAGACCCATGTAGGATACTTGGTGTTGAGTGCACAAAATATATTTCACTTCCTAAAAATGTTTTGAATGCTTGTGATTTAAGAGCAACTCATGAAGGATTCCTTTCTTTCGAGTCTTTAGTGATCCTGAATCTGCTTTTGTCTATGCTTGCACTACAAATATGACAGACTAGATAAATGTAGTTGTGTAATGGGGGGCTTTTTGTGTCTTACACATTCTACGTGTGCAGAATTGGAAATTTGCTGTGATGTGTTGTTCTAACTTTGTATCTATAGTCTCACTACCCTACTGGTGGAGAAGGTGAATGTGCAGTGTGGAGTGACTGTGAAAGGATGGTATCATCAGTCTGTGGATGTTTTGCATGCAAGGTTTTCCTCTAGGAACACTTAGACACTTCAGAGAGGCTCTCTTCAGGGTAAGGACGCTAGATAGTCAATAAAAACCTCTTGTTTGTAGAAGTGATGGTTAATGCTGGATTGGTGCTAAATTGTTGGCATTGACCAGTGCTCCCTGAAGCACTGCAGTTGTCCAGGTTTAAATTATGCAGGAAATGTGAAAAGACAGGAGCAGAATTAAGTGGCTCTGACTCTTCCTCCTCTAAGTATTTAAGGTTGGTTCTTTTTGTTTGTTTTTTTTTTTTAAATTGTCTAGTGTCTGTAGGCACAGATGCATAGCTCTTGCTGTTTGACAGAGGTCTTGAACTTTCCTCTACCAAAGACAGAACCTCCTGTAAGTCCTTTGAGAGTCTAAGATATAAAGTAGAATATTTTTTTTCTGAAAATATTTTTCTATACTTGAAAATAAGAGAGATGTCTGTTAAGGGAGGTTATCTCTATGGTTATGTCTCAGTTTTGTTTACTTGTTGATTTCTGCTTATAACTGGTCATTCCAAGTACTGTAATATTTTTCCCAGAATATCACTGTGGATAGTGCAGTGCATCCATCTGCTACTAGTGTCTATTGTCTATCAACTGGAAGTAAAGATTCATTCCATCACAGTTCAGTCTCTGGCCTGTTTCTCATCTTGTGCCAGTGTCAGAAATGCACACAATACTGACATGAAATAATTCACTGACTGTTAAGTACTACACTTCAAAGATAGCAGCCTGATTTGATGTCAAGCTTCATAGTTTTTCAACCATAGTTTGACTGATGCACCAAAATTTCTTTGTGTTCCTTACTTGTTAGTCATCAGTGGTGGCATATGCTCTGACATCTAAGGGAAAAAAATATTGTCATCCAGCTACTGTACAGTGACAGGGCTCTTCCAGGTGTAATGTGTGTTTCTGGGTAGCCTGCCTTCTAGCTGTGCTGGCTGCAAGCCTTTGGTTTCACAGGATTTGAACAACATCCACTTGTCCAGGCATAGAAGCCATGGGCTTGTGTGTTTTCTTTGCTGCCCAAAGACCTTTTGGGGGGGTCACATGTTTCTGAAGCACTCGGGTGGTTCTTTGGCATCGAGATGCTTTTGTTGCTTTGGGCTGGGGAAGAAGGTGACTGTCCTATGAAAGTGTCAGTGCACAGTAATGAGTGTGACTGCATCATTTGCAACTTCAGTAAAGAAAAACATGGGATAAATGTGATTAATGAAATTAAGGACTTTTGGTACTGAATTGACCTCCTAAGTGTTAATACAAGGTAAAGTAATTCAGATCAAACATTGGAAACTGTAGTTCACTATATATTCCTTTATTTTCACCAGCAGTTTTTGATAGTATTTAAATTCAAATGAGTTCATAGGAAATAGTTATACTACTTCTGCTTTATAGCAGTGATGTCTGAAAGAAGCAGCAGGTAAAAGAATATGAGCAGCAATGTCTTTTAAACCTCCCTGCCTACTTTTGGAAGACGTGAATTGTTTAACTCATGAATTGGGTGGAGTATGTCAAGATGGCAGCAGCTGGTTCTGATTTGACTCCATCAGCTTCAAGCAAGTTTTTGAGGACAGAGTTCTTAAATCATCTCATCCCAGATTATCAGTTAGGAGAAGGGGTGGCCATACGCAAACCAGTGGGGACAGAGATGTGAACAAAGTTCACATAACCCCAAAACTCTGAATGGTCAATACGCTGCTATTGTAAAAACAAACTCAACATGCCTACTTGTCTTGGTTTCTTCTGCTCTAGTCTTGCTTGCAACCGTGTCCACGAGCTCTTCAGGGTAAGTTTGGGGTTTTTTTTCCCCCCACTGTAAGTGTGTGAAGTGACTAACTTGGCTGCTTCTCCAGGTGCTACAGCAAATTAATAATAGTGGAACAATTGAGTAATTTATAGGTGTGTCAGATTGGTGAGTTCAGAACAGGTGAAACTGTGACAGGATGACTTGATGAAGGAAACTGAAACTGAGGTGATGGTTACAAAGACTGACAGAAAATAGGGTCAGGAAAATAAATTCGATTTGTTCATGTTATATAACCATCTTAGTGCAGCCTGTAGATTCATTAGTTTGAGAACATAGTTTGTAAGGGAGAGTGATTGCGTGTGGCTTCGCTTTTAGCAAATTGACTGTAATTTAGAGTGAAAGTGTAGGAGGTTGCATGTATTATTACTCTGACTTTCTAGCTGGAGCACTCTTGTCTAGCAGGTGAGTTTTATAGTGTGTTCAGCCAGCATGTGTTTTAGCATACTTCAGTTTACAGTTGCAAAGATCCTTGAAACCATGAAGTGGTACAGTAGCACTTCTTGATTTAGTTATTTTTTTGTTTTTTAAATACTTAATAATATGAAAAAATCAAAGGGAGCATAGCTTGGTACAGTTCTTTCTTCATCCTTTCTGAGCCCCAGGAGAGCTCAACATGCACGTTACCACTGTTAGAACTTCATTTTGAAATCCTAATTCTCTTAAAAGAGGTCTGTTGGATGTCTTGGAGTTTTTTGCTTTCTTTCTCAGCTCTAGCAGTAAGGGATAAATCTCCTGTACCTCTCTAACCAAAGCTTTTATTTCTGTTATAATCAAGTTTGAGCAGTGTAAATGAGATTCCACAGTCAGGCAGCAGTTTTTTTACTTCTTCATACTCGCCTTCCAGGTAAACACAAATACCTCATTACCTTTTGGGAAAGTCTTTAATTTGGAAAGGTGAGGAGGGAAGCAGCTTGAGTCCTCTTGTTTGAAACTTATGCAAATTGCCTTTGAGATTACCCTCTTTGGATTTTTTTTCTGTAGATATAATTAAATTGGAAAGGATGTTTCTTTCAGTTATTCATCAGCATTCAATATCGTAAAAAGGTTGTTACAGCTCTAAAATAGCTTTTTTTGGTTATAAATACATCACCAGTTGCTAGCCTCTTTATCTGTTTGTTTTTAAATAAACACAGTGTTTTTGTAAAGACTTGGTGGTGTTTCACTTGCCTGGTCAAGTGTGTAGAAGTACCCTAGGATGTTTTACAACCTAACCGAGTCAAAATGCCTGGTAGTGGTGGGGTTTTCCCTCTCAAACCTCTGGACCAGGAAGATGATGAAATGAAACTGAATCTGACACTTGGGAAGGAATGAGATAATGTATATGTTATGCAAATCTAAGAGAAGGAGGGAGTTTCTATTACTGCAGAACACTTTACCAAGTTATATTTTAGTACTTCGAATCAAAGCTTTAAATTACTGTGCTGAGGATGTTTTGACTTAACTGAAATATTATTTCTTCATAAAAGGTTTCTAACTGGCAAAATATATTTTGATATGGATTCTTTGGCAACATAGCAACAGCAGTGTAGAAAATATCCACGTTTATGTAGCAGTGTATGTAGCTCTGTAAAGCTCTGTAGTTTTACATGTGTGCGGTTGAAAATCATAGAATCATAGAATGGTTTGGGTTGGAAGGGACCTTAAAGATCATCTGCCTAGTTCCACCCCTCTGCCATGGGTGGGGACACCTTTCACTAGACCAGGTTTCTCAGAGCTCTGTCTGGCCTGGCCTTGAACACTTCCAAGGATGGGACAGCCACAACTTCTCTGGGCAACATGTTCCAGTGCTATGGTTTGTCTTTCTATCCTAATGTCACAATGTCTGGGATTTTTAGAAGCATGGAGTACTCAGCAGAGTGAAAATGGACCAAGGTCTTTGAGATGCTAATGTACTACAAACTTATGGTTTATAGCAAAGCAGTTGGGTTGGACTTTCATTGTACTGATGAGGCCACATAATAGGAAATCTGGCAGGTAAATATTATAACTCTCAGTATGTTGAGCAAGAGTGGGAGAGCTTTTACCTGCCTGATGAGAATGGTGGAGCAGTGATTGAATTGTTCTCTGATGGTGTCTTCTACCTTTGCCATATGAGCAAAGCCATGGCTGTCTTGGAAAGCGTTCACTTAGTTTAGAGGCTCTACAAACTTTCCAGGCAACTAGTGTTGACATTCATGATTAAAAAAAAAGTCTCCTTATGGAAACTTTTTTTTCTAATGTCCTTCCAGTGCTTAAACACTTTCTCCCCTTATTTGTGTGCAGCTGTAAGCTCAGTGAACTTGTGCATTGTTTTGGGCCAAGGAAGTCTTTGTTTTTTAGTTTAAATATTTGGAGCAGTTTGTCCTCCAGAAGAGATAATTATCTATGAGATTATTTGACATCCAGAACTTATCTGAAGGTTTGTTAGCCATCTGTCTTGTTTGTAATATGATGTTCCTTCTTAATGTTAATACTCTTTATTCTGCAACCTTTAAAGGATATAGTCAGATGACCTAAAACCCACAATAAATTAATATTATGAAGTGGCAGCCCTCTTCAACAGAGGTATTGTGGCCGACCTAGTCCATTGATGTACAAAGCAAAATTAGTTTGGCTGAATTAGAGGCGTTCATCTCTTCTGGTGGATCAGTGTGTTCAGAACTGTTTTAGGTCTCTACACCTTACAATGTGTTTGTGTGTATATATCAAATTTGTCTCCAGAAGAATGCCTCGACAGCTGTGCATATGCCCACAACTGCATTTTTGTTCTTCACTTATTTAATGTTCATCAACGCTAAAAAGTACTGAAAGGGACAGGATCAAACTGCATAGGTTTGTTGGGAAAAAGGGGGTTTAGGGATAGTCAGCACTAGTTGTGAGATGGAGGGGGACCTCACCATGGGGCAGCTACCATGGCACATCTTGACATGTTTGAATAGTCTCTTATCAGTCTTTTTCAATTTTTTAAAATATTTCTCTGGAAAAAAAAAATCAGGAAATGTAGGTAAAATAACCAGAAAAGGAGTTTAATGATTCCCTTTTTTTCTACATGTTTTGTCCACTGACTCTCCAGAGTGTCTTGGTCTGTAAATATCCCGCTTTGTGTCTATGTCTGAGAGAAAATACATGAGGCAGATGGATGGTGATGGAAGTGTCCAGACATGAAAGGAGAAAACTGACCATCTTAATATGCAACTTCTAGATGATCTTGGATTATTTTTTTTTTTGGGGGTGGGGGGTCATAGTGTTAAAGAACACTTCTTCCTCTTAAAACCTCTTCGTGTCCTTGTGGCCTTCTAGCATAGGATTTATTTTTGATGCCTTTTTCAATCTGTCTTTTAATGGCTCACAACACAGGATTACTGTGTGTAGTGAAGGGCTTTAAGAGTCTGGAAAGGGCTGTGTTATTGTACTCTTTTTTTCTACCATACTGTTTCCCTATTGCTTTTTGTTGTATTCAAACACCTTTTACAGTTATTACACATTACTGAAAAATACTTTTTTGAATACACGTTTACCATACTGTGCCATGACAAATTATAGGGAGTTTGTAGGAAGTGTGGTGGCTCAGACCTTCAAAATGGATATGAAATAAATGACAAAAACTTATTCTGTCTGGTCTTAAAATGGGTGAATATTCAGAACTTGAGAGACTGAAAATGGGAGTTCAGGTGCATGAGTAGAAGGACCTGTTTAAGAAAAGGAAAAGTTCAGGGTTCTGCTGCAGGTATATAGAAAGACTAGACGTAAAAGGCAGTGGATGAAGAAAAACAACCCTGTTGAAAACTTCGGTACTTCTGGATAGTTTAAACAATATGAAAAAATAGTAGTTTCTTTCCATTTTGTGACTTAGGCTTGCTCTACCTACTTGAACTTTATTGTTGCTCAGTGTTGTTAAGAATAAATTTGAAATGCAAATAATAAGCATCTACTTCATTTGCCAGGGAGGAATCTAAGAAGCCTTTTTTTTTTTTTTTTTTTTTTTAAGATGGGCGTTTCCATATTGTTTAGTGTAACAGAACTTTAGCCGATTTGGGACAATGAGAAAAACAGTTGAGAGATACTGAGAAAAGAAGCTAGATTTTTTTGTTGTTGTTGTTGTAATGAAATTGTCAGTAGTTGAAAATAGATCATCAAGATACAGGTCATCATCTGCAGAGTTCTAAACTTAAGAGCATTCACTGCAAAAATGTCTCAGTTTGGAAGCTCTTAAATTAAGCTGCCATTACATTTTACTTCAAAGTTTCTTGGGAAAAATGTATCTGCAATTAGTGTAATTAGTTACCAAAAGACATAATTAACAGCCAAATACACAGAGTTTTGCCCTCCACCCCCACACCCTGACAGTTGCAGCTGCTGGTGTTTTAGCCTCTGAAGTTTTACTGAAAACAGAGTTCCTGTGACAAAATCAGTTGTATTGCACATTAGAAACGTATTTCTGAAGTTCAGATGTACCTACACATGGGTTTATGTGTACGTATCTAAAAGCTCCTCACAATGTGAAACAACAGTATTAATAGAAAATACTAATGGAAGTTTAATAGCTACTTAAAAAAGGCTTTTAGAAGTTCATTGATGCAGCATTTCATACATGATATGTTTTTAATGGTAAAAATACATCATCAGTCAGCGTCTGACTGCATGTTTTCATTGCAGTTGAAAATGGGAAAGTTAAAACGAGGTGAGTGGTGTATGGTGGTTGGTTATGAAGTGCTGTGGAATGGGCTGGGCAATGTGTACAGAATTTACACAGTGCTCAGGTGTAAAAAAAGAAGTATGTGTCTATAAAAATTACATGGTTTAAAAAAGGTTCTATTTAGAAGCAGAGAAAACAACCAACCAACGTAAAAACTTGATTTATATATCAAAACTATGCCATTTGGTTTTCTAATAAAAAATCAGAATGTGATTTAATTTTTTCCCCCCTCCAGATGTCCAAGAGCAGTAACTTCTGGATTGGGGTACTTAGGAGATCCTTAGTCTACAGGGCAAGGAAGAACATAGTGTCCTCCCTGTGCTGCAATTTCCTTGAACATATAATACAGAACCTTCTTTCCAGCTTTCCTGATGTTTGTTGTGCAACACATGTTGGCAGTGGAAAACAGATGATCCTGTTCTTGCAATTTGTATTTGTATCATGTATTAATAGGGGACCCCTGGTGGCCTAGTGGTTAGCGTGCAGGACTCTCACCTCTGCAACCCAGGTTCGAATCCAGCCAGTCCCCCGGGCAGATGGAGCCCGTTAGCCCTGTGTGGCCATCCATCTATGAGAAGGTCACTCTAAACAAACCTACGTCCTGAGGACCTCACTGCCATTGTCCAAGCTTGCTTGGCCCCGGCAGATGAACCTTAGGATTAAAGGGTGGGCTCAGTTCAGCGCAGGCTGTGTCTCACCTAAAAAATCCATTGCGCAGACTGGAAAGGTAAAAGACCTTTCCCCAAATCTTCGTTCGCGAAGACTGGCCATTATTACATTATGTATTAATATTATAAAACTTGGTAGAAAAGCTCTTTAATCTTTATCTCCCAGAGTAGAAGGTTTGAATATGCATAGTTGTTCTCTGTGTAGGATTTACTTTCCTTCCTTTCTCAAAGCAGCCTGGGTTTAGGTAGGCTGTTGGCCCTTAGTCCTGCAGTATTTGGTGTTGACAGCAGTTTTTTATTTTTTACTGTAGCTCTTAACAAATTAGGTTTTGAATCAGAAGTTGCCTACTGCAGTGGTGTTTTATAGTTTGATGACAGATTTCGTAACTCGTTTAATAACATATATGCTGGCAAATAAGTAATGAGTAACAAAACATTTTCCTCCTGCACCCTGATGGTACTTGCATTTGCTATGGTTCCATGTGTTGTTTTCTCAGTTATTTCCCTGAAGCTAAACAGAACCATGCTTTCCTGCTCCTGACAGGCACTTTGGAGTTGGTCATTCAAGGGATAGAATAATAGGAACAATCCTTGAGAAAAGTTTTCAGAGTAAGTAGGGATTCAGATAAGTCTGACTCGGTGTGTGCAAACCTTGCCACAGTTAGGCTTGCAAAATTCAGCCTGACTACAAAGTATATTAGATACAACATACTTGTGACTAATTCAAGGGTAATAAATGCTTGCATGTTTCTGGCATAATTATCATTAAACAGCCTTGCTGAAAGTCATGTGAAAAATAACTATATATTGTAAAAGGGGGTCTGTCTATTTAGTGAGTAAAAGAACAATAATTTGGGGGGAAGTAATGAGGGTTGGTTTTTTTTTTTCCTCTCCAGTCTAATGTATTTAAGTTTTCAGTATACTGTTGCTAGTTGTTCTTATAGTGGTATTTCATAGTTTCTTTGGGGGGTGTATGTGTTGGATTTTCTTTGGATTTTGTTTGTTTTTCGTTTCAGCTGTAACACTTTAAATACTGTGTAAGTGTTGATTGTAGTACTAGGGCAGGAGGAGAAAGTAGAATGCATGTTTAATATCATTGTAGTAGTAAGGGGAGATAGCCAAAAGAGGTAGCAGAATTAATATTTTACCTTTTGCAGTTTGCACAGTTATCTTTTCTAGAGACATGCTCTTGGATATCCCAAACTGTGAGGAATACTAGCACAAGGTGTGTTTTCCTCCCACCTATCTTTCAAAAGTTTCAAGGTCCATATTTTTTCCTCTGGATTGTTTGGTGTTTCTCTGCTTCTTCATAGACTAATGGTTGACTTGGAATCTTTGCTTGGTACAGTCTGTATTTGCCAATCCATACCAGTGTGAATTTCTCCAGAAAACTGTGTGTCGTGGTCTGTTGGCTTATATTGTTTCTGAAGGCTATGATAAAATATTATTTGGGATCTGTACAAAGTCAGAAATTGAAGTAGGATTTTCGTGGTGACCCTTTGTTTTTTAGTTACGTTTAAACATACGAAGTGCTGAAGTTGATGGCTCCTGGGTCTTGACATTTTTTTTCTTAATTTTATTTTTTCCTTCCTCTGATTTAACATAATAGTAGGATACAGAAAGGGAAGAATGGCAGCCGAACCCAGTAAGCTATAAAGTACTATTAATGTACTTTTTCATCCTCTCTCTTCTTCGTTGGATGAGTTAACACTGACTGTACCCCCTTCGTCCCCAGCATGCAAAAAGAACTATCTGGCCTTTCATCTTGGTTGCCTTTTGTTTTTTTCCTTCAGCTCTTTTGCCACTGCAAGACAGATCTGTGACTGCCTTTCCTTGTCATGATAGGCATTTCATAAACACTTTTAAAATTCTGAAATCCTAAACTAGGAATTTCCGCAGGTTCATCAAAACTGCTCCTTGACATAACAAGGTTTCAGCTGGGCCAATGTAGTGATAGATGTCAGTCACTTCTGATGGAAAGTCCACATAAGGCAGATGGCTTTGCATGGCAAGTATCTCCAAATCTGCACTGCTCTTAGTAGCAGGAGATAGATTTTTTTTTTTTCTGCCTTTGTTACAACAGTGTTCTGCAGATGTGGCTTATGCCAGAGAAATCTGTTAGAGGCTTTCATTTCCTGAAAATTTGGTGAAATGACTGTGCCCTGAGATGGTGTTTTACGGAGGTTGTGCTTGAAAAGTTGCAATAGTGTTAATTCATATTGAGACTTGTAGATAGTTTTATTACACATAAACTTTCCTATCCTTTCAAGGGGAGCCATCTTTCTCTTAACTTCCTGTGCATCACAGAAAATCTCAGCAAATAGATCAGTTATGGACCATAGAAAATTTGAAGTGTAAATTGTAGATTCGTTAATGAAATCTTGGTATTCTAACTGAATTTACTCATTCCTACACTGTGGGTTTGCACCCAGTTTTTTCAAAGAAAAAGAAACTCAGCTGGAGTTGAGTGTCATGCTCATTCTTCAGTTCCAGCAGTGCTAAAGGCAGTTACTCATAAAGCAGGATGAGATGAGGCTGGAAATAATTGCTGCTGGAAGTTAATAAAAACAGGAAATTACAAATTTCTAATTATTTTTCTTGAGATATTGATGCCGAGAATCTTCAGACTTCAGTCTAATTAAAGAAGGCAAGCTCTCTGCTTCATAGTTCAGCTACTCTCTGCTTATTAGAAATAATCTATCCTCACAAAATATATAATATTTAGTTTACATATGTTAATTAGAATATTCTTCTCATGAGGTTTGGAGGCTGGTTTTCATCCTGTCAACGTCCAGCCGTTTTACTGACATCATTGTTCATGAAACTGAGTTCTCTGTTTCTTTAAAAAATTTTTTTTTGGTGGTGGTGGCTTGGGGTTTTTTTGTTAGCTTGTTTTGCTGATGGTTGGGTTTGCGTTTTTTAAAGTACCAGTGACTGGTTCCACAATTCCTCTGTGTGTCTGTTCTGGTCACTTTATGTTGCTATTGGAGAATCTGTAATTTCCTCCTGTCTGAGAGACAGTCTCCTGGTAAGGTGGCATTTTTGTAGGCACCAAAGGTGTGGTCACAGGGTTGCATGGGTTGCATTCTCACCTCTGTGTTCAGGCACCTTGAAGTACTGCCTGAATTTGAAGTATGTGAGTTGATCAGAAACATCTTTCTGGTCAGGACAAAGTGGGGATACTTGAACCTCTTTCAGTGTGTTTTTATTGTTCTCACTGGCTGTGCTTTTCTGATGAGACCAAAGTTGCTGTATTTCAGCCAAAAAGGGAGGTGACCTTTGAGGCTGCTAATTTGACTACTCTAGTAAACGAAGCAGTATGACCAGGTAGAAATTTTAATTGGTCCTAGTTGGAATCTTAAGTCAGTAATCAGACAGAAAAAAAACCCCAGCTTGTAGTAATAAAGTCTATTTTATTTAGTATTGCTCAGAATTATAATGAGGAAAGGCTCTTAAGCACTACATAGGAAAGGCTCTTAAACAAGGTATATTTCTGAACCTTAAAATCTACTTGGTCAGCTTTTTCACTGTAACGTCAAGCAACCATGCAGCAAGGCCACAGCTTTGAAAGTATTGCTTTATAAATGAGGAATGCACCCAAAAAGGGATCCTTGTCCCTTCTCAATGAAAGCCTGTCAGAGCAGAAGTCAAGCTGCCTATTAAGCAGGAAGGGCAATTCTTTTATTAAAATACTTGCAAGGCAGCCACCTGGAGATTTGTTTATTGCTTTGCTAAATGTTATATATGATGCTGTAATACAGTTATCAGCAGTTTGGGAAAACAATATAGTTTAAAAAAAAATCTATCTCCTTATTCTAGTTCATCAGTTCTACATGGTAGTGCTGATGGTTAGAGCTGCTTATTCTAAGAAAAAGATCTTTTTCTTCCCTCTCTAAAACGAGTTATCTAACAAGTAGCTCAAGTATGCAGGTAGTTGCGCAGTTATTCTGTATGTCTAATAAAAATGTGCATGTTAATGTACTTCTTTAGAAATTCAATCTTTAACCTGATATTAAATATCTCTTTTGGGGGTGTGGTTGTGGAAAGAAACCAGAATTTTTCATCAAATCCTAGTTACCGCTTTTTACTCCTGACTTCTGAAAAGGAAAATATTCCGGAGTACCTGGAGGGGTTTTTAACTAGTGTTCACACATGGTTTTTGTGCTACATGGTTTTGGACCATGAACTCTGTACTGAATGAGGTTTAAAGATGTGAATAGCTGTTTGTGACTGTTGATAATTTTTAAAGAAAAACAGGTGGGGACAAGTTTTGGGCTTGCAGCCAGTTTCTTTCCCAGTTGTCTCACTTTGTCTGGTTTGTGCCAGCTCTAAGAACTGAAGTTTGTGCCTTGCTGTGTAAGCCATGTTTTAGCATGTGCAGCATTTCGAGGGTGCCACTTGACCTGACAGACCTTTGAGGGAGTGTTTTCTCTCCCATGTGGTTTGAGAGACCTACATGAGAATTGCTGTAGTGGGCTTCAAAGTGTGCTGAGGAGAAAAGATCAGATTCTTAGCCTCTCAGGGAAATTAACTTTTATTTAACACAAGAAATAATCTAAGCCTTAAGAAACTCTCAATGTAGCTAGAAGTAGTTGCTTTTCTCCTTGTAGAAAATAATTTACATGTGTTGTAAAACTAACGCAAGCTTTTGAACTAATACAGGTAGAGTTTGAATGTCTGATCTATTCTTACTCTTTTTAGGCCATGATGACTGCACGACCTATTTCCAGTGTCTCATTTGGGTATCGGTGTTTAAAAGCTTAAAATGTAAATTCCAGAAAGCTGTTTGGTTTTTGGGGTGGGAGTGGTGTGTTATGTGGGGTTTTATTTTGCTCTGTACAAGTACTGAGACTTTTAGCTTAATCATAACTTTTTTCCTCTTTCAATTTAAGAAAGAATTTCTATACAGGAAAAATTCAAGGTATTCCAAATACTTTTTGTTTATTAAATAAACTGGTACAAGTTACAGTAGGCTTGCATAGTGTTATGTGTCTCTGGTTTATTATCAGTAAGAAATTGTATGTATATTTAAAATATTCTAGTAGTCAGTAATGGTTATTGTGTCTAGTTGTTGCTTCCCAGAAGGCAAAACCTCTTCATTCCATATGGTGTTTGGCAAGTCTGATCTTTCCGTAGTCTTTAAGAAAGCATAAATTTTTAATGTTAGGTCTGTCCCCTTTCCCAGCTGAGAGCTGCTCTGAGTGGAGATCTGTCTCTGAATCTTTTTCTTGCAGGGTCTCTTCCAGTTTCAAACAGCTTTGACTCCTGTCAGAGGTTAATCCTTCTCCTTGAGCAGTGCCATTAGAACCTTACAAAAATACCACCTCTTAGATTTTATCTTTCTGTGACTTGAGCTGCTTTGGATCTTGCTTGGGAAAATACTGCAGGGTTTCTTTCCTTAATGATAATGAAAATATATCACAGTATTTATTAAACTCTTTGATGTTAGTAGTAAATGAATTTGCAGCTATTTCTTATTTTAATATTGTATTTTTAACATTAAACATAAAATGAAAGGAATAGCTGTATACATGCCTCTTGTTTCTTTGGGGGCTTTTTATTTGGTTTTGGTTTGTTTAGAAATTCACTTTGGAGAAGTGGAACTTGACAGTGAAGGACCACCAAAATGCTCCTGCCCTGAGGACACATTGAATCTGAGCTCAATGACTTTTGCATGTCATTTTTCTCACTCTTGTATTTTTTTTGTTTGGTTTGGGTGAGGGGTTTTTGGGAGTTCCCTTTTTTTTTTTTTTTCTTCTTCTCTTCATGGGAGTGGTATTCCTAGCTAGTGGTTTTCAAAAGCAACCTTAAGCCATCCATAATTTAAACTAACCCCGAAATGCTGTCTGGAATCAACGGGAAAGCCTCTACTGGTGTGAGAAACCTTTGCTCTGAGATGCAGAGTAGAACGTGCAATTTCTATACTCAGTATCTTTCATGTTTTGGTGCTGTATCTGCTTTTAAGTCTGAGCCACTTGTTGGGAGTGTTTGCAAGGACACGGGATGAGTGTCAGTCACACCACTGCTACATACATTTATTTAACAGCTCACTCCCAGAGACTTTGCTCCTTAAAGAAAAATGGTGGGTGGGTGTGTTCTGCTTGTTTTTTGCATGGACAGTTTGTTACAGAGATGTTAATGTTTTTGCAGTTACTGTATGTGCAAATACAGAACTCCTGCCTTGTATTTCTGTTCTGTTAGTTTTTTGGACATTATTGCTGGTTCTGTTGGGTGTACCTTCCTTCTTTACTCCCTTAAACTTGTCATTCTACTCTCTTGCAATTTTGAACTAATCCAGCAATGAGGTATTTGGAGCTGTCATCTCACAGGTTGGCACTATGCCTTATCCATGTTTTGCCAAATTTATGGCAAGATTCACTCTACCCAAAGCAAGTGAACTGTATCAGTTCACATTTTAGTTACTTTACTCAGATTTTCTTCTAATTAAGAAGACTGACAGTATTGGGTTTTTTTTATCTTAATAGTTTATTATTTCATTCTGAAGTTGTACCAGTTCTACTTAAAGACACTGTGTAATGAACTCTTGTTCCTGTTGAAATTTGTTCAATAGGCAAGATGAATTATGGCTTAATTCAAATTGGTTCGCTATGGATTAACTTTATTTTTCAGAGCTGTTTTTCTAGGATCTACTCCCAGTTTGATTTGGATTTTTCTATTTTAAAACTGGTTGGTTATGTTTCCCACTACTTTCTTCCCCCGGTCTGCAGGAACAATTTCAATGCTGTGTCTGTCTGTAAATATCTGCCACCCCCAGTCTTTTGCTTCTCTTGACTACAAATCTTTTTGTTTGGTTTGTTTTGTTCCTCCTGCCCCATTTGGAAAAGATGTGGAAAACTAGCACAAAAATGTGAAGCTGCAATGTTAAAACTGAAGTGATTTAAACCCTGCAGGTTAGTGTATGAGCTGCCTCCCTTGTTTCCTTTTTAACTGATGAGTCAATGAGTCAATTTGGGGGGTTTTAATACCTTTAAAAAAAAGAAAAAGAAGCCTTATCAGCCTTACTGTCTTCACTCTACTTGTCATTTATATGTAAGATGATTTTTGGAAATATTAATGGAACACATGTAAGGTAGAAATGAAACTACATCATATGCACATGTTTTGGAAAAGGTATTGCTGACGTGATAAACTTTCACTAGAAGTGATCTGTAGGTGGTTAATTTTTTTTTCAATAAATAAACTATTTTGACAACCTTTTGTCGTTTTTCTGTAACTTAAAATGTCTTCATGAAACAAAAGAAGTCAATTGTGTCATTTTAATTTTTTCTTTATTTTAAGGTACTCTAGCAGTTAACTCTAGCAGTTGCCAGAACGGCAGATTTCTTTTCTTTCCCTCATGGCAGTATTTGCCCTTACTGGTCTTTTGTGAGTCTTAAAGCTTGTACGTTTCAGGTTTCAAGAGTCATTTTGAACTATGAACTGAGATAATTCTTAATTTAAATTTAGGTTTTGACCTGTCAGTGTCACAAAGTTCAATAAACATGATTTTGTTTGAAAATATTTTATCTTACTATACAATATAATTGGTGTAAAATATTCAGGTAAATATTTATTCGAGAGCAGATTCAACTTAATTTAATTTCTTAAAAACTGCAGATGTATATGGCTTGGTTAAGACTGTGACAGCATCTGGCAGTCATTTCAGCAGGTGTTTGTATGAGGATATTAATATTACACACACATTCTTCCAAATTTGTTTATTGACTTTTATGCTTCTGTCATTGACAAATGTAATTATAATGCTTTTTATGTATGTTTAGCTGATACTGTTACTCTTCAAAATAAGGTTTTTCAAAATATTTTGGAGACACTCAAGTTCTGTATTTTAAAATAGATTTTTCTGCTTCGAAACAGTGTATGTTTAAGTGGTTTTTAGGGAAGGATTTTCAAAATAGAGCTCTTGGAGTTCTCAGTCTTTTTTAAGAGTTGTTACATTGCTTGCTCAGGGAAGGATAATGTGCAGTGTTGGGGAAATACTACTTTGTGAGCAGCATTTCTCTGAAGGCTCCTCCTGTAGCTGGTTTAGTCTGTTCAGAGCTTGCAGGGAGCGTTTGGAAGGCCAAAAACAAGCACTGAGGCTACTGCTGTAAAGGATCACTCAAGACCTTCAGGTTTCTTGGTAGTGTTCCATTTGGCAGTACACAGGCTGCACTTGGAAAAACATGATCAGTTGTTGTTCCTGAAGTGTCAGAAATCATCTGTGCAGAAGCCCCTCAGATGTGTGGCAAAAACTGCTGGTGAGAAAGATGTCATCCAGCTCACCTGACTGGGGTTATCCTTCCATAAGCATGTCACCTGTGCGGGTGACGTGTCAACCTGTCAGTAGGTTGGGGGCAGGGCCAGGCCAGAGGATCTTGGCTCCTGAAGCACCTTCTCCCTGTGAGCTGCTCTCACAATACAGGAGCCTGTGTCACCATACGTTCCAGGTGCACGGCCACATGGACCGGTGCCCCCAGGCTGGCACCGCTCAGCAGTGAAGGGCACCTTGGCTCATGTGTGCTGGGCACCCTTCTGCTTCCCATGCCATGTGGATTCTTGCTTTCCCTTGCTACCCTTCCCTCGTCTTACTTGCTGTTCAAATGGAAAAAGGAAGATTTTAATTCTTCTGATACCTGCTGTGAGTGTGAGTGAATGTGTGCATATCCCTTAATGTCATCTGTGCTAGAAAAGTGATCTTTGAGCGGGACTCCTGCCATCTTCCTAAAACCACTGCAAAGAAATGAATACATTTCTCTTCTGCTTAGCCAGTCCTTCAGTGTTTCAGCCAAACTGACCTTTACTGCCATTTTCCCCCTCAGGCTTCTGCCTTCTCTTTCCAGCACTAATATATTTTGTCCTTTGTGGCCTCCATGGGTTTACTTCTAAAGACCTGATGGGGGTTTATCTGTGCCCTTTTCATCACCTATTGAGGGATCAAAATTCTGTGCTTTGATTTTTATTTTTCTCTTTTTCCTGTTGTCTTTGCTTATGATGCTTTTGCTGTGTCTCATGTGGCAATTTTGAACTATTGTACCGACCATCCAGAACAGGGGGAAAAAACCAGCTCTTCTGACAGTCATCTTGTGTCTTTAATGCAAAGCAGGGGAGCAGTGGGGGCTTTAAGACACAGCACTCAAAGTCCCTGGTTAGCTTCTGGAAGATATTAGCAACAGAAATCATAATTACTGTATCAAATTTAAAATAGAAACAAGGGGTGCAGAGTAGATCTGTGTGGCGATGTTTGAATATGTTTGGGTGTTTTGCTATGAGAGAGCCTTCGGACTGGTGGTGGTGCCTGAATTTTAACTCGCAGGGCCTGCTTTACACCCTCTGCTTCTATTTCAGCTCTGGTGTGCCAGGGGAGGCTTCTGTCTTCTGCCTGTTGATATCTTGTGAAATTGGTGGGGTGTTTTTAGTCAGAGATGAAAAGAAACAGGTAAAACCAGGCGACTGAATCATGAGTATGCAGTGGGTCTGCTCTTAGGTCAGCAATCTCCACAGGCACACGATGCCAACACTGGGCCAGACACTCCACAAGAAAACATTGCTGGTCATGTGTCAGTGTTCTTTAGGTTTTTTTACATAATTCATAATTACTTAGGCTTCCGAGGTAGAGAAGTGTTCAGCTGCTAGTGAGGTGTGCTCTGTAAGCAGCAGACAGGAAGACTGAGCCATCTTGTAGCTGAAGTTACAGAGGTGTCTCTGTTTTAAAAGGTGGTGGGACTTGGTAGAAGTTCCACCGTTCACTTCTGTCCCTAAAACCTGTGCTGCAAAAGGGGGTGGTGGTTCTTGCCAGTCATGTGCTCTTGTCCCCCTCGTGGCTGTGCCGGGCTGGCCGAAAGCTGGTCATGGAGGTAGTACTTGCAGGTTAGTTTTCAGGTGGATTGATGAGCTGATGAAGCTCTTCTAGATTGCTTTGAGCTGCCTGTGTGAAGTTGCACATGTACCACCAGTGAACTTCATCTTTGTACCAGATTCTGTCCTCAATTAGATGTCCTGGCAGTGTTGTGATCTGTTATGGTACATGGCAAGGTTGCAATTTATAAATACCAGCTAAGGAACAGAAAAAAATGGGACCATAAGGGAGCAGGAGGACGCTGAATTAGTGTGGGTTTTTTTTTCTCAGAGTTTTATTGTTTTGATGGTATGTGTAATCCAGTTTTGTAATTATTGTTAAACCAAAAACCCCTTAGGTAAATCATGATATTAAGATTCTGAAATGTAAGAGAGTCTCTTTAGAGTTGTTTCTTTGTGTTTTAAACAAATTACTTTAATATTGGAAGGGTAGGGGAATTTTATGGTGGAATATTGGGGCTTTTTTGTGGTTTTGTTTTTTTTTTTTTTACAGCAGTCTCTTCTCAACCTAATATATTTAGGAAAACTGCTGGCTCTACAGCATTGCTTTTCTGGCTATCGCTTCCACATCACATTTTGTCCAGTTTAAGAACAAAAGACCAATTAAAATGAAAAGGAAATCCAAAATTTTTTTCTCACAGTTAAGCACCTGCAAGAAGTATACCTTTTACTTCAGTGGAGTTGGCTTAAATTTATTTTCTTGGGTTTTTTGTTTGGGTTTTTTTCCTGGCCTTTTTAAAATTCTTGTAACTTTATAATGTAATGCTGGTTATAGGGCATGCAGTGATAAGTAATTATTCCTTGCTTATTTCAAGTATGTTCCATAAATATATGAACAGGGAAAATTGAAAGTAGTGAATCAAAAACTTTAAAATTATTCTCATCACACTTTCTGCACTTCTTTTTTTTAGGGGCAGGGAGAAAATATGTTCTTAGTTTTCTAACGTATAATTTAGGTGAAGTGGATGTATTTAAAGCTACCTCTATTTTACAGAAGGTTCTGTATGCTGTCCTGGGCTATTCCTGAAATGTTAGAGGAAAATTCTGCCTTGAGTTTTGTACTAAATGTTATGTTTACTAAAAGATTTCTTGATAACATCTAGTTAATAATTGAAATCCTGTGTTCCTTGTTCTGCTGATTGTGTTAGGTGAAAAATTTGAGGTAATGAGGTGATGGAATTATTGTAGCGAATTAAATGCTTGCAGAGAAACCAAAAACCCAAGTGTCTCATGTAGCTTTATGTATGCTGTGTATATTCTGGGTTTTTTGGTTTGTTTTTTTTAACTAGAGCTTTTCTGTTCTCTTGCACTTCCTCCCCACCCTCCTGACTTACCAGAAAATTTCTGAAGCATTTTCCTGGTATAAAACAAAATTAAAATTCCAATTATCAAATTTCTTTTTTTGTTTACAGATGATGATGTACCTGCAGATATGGTTGCAGAAGAATCAGGTCCTGGTGCACAAAATAGTCCATACCAACTTCGCAGAAAAACTCTTCTACCTAAAAGAACAGCTTGCCCTACAAAGAGCAGTATGGAGGTAACTTCTTTGTTTTTAATTGTAAAGGAAATCTTACTGATTCAAGAATATGATACTAATTTAGTATTTTTCACAAGTTACCTAGTGACTGAACTAATTCTTATTTATTTCACTAAAGGGTGCCTCCACTTCAGCTACTGAAAACTTTGGTCACCGAGCAAAACGTGCTAGAGTATCTGGAAAATCCCAGGATTTATCAGGTAATAACTTTGTACTAAAAATGAGGTGAGAGAGAAGAACAGTTTAGTTTCACGTGCAACCCCACACATCACCCCCAAACTTCACCTTTCCTGTGTGCTCTCCAGCTAAGAAACAGTAGTGGAAAATCCCCAAAACTAGTTTGTTCTGAACTTCAAATTTGGAATGATGATTTCAATCAGAACTTTTAGAATCTGGTTCTTTAGTCTGTCTGCTTCACTGCAGGCAGGTTTTGGTTGTTTTTTATTCTCCTCACAGTGCTGTGTAGTTGTATCTAAGCTACAGTAAGGAGGAGTAAGGCTGCAGTGGTGCCTTACCATTTCTCATATTGATGGTATTGTTCAGAAGTAGTTCTGGTATGTTATTATAGCACTTAATTGTGGAGAGAGTTTGTGTGTTTTTAAATAAAAATATGCATATACCTATATATATAGATGTACATATACTTTTGCACACAGCTACAGTATATGTACATTGTATAATAGGCACACGTGCAATACATGTGTATATAATTATAGTGTGTGTGTATTTTGTGTGTACACACATCGTAGATATACTCAGGCACACATACCCTACTTGTACTTTTTTCTGTGTAGTTTTCAGTCTCTCTGCTTCTATACCTTTTTGTTTCCTGACACGCTCTTTAGTTCCAGGAGATCTGCTGTCACTTTTCCCTGGAAAATCAACACCAATGCTTGCCAACTCCCGTTGATGTGGTTTCTGTTGCTTTTCTTGGTTTTTGGTTTGTTTTGTTGGTTTTTTTTAATCCATGTCTCCCTTAATATTGTGAACTAAAACTGAGCAGCTGGCTCAAGGCTTTGGTCTGTTTTCATTGCTTCTGTTGAGGTCTGCTCTTACTGGCTCCTCACCTTCTCCATAGTGTAGATTTTATCTTTCAAGCTCTGTCTCTTTCCCGCTCTGTTTTATTCTCCCTCTCTTTGATTAACTCCTGATTTCAGCAGCTGTTAAAGAACCATTTAATCTCAGATTTATATCCTTGAAATAGCCAGAACCAATTGGACATCAACCTGTGTCATTTTGCTTTGATTCATTTCCTGATTTGCTGTCTGAAGCCTTGTGCAAAGTCATCTTGTCACGGACTCAGTTTCTCTTGCCATTTCTTAGGCTTTTTTCCATGTCATTCACTTTCTTGCTGTATTTTTCATTGTGCTTTTGCTTGTCTCCTTGCTTTAGTGAAGGTGTGTAGCTTTACTTGAGTTCTGTGGTACAACTTACAGCACGAATGACACTGATTTCCAAAGGAATTCTCCACACTTTCACTGTGCATTCCTTTTGTTACATTCTTGAGGGGAGAGTACAGGGATTGTTGACGCTTCTCCAGCATGGAATTAACAGAGTAGTTGTTACAATTGTACAATTGTTACAATTCTACTTTTAAGATTGTATTCAAACCAGTCACAATCTAACAAGGGAGTGTCCTCCACAACCGATTTGCAATTAATCTCTTTCCCAGTACAGGTGATGGGGTTTTGCTGTTTTCCTTCTTGAGTTTCTGGGAGATTCCTCTAAATTTCTACGAGTATTGATTGTGGTGAGATTTATTTTAACACACAAACCCCTCCCACCCTGTTTTTTGTTGGCATAGGTAATGATAGCTTTTGGAATTGAGTTGTAAGCATGAGACTTCCTCATCACTGGAGATTATGTATTCTTGTGTACAGTTGATTTATTTTAGAACTGTAGATGAAATGAAGGCATGGGACTGGAAATACAGGAAAATGTCTTGGTGGAAACCATTCCTTTTTGTGTGGACTCTGAGTTGAGGAAAATTTGGTGGAGTCGAAAGAGAAATGCCAGTCAATTGGAGTTTCCAACTGGAGTGGAGGCAGTAGTTGGAAAACAGAAGACTGCTCCTTATTTTAATACTGATTTCAGATTTAGTTCTTCTGGGAGTGTTGCTTTTTTAAATTTCCCTTTTCCCTGAACTACATATTTGCAGTACATACTGAGACTGCAGGTTACTGGATCACTCATTGATTGTACTGTACATCAGGAACAAACATAACTCATAGTCTACAGAACTTACTGACTTTTTAAATTTATTTTTGTTTTTTCCCATTGATTTATAAGATATTTTCCCAAGAACAGTACATGCCATGTTTCTGACATATTTCTGCTTCTTAACAAGAAAAGATTTTTTACTAAGTACCTCCTTATAGAGTAAAAGCTATTTGTCTCCATCTTCTCCACAAAAGTGGACAAAAAAGGTACCCATACAAGACATAATTTGCAATTTGGGATTCTTGGGGTGGCATTCTTGGTCTTTGTACAAAGAAGGGAATTCACTTTCAGGCAGCTTTCCCTGCCCCTTGTCTTGGTATTACTTTGCTAATTCCTATCTACTAAATGATCAAAACTGAAACTGAATTAGCTTCACGCATATCCTGTGGAAACAGAATGACATAACCAGATGTGTTTCTAATTTTCAGTTGTGCAGTACATTAGCACTTACTGAATCATAAATAGTTCAACTGTCAACTTACGTTAGAGCAAAGATAAAGATTGGTGATGACCTCCTGCACTTTGTTTTTATTTTTATTCTTGTCTGGTTTTGACACTTATTTGGAAAACTGTGGGGTTTTTTTAATATGAATATGCATTTTGTACTTAACCTTTGCTTTGTCAATAGGCATAAAACTGTCATAAATAGGAGCACATTAATTTTTCTGATATCAGGGCCAGACAAGCCTTTTAAATGGTTTTGGCTTATTTTTGTAAACTGAGAGGAAGAACACATCAATTGCATCCTTGCTTTGAGGCATTATTAAAAGATACCCAAGATGTGAAGTGTGGATTTATAGAACAAAAGCATGTAGTTCTCTCTTGGATGCAGAGGAAATTTGAGTCGTAACATTAAGAAGCAAATCAGCTTTTTCAAGTTATACTGGAGAATTTCACCGAGTAATCATTGTATCAGTGATTTAAGTGGAGAAGTCTGAAATCAACCCCTGCTTAATTGAGCAGAAGGGCAATTTAAGTTAAATTGCTCATTTCTACAGGATTTTGGATCAAGCTGAATGAGGATAGCAAACACCTATGAAATCATCATCTTCATTTTGAAAACAGTGCCTAAGTTTCCCTGTAAATACTGCTTGAAAAATTGCAGGGCACAAGGTGGTTTATTGAGGCCTTTACAATTATTTTTTTTTATTTCAGGAAATGCTTTGACGCTTTCAAAGTTGGTCCTTGTCCCTTGCAGTAAGGAAACACATCTGGATTTCAGTTTTCATTTTGAGATAGGACCTAGGGAGGAAAACAGGAGTATGAACTTTGGAGCAGTGGGAGGCACTACATTAGTAAACTTCCCTCTTCAATAAAGAATTATTTCAAGGTCCTAACATACATAAACTTACAGGAAGAAAAAAATCTGCAGGTTGCTTATTGAAGTAACTGATTGTCTTGGGAAGAAGATCAAATTATATGCCTCAGGGATTTGTGTGTTAAAAGGAGAAGACAGGTCATGGAAGACTTGGAAGGATTTACTGCCTTGCATTCGCAATATCACATTTCAGCTTTCAATAAGACAGTAGAAGACTATCTCTACATCTAACTGGAAAGCTACCACAAAAAGATGAATTCAGAAGCAATGTCCAATTATCCTGTGATGCATTTCCAGAGTAATTAGAACTGTAGAATTAACTGCTCCTGCCTGTTTGACATAGGAAAGAACCTTTATATCTCCAGTGGAAAGGGACCTTTTTAAAAACCAGCATTGATTGTGCATGTGACATTCTTTGGTGATGCCCACCTGTATTCCCCTTATGGGCTGCTGTTCTGATTTCCAGACTTTAGGCTCCCCAAGTGCCTCTTGAGCATAAGGCTGTTCCAGACTACTTGCATTTCATAAGTTTTACTGACTTACTTGCTTTAGCCTGGCTGATAAGGCTTTTTTTGCTTTGTTTTTTGAATAAAAATAATTTTGTAATCTGAGATTAATAATACCATTGCTGAAGAGAACTGCTTTGGCCAACTTCTGGATGTTCATCCCTGTCTCCTTCCTTTTGTTCCATAGTAGCACTTCTGTAGCTTGCAATGAACTACAACAAGGATCTGATTATAAAAAAATAGTTTGTAGGAGGATGGGGATACTGTGGGAGCAAATAGTTGTGGGCATGTGGAATGGTGACACTTCCCACTTTGGTACAGCATAGATTTTTGTTGGATTGAAGTGCCGTCTACCTGTAGCTTATACTTAATGTTAGCTGTGATACTGCTGTGAGCAGCTGTCAACTGCATAAATGCCCTTCTGGCATCTTGGAGGAAATCAGTATTTGGGAGTCACTGAGGGAACATTCATACAGTGGTGCAACAAGGAACAGGTTCAGGGAAAGACACTGCAAACTCAGTAATATTTTAGAATTTCTATTACTTGGTGTGACTGGAGACTGTATGCATGACACTCTGTAAAAACAGCTCTAATTGGTTCTCTCATACTACACAGGTTCTGGTGATGTGGTCTACAGACCACAGTTCAGCATCTTCATAAAGCCACAGTTCTGATCCTTGCAGTTCCTTTTTTCTTTCCTATGGCTGGAAATAATGTATTTATTTGTGCAGCTTTTCCCAGGGAAGTCCTGGGATGCTGCTTTTTTTTTTGGTGAAATCTCACAGGGATACTGTTTTTCAGAATGTTGTTCCCTCCCATTTAGTAAGTTATCTTTCTTAAGCTCACATCAGTAGTCTTTTTGTAGTAGCCAAAATCACAATCGTGTTGCTCCTTGGATTCAGATGTTCTAGGAGAAAATAAATGATGCAAGGAGCATTACATGGATGTAATTGTGCTATGAATTTAGCAGATGAGAGCTTTTAATGCCTTGCATACAAATCCTCTAAACTTTGGCAGCTGTTCTGTATGGCTCTGCCTTTAGGATCATAGAAAGGATCTTAAAGGTGTTGACCAAGCCAGTGACCTGTGCAAGCAGAACTCACCTGCCTTGAGGATACCTGCCACAGAAGGGTCTTGTGAGAACACAAATACGGGTGGGGGTTTCCCAAAGGAACTGGTGTATGTGGAGTGCCCGTGTGCCCAAAGAGCAGGAGTTTAATAAAGTGCACTCATGTCTCCACACAATGACATGGGAATGCCACTTTCTCCAGCCTCCCTGTAGCAATACAGCTGGCAAGACTAACACTTCTTCTGGTTTAGATTTTTGATTTGAAAAGAAAAAAAAAAAGCATAAAGAGGAGTAAGTGGAAGAGGAGACTTTGGATTTACTGCAGGCTATTGGTTTCCCACATCCCAGGTGTCCTCTTTTCCTAATGTCTTCATTGTGGGAGACCAAGGAAGTTTTACTAGTAGTTTTTCCAGACAGTGACTATTTCTGAGTAAATTCTTTCGTATTTGAAAGCATTTTGCAGAGATTTTGGCTTTGGGACTGCATTATTATTATCGTATGGATAATGTGGGTTAATAGAATCACAATGAAGCTAATAGCAGTGAAAAGCTAGTATATCTGGAACATGCACAGTAGCTTACTTAACATCTGCAGTCATATACAGAATGATTCCTCCAGTAGAAAAGGTGAACTAAAATGTTTGGAAAGAGGACTTGAAATCTGTAACTTCTGGATTTTTTGCCTTCAGATTTAGAAGAAACATGCTTAAAAAAAAAAAAGGAAGGCTGCTTTGAGATAATTGGCATTTTAAATGGAAATCTTTCAAGTGACAAGTTGGTAATCTACTTCAGTCAGAATTTGAGGTGGCTAAATATGTCTGTAATCTTATATTGATTACTGTTTAATAGCAGCACCTGCAGAACAGTATCTTCAGGAGAAGTTGCCAGATGAAGTGGTTCTAAAGATCTTCTCCTACCTGCTGGAGCAGGATCTCTGTAGAGCAGCCTGTGTGTGTAAACGCTTCAGTGAGCTGGCTAATGATCCAATTTTGTGGTAAGTGAAAAGCTATTCCTCGTTATCTTCAGAAATACTAGATGTGCTGCTCAAGATGCCAGTACAATAGAAAAATTGAAATGTTGGTTACAATTAGTTGAATTAAAACCAATTGTATTTTAATATGTCTGCTTTAGTTAAGCAGTATTTGTTACTTATGAATGTCTGATTGTATGTATTAAACAGTAAAACTTGATTCTCTAGTAGTGTAGATACTAGTTAAACAATGTTTTAAAAAAATCAATCCCTTCAGTAGCCATTTCTTCTTCCCTCTTTAACCCTTTGCAGGCTGCAGTGGGGATTGTGATGCAAAAGGAACAAAACATTTCTTAATGTTAGATGCAAGCTTTGTCTAGTGTTACTTAAATTTTTTGTTTGTTTGTTTCATTTGATTTGATTTTTGTTTGTTTTGTTTAATGGTTGGGTGTTGGGGCTGTTTTTCCCCATTTGAATCCACCCTTCCCCTGGGTTATTGAGAGTTTGAATAAAAAGGATCTAAATTTGTAATTGTTTATAAGGGAAAAATAACATGTTTCTTAGGCTGCTTTTTTAAAAATAAAGACTAAAAGAAAAAGAATAAAATAACATCACAAAAATGCCCCCTTTTTCTTTCTGTCCTAAAGACAGCTTTGGGGATGTCTCGTCAGATGAATTACAGCTTCTGAGATTCAGTGGCATCCTGTAAGTCTGGGCTTAATATCAGCAGGCTCAGACACTGCAATTATTTGCATTCTGGCACTAATCAAAAGAATCCAACTGCTGTGTGCCATTTTCTTCTTTTTAAACCACTGTAATTTGTTCACTGATGAACTCTTTTTGGAATACAGTGCATCATTTGTTCTCTGTGAATGCATTTTTCAGTCTTTTTTTGGCAAGGTGAGGAAGAGGTGGTGGCACACTTGGTCTTAAGTTTGTTATTCTCGTGCTACTAGCTTTTGTAGGTGTTAAGGCAATGCTGTAGTTAATATGCAATTAGACTCTGATTCCACAAACACTGTAACTAACCGCTTGAATTTCTTCATGAGAATTGCACGTTGAGAACTTTATCACTTGAATCATGAAACACATCAAAATTTTTCTTAGAAAAACACAAAAGTCAGTACAACAGAAAAATGGTTTTGGAAGTGTCTAATTGGTGGGTACTGATCTTGGTAAAATTTGCTGTCAGACTGGCAAATCCCAGAAAAAAAATGGGTTTTAATTTTTGGTGTTATGTGAAAATGAAAGAGTAATCAGAAATGCATTAATTTTCTCTTTTGCTTGACACTTCTGCTCAGGAAAAGATTGTATATGGAAGTATTTGAGTACACTCGTCCCATGATGCATCCTGAACCTGGTAAATTTTATCAGATTAATCCAGAAGAATATGAACATCCAAATCCCTGGAAAGAAAGCTTCCAGCAACTGGTAAGAGTAGTATTTGTTTGTGTTCCAATTTACAGATGTTTATAAAAGTAAAAAACCCGGCTTGTGAAATGGAGCTGACAATAGTGATTCACTTGAGTTTAGACTTTAAATAAGGTGATGTGACTGAGGAGGTGGAGAGAGATCCTCTGGTGTTACACAGTAGGGGGAAATCTGAAGTTATTTCCTGTTTTGAGGCACACTTTAGGGAGACACAACATTGTAAAGTGCATAAGCATCCAGCTCTTCTGTCTTGGGTTTTCTTTGTGTTTTGCATCACTGAAATTCTGTGAAAAAGATTGTCATGGTCTGTGGCTCGCAAATAAACTGCAAATACGTTGTTGTTGTTGTATATTACTAACCCAGTGTGTGTGCTGGTTACCAGATTTGTGTGCATCTTCCTCTAGTAAACCAAACAGTATATTGGTAATACCACTTCAGGCTTAGTGATTCACAGTGACTGCAGCTCAACAAGTTATCTTTAGGGCGTGTGATTGAACCTCTAGTCCAAAATTCCGGAGGTATTGTAAGAATGGCTGGGCATGATATTTGAAAAACATTAGTAAGAGAAATATCAGGGTGAGTGAATCGAACAATGCTGCGTGTCATTGGTTAATGAAATTCAGAAGCTTGTTAAGGACAAATGCTTGACTTGGCTTCTTTGTTTATTCCATCACAAGTGAAGGTATAGGGTTCTCTTATCCTCACCATATAAAGGCAGTTTGTTTTGTGGCAAGCTGCTGGAGAATCAAGATATGGAAGTAAAAACAGTGGCTGTGGAGTGCATAAGGTGTTTGAAGCTCTCAGCTGGTTTCAAGGCTCCTGGCTGTGTAAGCAGGTTGGCCTACTGTAAGTAGGTTTAGTTGATCATTCCCTTAGGCTCAGACCATTTTTGATTGTTGCCATTTTGAATCGTGTGCCTAGTATGGGAGCTCAGTATGTGGTCCTTACTTCTTGGAACAAACTGATATTGGCAAGTGGCTGGTTAATTACAGGATTAGTAGATCTCTTGTCCATGCATTCAGACCCACCTGTCTGCAAACTTATCACAGACTTTTTTCCTTGTTTCAGTACAAAGGAGCACATGTAAAGCCAGGTTTTGCTGAACACTTCTACAGTAATCCTGCAAGATACAAAGGAAGAGAAAATATGCTGGTATGTATCTAAAGCAGTTCTTAAGAGTGTTTATATATCTGTATTTAAATGGAAATGGACATTTCTCTAAACTTGTCCCTTTCCTTCTAGTATTATGATACTATTGAGGATGCTCTTGGTGGAGTTCAAGAAGCTCATTTTGATGGACTTATCTTTGTTCACTCTGGAATATATACTGATGAATGGATATATATAGAATCTCCAATCACCATGATCGGTGCAGGTATGTAAACTGAGAGCATCATTGTCGCAAAGTTATGTTAATTACTACATTAATTACAAAAATACTTTGATGTATTAAATATCTACTATAAATGCCCGTCTTTCTTCATCAGCCTAGTAAATATGTATTTTTTGTACAAGTATCACTAAGAAGTAGCTGATGCTTCAAACTGAAGTACCATTGTCTGCTTATTAGTTCTTGGAACGACTTATCTTTTTATTTTATTGGGAGAAAAAAATTGAATTTTTCAGAAAGTATATTCAGTTATATGACTGCAGCTGAAGTTTTCAGGTGGTTCTTATGAAATTTGTACATATATATATCCCATCTCCAGAGTAGAAACCAGCAGTGGGAGCAAGCCCAAATTAGTATCTGTCCCATTTTCTTCATCGTAATTCCATCTCGAGGAAGGAAATGAGAGCATCCAACAGAAAGATTCTAAGACTAGAGGTTTTCTCTGTTCATCTCCCAACTGTTCCTCTAAAGGAGAACCTTTATGGACAAGCAAATAAGACTTTCAGATTAGGAAAGACAAGGATAAGGTTAATATAAGATGTAATATAATCTATAATATAAGATAATACAACTGGCTGCAAGTTGTGGTACTTGTGGAGCTGTTTGCTTTTCCTGTCACTACTGTAACCATGCTAATTCCTAGTGGCATGATAACTGGTGGAAACTGAGACTGTATTCATGTCTGGTAGAGATATTGGTTAAGGGGTCTCAGACCTCTTGCTCCTCTGGTGACTCAGGAGTGAATTGCCAGCTGTTTGCTTTTTCTGAGATGCTGCCTATCGGCATTGGCTTGGTTGGTTGGATTTTCTGGGTTGTGGGGTTTTTTGATTGCTTGTTAGGTTAGGGGTTTGTAGTTGTTTTGGTGGGGTGTGTTTTGTGTGTGTGTGTGTGTGTGTGTGTGTAGTTTGGGTTTGGTTTTTTTTGTTTTGAAAAGTCCCTCTTTTTAGGTATTTATCTGTTCTCCATACCAACTGTTTTGTTGTTGAGTTCTGGCACTTCTTGCCTGGGTTTTGCAGACTTGGCAGTGAGAATGGTTTTGAGCAATGCAGTCAGATTGTTCCAGTGTTACTCCTAAAACTTGTCCCCCCAGATCCACAAGATGTGGCTGTGTTAGTATGTTAGTTTGTCAGTTCATGGCTACGTATCTGAAGCCAACATTCTGAACATCCCTACTTACAGTGCTTTGGTTTATGTTGTGGAGAGGTTTTGGAGCACTAAGTGGATTCCTTTTGGATGAGACTAATTTAAGAGATGTGTTCCTGGAATACTCTTCCTGCACTCTAGTAGCCAGTGTACTTTCAGTCAGAGAGACCAGGACAGGACTAGTCCAAAGTCAGTCTTTTCTACCCTCCCTGTCCTGCAACGTGGGTGGTGTGGATGTCTGATCCTCAGCACTATTTCACTTTGTAGTACCACTGTTGTTAGGCTGCAGTGCTTGCTAATGGAGACGTGGCTGCAGACAAATAACAGAACGCCCCTGGCTTCTGTTTCAGATGGGGGATGACAGTAATAGATGCCAGTACAAATAGGGCAAGTTGTATTCATGAAGTGTTTAAAATCCAGAAGAAACTGGATCAGCACTGTCCTAAGATACAAAACTTCTCAGTTACTTCATGACACTTGAAATGACATCTTTGATATATGGTTAGACTTCTGCATGTTCTCTGGCTCCTTTTAGGTTTTGAAAAGTCCTCTGCTTTCCCTTCCACTGGAATTAACCTAAGTTTTTCAGAAAAACAGTTATCTTAACTACAGTCCTTTAAAAGCCAGGGATCTGCATTGTGTATTTTTGTAACAGAATAGCTATCTTGGGGAACAAAACCTCCAAGAGGAATCCAGAAATGCTGGATGTATTTATATTTCAGTTTTTGGCACTGCTGACTTCACTTCCTCAGACTTTCTCCACTGTATGGTGAGTGACATTGTAGAGAGAGTCAATTTTCTTTTGTCTGGAAAAGAAAACAAATTAAAGTGAACCACTAAGCCTTGGAGAACTACCTCTTCTCTGTTCAGTCTGGCATGCTTTTCAGAATGGTAGGATTAAGGCAGCACCAAATCTCTCTGCAGTTCTACTCAAATTTCTTTAATATTTCTTCTGCTGACTTCTGAAGAAGCACAACATTATTAGAAAGGCAGCTTAATATACCTTGAGCTCACAAGGAGCTTCTGCTTTCACACATAAGCAAAATGTTCTTACAGAATAGTGCCTGGTATTCTAGGTTTGTTGTTCTGTTTAATTTTGGGGTTATTTATTTCTTCCCTTAAATCCAGGGGAAGGAGTTAGTTCAGAAGGAAGCCTTTGGAGGTATTGTTAGTACTGGACTTATCTGAACTGTCAAGTAAGGAACAAGAGTAGAGATTCTGAAAGGAAATTGTTGCATCTGGTTCAGTGGACAGAAATACCTATGAATTTCTTAAAAGAATTTATTTTCCAGAGTTGGAGAGGGAATGTGTGTTCAATGCAGGAATGTCCATGGAGTGCTCATCACACTCAAGACACAAAGTCTCTCAATAGACTAAATTTCAGCAGTTGTACAGATATGTGTCCCAATATGAGAATTTTCACTAAATGTGTGTGGTTTTCTATGTTTTAGGAGCTACAGCTTTCTTTTTTTTGTGTCTCTTTTATTTTTATTTGGCTTAAATAATGTGCAAGTAAGTAAAAAGGGATTATCATGGGATTTTTCAATCAAGAAACACATTAGTAAAAACAATGAGAATTATTATTGTGATTGTAAGGGTGGAAAAATCTAAAATGGTAAGACTATCGTAATTTAATATTTTTTTAATTTAGAGTGTGAGAGTACTTTCACATGCTTGAGCTCTTCTTTAAATACCCATTCTGCATCTTTGAATTTTGAAAGTTGTATTTTGGACTAGTTTAGAGCTGTGTTCTTTGCTGCAGATTTTGCAGACTGCAAGATCTAAAAGGGTATCTATTTTTTGCCTGGTAAAGTTGAACAGGGTTACAATTATTTCCTGCAGAATGTAGTGGATTGTCTTTTAATGCACTGAAAATTGAAATTGTTTTATTCCTTTTGAGGAATTAAAGAATTATGAGGCAACATCCAGTTAATTTATAATTCTTTAGGCAGTCCCTTATTGTAGGCTTTCTGTTACATTATTTCTAAATGATCCATCTTGGTCCTTAAGCTGAGTATGAATTCTGATCCCATGGAACACAACTCCCTTAGATTTCAGCAAATAGACTTCTTGGGATCTGTGTTTTGCTTACAAAATTAGTAGTCCTCCTCTTCCTTTTCCGATTCTTGTACTGGTTCATTTTTTCTAAAATGGTCTAAGCCAAAAGCTGAAATAGAGATACTTCTGTGAATGATGATTTTGCGAAGATTCAGTAGGATATTGCAGAGAATTTCATTGGTGCATTTAGAAGGAAACCAATGCTCAAGGAAGTCTTCAGCCTTTTCCCAGGGGGGATCTCAGTGCAGTGGTCTTACTGACTGGCATGTTCCATGATAGGCATTCTGGGACCTCCCAGACTCAGAGACCTATGAAGTAACTCGTGTGCTGAGAGGAAGGAAATACCTGTAGAGAACATGATCCAAGTGCATTCCAAACACCTACAAGCACAATTCCACAAATCTCTGTTTTATTGTGTTTCAGAGCATCCAGTGTAAAGTGCAATTTTTCTGTGCCACCTTAAAAGAGAACACAATTCTGATATTGATTTATGGCTCTTATATCCTGTTAGGGCCTCTATTTTCTAGTTTTGGTTCACCTGCAATACTGTGGTGCTGTTCTTTTTCATATACTGAAATACACTTGTGTATACCAGTGCATTTGCACCATGGTGAATATATAGAAATGTTATCAAGCCACAGAAAGATGTTTTGTATGATGACAGAACTCCTCATCAAAGCCTCTTTTAGTTACGTAGTACTAAGTGAATAGTGGTATGAAGAAGAGCTAGACTACCTTAAAATATTTGCAGCTCTGCATTAATGAAAGCGGAGATCAGGCTTTTAGATAGTGAGAACAAGCTGGATAATGATATAAATGTTGCTCCATTCTGACTGCCACCTTTCTGCCAGAGAGATAAAGAACAGGACATACCACTTGTCTGTACTAGTGTCAACAGACAGCAGAAAAGGATCTGCTCATGAGAAATCCTGTGCGTAGCCTCTTCAATAAAATACAGACTTTAGGGCAAATACCTGGTCTGGAGTGGGGAATGATTTGAAATTGCTCTCAGATAAGTTACCTGCTATAGAATGTGAAACTTTATATTTTATGCATTGAGGAAGGCTGCTTCTAACTTGCATAGTTAATGTGCAGGTTTGAATCGGATGAACGATCTTGCTTGTGAATGAGCGTCATTGAATTGATTCCAGTGCAAGCTTGTTGTTAACTCGTGCTCCCTCTGCCGGCTCTTGCCATCCCAATGTAAACATCGCCTGCCTTTGGATTGAGGATAAAGAATCAAGCAGAGCCTCTCTGGTAGCACAGGAGATCAAATGGCACATTATGGCTTCTTGCAAATGAACCAGCCTGAAACCTTCTGTACATACTTGCAGTAGTGTAGTTCAATCCAGTTTAATAAGATTTTTTTTTCCCCCGGAAGAATAATGAGGATGTCAGTTCAAAACTCTGAATCCTACATTTGAGAAGTATGGGGAGAGGTCACTTGTAGGTCGTGAGCAGACTACTAAATAGTGGTTCAAAATAGTGATGGAATATATGTTTTTAGCTTTAATAAAAGGGTTTAGAATACCAAAATAAATTGTGCTTGGTACAGCCTCTAGCCTAGTATCCATGCTTAAACTGCTAATTCAGTTCATCATAAGTAGTAGTCAAAAACTAGCTCTGTACAAGAGAAGGTTTTTCTCATGGTACTGCATAGTAAATTCATGCCAGATTGTCTTAGTTAAAGACCAGTTTCTTCATTGTCTTTGAAACTTCCTTGTTTAAGATTCTTCTTACATGAAGGCTGTTTATGTGCCAACAATAGCGTTAATTTTCCTTTGTTGCTTTGAACAGAATTCTCTAAGTCCTTTGAGGATTTTTTTTTCTGTGGCATAAACTAAGACTTACGAATTGTTTTCTTTACAGCACCTGGAAAAGTAGCAGATAAAGTTATAATAGAAAACACTAGAGATTCCACCTTCGTTTTTATGGAGGGTTCTGAAGATGCCTATGTTGGATATATGACAATCAGGGTAAGAATCTCAAACTTCAGCAGCTCTTTTAAAAGTTTTAAGACCTGAGCAATTAAATGTAACATTTCTGTGTTTTCTTCCTTTTTTCAGTTCAACCCTGATGACAAATCTGCTCAGCACCACAATGCTCACCACTGCTTAGAGATTACCGTGAACTGCAGTCCAATTATAGATCACTGTATTATTCGAAGTACTTGTACAGGTTAGTGGGCTTTTTATTGTTTGAAGAAATGCACAAATTGAGTATGATCACTGTTGGCATATTTCACTTTCTGATGCAGGTGTTTAATACATGTCTGCAAGCCTTACTTGCCTTGAAATGGCACTATTAGTGACTTCTTTGTGTCCAAAACCTTTGTGATAATGTATACTTGGTCTTCTGTTTGAATCTGTTTAGACTCTGGGCAATTGGTTTAAAACCTGAAAAGTGACAGTTTATGTAAACTTACCTGGTTTTGGTATTTTTAATTGTAGCTGGCAGGAGGGGGCATTTGAAGGGGGTACACATGGGACGTGTACATGAGGTTTGTTGTGATATTCACTACTGGGATTGATGGCATTGAACAGTCACGAGATGTAAATGCTAAGTTCAGTTCACTTTGATCTTGAGTGGAATGATTCGACATAGAGTATGAGTACCTGGCTATACAGGCAGAAGTGTTGAAAGACAAACTCATTTCACCATCAGAGACAATAAGGAATTTATACCACCTGATTTGGGAAACATTGGTAGTTGAGATTTGGGGAAGAACTGGTCGGAGTCTGTTGAAGTGAGAAACTGGATGGCAGTTTAGTCATTGGCAGGAAGACACAACAGTTTGTAATCACTAGACACAAGACGTGTTTGAACACAACCTGATAAATGAAGTTGGAGTGTCAGAAAGAAGTGGTTTGGGAGAATTAAGATACTGAGTCTTGGCATGGAAATGGCAGTATGAACTTAAATCAGCAAGTTCAGCTAGTGAAAGGGCATGGATCTGTGCAGCAGGCTGTGCACAGAGGTTGCTCAGCTCAACGTAAAGGCAAGGAAAAAAGATCTTCAAACTAGACAGAAAAACTACACTTTTCTGGTACAACCTGTGAAGGAGAGAATACTGCAGGGATTCTGCAGGAATACTGCAAGGTAGAAGGATTCCTTGTCTGTGCCTTCTGGAGAAAGATGGGCTCTTTCTTGGAGATTTCAGGATATAAAACACTACCCTTGGTCATCATCATCTGTTTTATTGAAGGAATATCAGCAAATATATGGAAGTGTTAAAAATAGCAAGAGAGTAACAAAGGACAGGAACTGCTCTTAGTATTTCAGTGTTAATGCTAAATACTGGGAAATTGAAGTATATGAAGAAAATTTGTTCTGGAACTTCTTATACCAATATTGGGGACCTTGACAACAAATGAATTAGATTAGTTTCTTGAACCACATGGTTATAAAAGTAGTTTGAAGAGATGCATGACTTCATATTGAAACGTGCTTACAGATATGCTGGTAGGTCTTGATATTTTGGTGAAAGTTCTTTATTAAAATTAATATTTGATCATTTTTATGAACACTTTTCATTATGAAAGATTTTCTGAGGATTTCGGACTTTTGCCCCCTTCAAGACTCTGGGTTTCCAAATGTTTGCTGTATTGAATTGTTGCTTCTTTTCTCCAAAGTTGAAATTTCTGGTCAATTTTGGAGCCTGTGTGAAGGCTGTACTATCATCACTTATTGATTATTAAATTTTATTGACTTTTAAATCCTACCAAGCTTTTCTATAACCTATTCAGGAAGTATTGAGTGTGTGTAAAAAGGGAGAAAGAATGGCAGTCTGCCAGAAAAGGCATTTACTGTTTCCAAATCATTGACATCTCTGAAATACTGATCCATAAGCACTCAAAATCTTTCCTAGCACGTTTGATATCCTTTCTGCAGATCTCCTAATTGCATTAAAGCATATTTCTACTTTATGTCATATGTAAAGGTCTTAATGTATGTAATATGTAGAGATACGAGCTGTATAAGTGCAAGGGATTTTAGCTGGAGGTCTCCTGCTGCCAGTCCAGAGCATCTTTATTTAAAGTTTAAATGGCAAGATCCTGAGTCTAGAGGTTCTATTTCATCCATTGTGGAAGAAATCTGTGTTAGTCCTCACCTTGATGGATAAAAGTAATAGTGGATGGCAATGTGCCTTTTTATTTTAAATATTGCATAAGTGTGTGCAATCATTATATTTTGAGTAAACAAAATAAAGCCTAAACCAGTACTACATGTGCTTGGTACTGCAAAAGGACCAGTTTCACACAATGAATACTTCAGTCCAGTGAAGTGAGTGAGAATAAGGATTGCTTTCATTTAAAGCAGCAAAATGTGATAGAGGTATGCTTTTAGAACATCAGACTGGGTTCCTAAAAATCCATCACTCCTTGGTGACGCCAAAAGAGGTAGAGGGAAGGGGAGTGAAAGCAATTATGAAATACAAGAAAGGAGAAGTTATTAGCAGCTAATGTAAGTAGGGAATTAGGAACTGAAGTAAACTGTGGGGACTTCCCCACAAAATACAAACACCCCATCAAAATACCACCTTACCCCCACAAAAAACTTGATAAACAAGACAAGATACATCTGTCTTTAGAAGAGACCGTGGTTGTGTCTTAATTTGGGGAACAAAGGGAGTTTTGGCAGTGATGCTGATCCATCATAGCATGGAAAAATTTGAATGGCGAAGTGTTGTGTAATTTTTGTTCCATATTTAATGAGAATAGGCAGGATTGATAAATGTGCTCATACCCTAGAGGGATAATGAAATATGTTCCACTCTTGACAGTAACCGTGGATGAGGTTAAACAGCTGTAAAAATAGACATTCTAAAATCATGCAGGAGTTTAAAAAGAACTGACCAAGAAATTCTCTGGGCTCCCATTATCTATCAACAGTAACTTGAAACCTGGGTGAGATGGTGTATGTCCCTGGGGGAGGTAGTATGGAGGGAGACTACACAGGATGAAGTATGGCATGACTACTGTCTGTTGATCCTTGGTAGAATAATGAGGTAGTAAATGAAGGAGTTTGGTTAATCAAGAATTTAAAATTTATGATTGAATCAAATGATTGTATGTTTACAGAAAGTTATAATGGTTGCATCACACTGTTAGCATTTTTTACTACTTTCTTTGACTAAAAGAAGGCAACAGTCCCAGTATAATTACATTGATCCTTGAAAAGTACTTGACTTGTGCATATAGTGCCTTAAAATATTAGAATTCTATAGAATTACCAGACCACACACCAAATAGATGAAAAATAACTTTCAGGGTAACTATAAATGGCTTTTTTTGTGGTTATTTCAAAAATGACTTCTTGGCTTTAAGCCACGTAATGACTTGAAAAAAATAAATAAGATGCATATTGATGAGACTTCTAGAGAATAAGGACTTTATATTATAGAGCATTATAGATATAATAAGAATATACTATAACTGTAATCTTATAAATAACCAGGAGGATTGGTTGCTGTGACCTTTTTTGGTAGTTGGGCTGTCAAACACTATTCACTATAGTCTGGACAAGTGCAAAGTTATACACACAGCTCATGTTTGTTCCTCCTTCTAAGTGATAAACCTCCCTCCTGGAAAGCTGGGGAAAGCTTAGAGAGTCACAGTGGGGGAACTGCTAAATATGAGCCCTCGTGTAGTCGAGTGGCCGAAAGAACTGATGTGATCCTTAGTTACACCTCTGGGAATACTGAGCAGAAGTAGAGAGACTGCGTTAACGCCTCTGCTTAGTCCTACTTCAGAATAAAGTGCTCTTTTCTGGTGTCCATAGCAACATGTTAGAAAATTTAGAAACAGTTCAATGAAAAGTCATATAAGGTAAAGCAGAAAAATTCAGTTGTAGTGAAAAACACACTGACTGCAGTTTGTTACTTTGTCAAGGAGAAGGCTGAAGGAGAAAATTGCTTGCACTAAACGTGTGTGTGTTGGGTATGGCATACGTTGGTGTAAAGAGAACCAGTAACTGTGTGCTAAAGCTGGAGGAATTCAGATGAGCAATTAAAGTGTAAATTAAAAGGGAACAGCCCTGTAACCAGCTAACAAGCTTTATGCTGGTTTCTCAGTTGCTGGAAATCATAGAGTCAAAATTAAATGTGTTTCTAAGAGATAATGTGTTGAAGTTCCTGCTACTAGAATTGAAGCAGGACTTAATTCAGGGAATTAGTATAGCCTGTATTATTCATAAGGTCAGACTAGACAATCAAAATAATATCTGTAGGAATTAAAAAAATAAACTCTTTGTAAATGAGGCTGTGAATTATTAAAGTACAGTCTTTGTGGTAATTTGCTAGAAGGCTATATGAAAACTTACTGACAGAGCAGGTACTGGCTTGGTTATTTAGTGATGGTGTGTGTTACATAGACCAAGTACCCTGAGACAAGGTCTTAGCTTTCAGAAATCACTGTGAATCTGCTGTTGATTTTTAGTGGCTGCAGAATTTAATATTTTCATACTTCATGGGATTCAGGGAATTGAGGTGATCTGCTGAAGACCTGAGCAGTTTGAGTCCTAGTTTCCTGAAAAAGGTTTATTTTCTAGGTTAAGGTATGATAGCTGAAATCATTCAAAGAGCTTTGTAACTCAGCCAAGAAGAGACCTGTTGGTTCCTGATGTTTCGTCTGTACTTGAGATTGTGCATTTGTGTCCTGCTCATCTCTGGTTAGACAGTGTGTCTTTGTATGCTACAAAATTATTATTTGTTTGCCCTCTTTGAAGTACTGAGTTATGAAAGTTTAAAGGGAAGTAAAACAAAGCAGTAATTAGCATAGAAATTTTTTCTATTTCTGTTGTCCTTTATTGTGGTCAGTATACAGTGGGTCAAATGCAGGGAAATAAATAAGAACTTTCATAAGCATGAATTATTATATAAACCATTGTCCTGGCAGATGTATAACCGTGGCAGAGTGATTTTTAAAGCAACTCCTACCGTGATTTTTGCATCTGCAAAATGATGACATTAGTGTTTTTCTGCCAGTGTCTTGCAATGCTTTGGCACTGGCCACGCTGAATCTTTTTTAAATATCAGTTCACACTAACTTTTCTTGCGAAAGCACTGCCAGACTATTTATAAATACACTATGCTTTGAAGCTATGGTAACTGTACTGTTTTCTTCCAGTTGGCTCTGCAGTATGCGTTAGTGGCCAGGGAGCTTGTCCTACTATTAAACACTGTAACATCAGCGACTGTGAAAATGTTGGACTTTATATTACAGACCATGCACAGGTAATTTTCTATATGAATTTCTCTACTTTGATAAAACTGTTTTCTGTTCTTGATTCCTGTCTTAATTTACATTTTTATTTCCCAGGGAATATATGAGGACAATGAGATATCCAATAATGCATTAGCAGGGATTTGGGTTAAAAACCATGGAAATCCCATTATCAGACGGAATCACATTCACCATGGACGTGACGTTGGAGTTTTCACTTTTGACCATGGCATGGTAACATATATATTTTCTTTTGAAGAAAGAAATACAGATGTTGTGTAACTGAAGCCTTCACATTTTGCCTGTCATTGAAGAAATGTTTAAAAAAACATGCTTTTACTTATGAACAGATGCTTTAAAATATGCCTGCTGCTGTTCTCTTGCCCTTCAGTGGGAGACTTCACTTTAAAGACAATTTTAGCTGAAAGAGGTTTAGGCAAGCTTTTTGCAGTTGATTGGCAGCCTGTTACATTGTATTATGTTACAGTGACAAAATACCTCTTGAAATAGGTAGGCTTACATTTATGCTTCATTCTTTTCCCTTTGAAATGGAACAAAAATAAGGTGCTGGAAGATTTAGAAATTAAAAAACATGCTCTGTGGAGACTTAACCTTATTTTAGTGTTAAAACTCTGAAACAACTTCTCTGGGAAGAGGGACTTTTGTAGCATGGAATTAGTTGTGGAATTTTGAAACAGAATTTCATATCAGAATTCAGATCCTCTTTCATAAAAATGTTTGTTTGTGTGGGGTGAGGGTGATAGCTTCCCAGTACACGTAAAGTAGTGAGTAATAAGATTGATAGCCCTTGAAGTAAACAGAATGGATTTTTGCCCCTGAAATAAAAGATGATTATTTGCTGATTTGTTTTAGGAGAATATTCTGCATGACTACCAAACAGTGCCAAATCATTGTTTCTCCTGCTTGAATGACAAACTCCCAATTCCCCCCACCCAGCTAATAAAATGAGCGGTTTTCTTCTGGTCACTCTTAAAATGACCGATTTTTAGGGATGCTTTCCATAGGGTGCAAAAGCTCTTGATCCACAGGTGTAAGAAATCAGGAAAGGAAGGCAAGAGACCAGCATGACTGAGTTGAGACCCGCTGGTAAGACTCAAGGCCAAGAAAGAAATGCACAGGCAGTGGAAGCAGGAACGGGTGACCTGGGAAGAGTATAGAGACACTGTCCAATTGTGTAGGGAGGGGGTCAGGAAGGCCAGGGTGTGGATGGAGCTGAACTTGGCAAGGGATGCAAAGAATATCAGGAAAGATTTCTGCAGGTATGTCATCCAGAAAAGGAATGTGAAAAAAAAAAGCAACCCCACTGATGAGCAATACTGGTAACGAGATGAGGAGAAGGCTGAGGTACTCAACAACACTTTGTCTCAGCTTTCACTGGCAGTCTTTCTTCCTGCACCTCTTGAGTGGATGGACCATGAGGCAGGGACTGGGAGAACAAAGTCCCTTCCACTGTAGAAGATCAGGTTCATGACCACCTGTGGAAACTGAACGTATCCAAGTCTATGGGACCTGATGAGTTGCATCCCAGAGTCCCAAGGGAATTGGCTGATGTGGTTGCCAAGCCACTCTCCATGATATTTGAAAAGTCATGGCAGTCATGTGAAGTCCCTGATGACTGGAAAAAAGGAAACCTTGCACCCAGTTTTAAGAAAGGGCAGAAGGGAGGATCCTGGGAACTCCTCACCCCTGTGCTTGGGAAGATCATGCAACAGATCCTCCTAGAAGCTCTGCTAAGGCTCATGGAAGACAGGGAGAGGTAATCTGGGACAGCCAGCATGGCTGCACCAAGGGCAGGACCTACCTGACCAACCCAGTGACCTTCTGTGATGGGGTGACATCAGTGGACAAGGGAAGGGCTACAGATGCCATTTAACTTTTGTGAGGCCTTTGACACAGTCCCCCACAACATCCTTCTCTCTAAATTGGAGGGATGTGGATTTGATGGATAGACTGTTTGGTGGTGAGGAATTGTTTGGATAGTTACATCCAGAGGGGAGATACCAACGGCTCGAGGTCCGGATGGAGATTGGTGACAAGTTGTGTCCCTCAGTGTCTGTACTAGTACCATTCATCAGTGACATGGACAGTGGGATCAAGTGAACCCTCAGCAAGTTCCAACCCAGATCTCCTGAGGTTTTTGATGAGAGTTGGCAGACTGGAAATAGTATTAACAGAAAATCCACTGTGGACAGAAACTAGTGAGACCTTTCTCCTTTTCATCCAGTTTGCTGGGGAGGTGGGAATGAAGGATCGAGGCAGTGCTTAGTTGTAGCTGTTGGATTTGCAGTTTTCTGATTTCAGTGGAAGGTAAACAGGTCACAGAACGCTGCTGTTTTTGCTCCTGGCATAAAATCTTCTTTCCAGTGGAAGGTGAGAAACGTGATGGGATTCTGCTGTTAGGTGCCTCTTTTCTGCTCTCGTAGTTACTTCTTAAGGAGCATATTTATTCTGTGTGGGGCAAGATTGCACCAGTCCAGAAGAATGCCCAGCTGGCAGCCTTCTGATTGATTGCTTCACATCATTTTCTGTTCTCTAGAGATGTAGTTGTTTGGCTGTTTTGTGAAGAGTGGTGGCAAACTTAAGATGTTATGTCTTTGTTTTATATTATCTCATTGTTTGGACTGTATTAAGCTGTACAAACATATTATACAAGCACTACTAATCTGCTTCAGTGGATACATATATCCATACATCCCTCCAAGACTTAGTCTTGGAAACGTTTAATGAAGTGATTTCAGCTATAGAAAAACTGGTAAAGCGGAGTGGTTTAGTAACTCCTGGAGGAAAGGTGTCTGTGTGTAGGCTTGAGGGTTAATTGGAAAGTCTGGCTAGGAGCTGCTTCTTGTTTAATACTGAAGTATAAATATGAAATATATGAATACTGAAGTATTAAAAAAAATTAAAAGCCAGGCTGAATTCAGTTTATTAATTTTAAATAAAAGTATATTTGATCTGTTTTCTTACCGATGAAAAGCCTGTTTCAGTGCTGTGGTCACTGTGATATCACAAGCAAAATGGAGTAGAAATAAATGTTTCTGTTTTGTTCAGAGGAAACACTGGCACATTAAAAAGAACCTGTGAATAATATTAATCTCAGCTGCAAATATTATTGAAATACTTCGTAGTCATAAACTCCTTTGAAAGATTCTGTGCTCCCATCTCAAAGTCTGCTTTGGCATCAGCCTCTCTTATGGATCATGCCTAGTGATAGAGTTAATGAAATTACATCATTGGTAATATTTACATACTCATTAAGTGACAAAGTGACATGGTATCTTTCAGATACAAATTCTATATACCTAAACAACTCAATGGCTTTTCTGCATTCATTTCTCTTGCTTCCCTTCTGTTACTTTGTGGGATGTATTTATTTTTTTTATATTGCTTGTGACTGTGAAGTGGGATAAGTACATTCCAGTGCTGAATTCCAACCCTACACGTTCTTTTCCCGTGGGTTTCTGTGCTGGAGTGCTGGCTCTGAAAGGTTCAAGAGTGCTTTGTTTTTCAGTTTTTGAGTTTCATGTTCTCAGACTGTTCTTTGTGTTTTGATACTTGTAGGATCTTAACCTCTTATTTCTAAACTGGCAATATTCTGATGTTTGCCTTAGTGCTCTGTGGAAGGTTTAACAAGCAGGCATTAAAAATGCAGCATAACATTGGCAGCCCTCAGTGCCTTACCCTGACCTCTCCTGCAGTTGCCTGTGACAAGTTACCAGACATCTGTCATAAATTGTATTTAGTAGCTGTATGCAAACAACAGAGAAGTTCCAACTTACTGTAAGAATAAGCATAATTTTACAGTTTAAAGCTGAGATCTAGGCATAATAGTCTTCATTTTCATTGCTCCCAAATGAGAACCACAAAACTCACTATTACTTGGTTGGGGTTTTTTTCTGATGAAATGAAAGTATAGCAGCATGTGTCTAAGTTGGGTGATTTTAACTAGTTTACAGCTGAGTCTTTTAAGTACTACAGCTCATTTTAAGGAAGTGTGTATATAAGTCAAAAAAAAAAAATTAGGCATATGCCAGTTTCTATACAGACTAGATTAAAACTCAATTGGCCTTTTGCTGTACACTAAAAACAAAGGGTTTGTTTTTGCATCTGGGATGTGATTTTCTTTATGTTGCATTTGAATTTTTATGAAGTGCACCAACTTTCAAATAAAGACCATTCCAGGCTTTGGGAGACAAATTTTTATAAACATATTTTTTCTGTTGTCAGTCACATTTCTAATTGCTATTTGATTAAACTGGCACAGAGTCAGATACTCCTAAGCAGTTAATTTTTTTCTATCTTGATCTCCTGTTGTTTGTTTGTTTGTTTTTCTTTTCTTACCCTTTTGGGAATACCAGCATTAATAAATATTTAGGAAGCTTGCACAGTTATCTTTTTTTTTCTTAAAATATCTGTGTTGTTCAAATAGTAACATGAAATACCTCTGTTTCTGTAATGTTGTGATCTTTGAGACAGAGAAAGAAAAAATAGTCCTTTTAGAAATAAATGGGGGAAAATTCCTCTGAGAAGAAAAGCAGCAAACAAAACCCCATCATTTTTAAAATTTTAACCCTTTAAGCAGTGTTTGTTAAACTAGACAACATGCAGAAAGAAAAAAACATCAGAGTTCAATTACTGTGTTTGTCTTGATGTAAAAAGTCTTCTGAGTTTGTCCAGCTGTTCAGCAGCCCATCTTTGTCATTGCATCTTTTTCTATTCACAGTGTACCTGTGAGAACATCAACATTATCATTCCTGTGGTGTTTGTGTGTGATTGCTTTGCCTGCTCAGATCCTAACAGGTTGCAGCGGTTCGTTCTTGCCCACGCTTTCTGTCACTGTAGCTGTCATCTTGTGCACACAGCGAGTGCTTTGCCTGGCATTTTAAATAAATCTGATGTGCAGAGCTACTTTTTAATAGTTAGGATTTTTCAAGCAGAAAGCTACTACCAAGGTATTTTGAGTTTCCTTACAACTTGGTATTTTTGTGTAGATCTGTAGTACTTTTTCCACATGTCTCCTGTATTCCTTTTCCTTATTAATCATAAGGGCCTCTTTTTCTTTGCAGTCCTGGCACTGCCAGGTGATGTGTCATCCAGACTCTTCTTCTGCTAAATGATGATAACCAGAAACCACCACAAAGCACAAGCAAAATACCCAGTACACTTGAAAATGAGTCTTAGAAGGAGGTGAAGGCAGTATAAGGCTTGCAATCCCTCTATGCAGGGGAGGGATATTGACCTTCCTGACCTTAATAGCTTCCTAGCAGAGTCTCCATAAAGGATCTGGGCTTGAGCTGCCTGACAGCTGGACGGAGCTTAAGAGCTGTGTGTTGGGCAGACTGTGTGTGCTGTGAGACAGAAGTGGTAAGAAAGGAGCAGGCTGTGTCTAATGGTGGTATTGGTTATAGCTGGAGCTGGCAGTAAGGTTTGTGGATAATAGATCATTTATCTCCGTACTTGGAAACAATTTCATTGTTGACTTTCCAAAGAGGAAATGTTGTCTGAACCCATATATGATTTCTTGGGATCCACTAGACATCTTTGAGAGGCTACGGTTCAAAGGCACAACGATGCTTTTTGAAGGGAATTAGCTCTGGTGGTTGAAAAGATACCAGGGATTGCCAGGGTGCATCTTAGAGACTGATATAAGTTTTAGCCCTCCCTAAGCGGTGAATTTGGGCCAAAGAAGTTGTTGTATCAACAGAAAATGGCATAGGAAATAGGAAGTCTGGGAATGAGAGTATATGTTTCTGACAAACAGCAGTTCTGTTGTTTTGACTGAATTCAGTTTAATAATGATGCACACAGGTAATGGTCAGACATGATCTCAAAAGTTGTGGAAGTCCACTGGGTTTAACCACGACAGCTCAAAGCCAGCAGTTCAGCTTAAGCTGACTCCAATGGAGCTGGAGTGGGTTCTTTAATGCAGTTTCTTTTTATGAATATTGAATGTTACAGGATCTTACCTAGCAGAAAGCCTTGACTTTCTGACCCAGCAGTCAACCTTATAAAATTATCTGACATAAAGTTTTAGTTTATTTTATTCTCCCTCTTTGTAGGAGCATTTCCCTCACAGAGGCTTAACAGCAGATTCTCAGTTTTTTCTGAATCAGTGGTCCAACATTTTTTAGAGAAGGTAGAAGAGCAGTGATTGTGAAGCTTCCATTTTCTGCTTTCTGAAGAAATTACACTTGTACTGTGCTGTCAAGTGATGTTATGGTATTCTTAGGATGTAGTGAGCAGAGCACAGTGTATCTACAGGTACCTCTTCTGTTCCTTCCTGAAGTTGCATGTTATGTAGATACACTGAGACACAAGCAGAAGGGAAGGAGCCTTCTCTTTCACTTAATTTCCAAGCAAGTTAAAAAGCTACAGAGTATATGGTATTGTTTTCAAGAATTAAAAGTATTTTAGCCAAAATTTCCATACTGTTAAATAACAGTGCTGCTGAAGCTTGTGGAGATATTGCAGACCACATGATAAAGGCTCTGTTTGTTTGCAGCTCCTTCATGGCATCCTAAATGGCTGTGATGAAGTGCACCTGAAATACTTCTTTTCTTTCATCATGGTGCCATCATTTGGCCCTCGAAGGGAGGGTAATGTGTGAAGTATTTAAAAATATATCAGACCATGTTTAGTAATATTTTAATTGAAATTATGTATTCCATTAAGAGAATCAAGCTTGCCTTTATGCCAAATTGTCTTACTTAAGTTTCTCTGAGGGCTTCATTTTAGGTGAAAATGAGGAAAAAAAGTGTTTCCTTTTGGGATAAGAAGTCCAAAAGACTGCCTCTTGGCATGAGGGTGTATTTCTGAGGAGATTTTTAGATTCCCCAGTCTGTTAGCATGTAGCTTCCTTGAGAACTCTGAAAACATCTTGAGTCACTTAGGATTGGATTTCTTCAAAGTCCTTGAAAAAAACGTATTCAGAATATTGACAGAAAGTAGGCATCTTCCATTTGACTTTTTTATTTGTCACCCAGAGGAGTCTGGGGAGCCAAGCTGTGCACATGGAATAGTACTTTTTTTGGAGAATGTTTAATCCATGCAGTGTCTTTCCTGGCTGCAATCCTCAGAGTAGAGAGAAGTGCATGCTATCTTGACTTCCTCATTCAACTGGATGTATTTCTACTTTTTTGTAATCAAAACATTTTTGATGGAGTCCCATAGCAATTCACAGCACAGTGAAACAGGTTGCTGACTACCTAGGCTGGCAGTAAATTGAGTAATTTCCACATGATAAGTAGTAGAAGCTCCAGGCTTGAGGTGTTCCAGGTGGTAGATCATGTGAGTACAAACACTGGAATCCAGTTACTCTGAGCAGTGGCAGGAATTGTGCTTTTTTTTTACTTCACAAGTATAACAAGTTTCATGATGAGTGACTCTAAATGACTTAGGTGGCTACAGGAAAAAGGGTGTTTGGACGAGGTGCCTGTGGGGGTGACAAAGATCATTGAAAGTCATGACCTTATTTTTGGGTCAGATGTTTTGCCTATATACCTATAACTGAATGTTATCAGCTCATTACACAGGTAATCTTTTTGCATTGTGAAGACTGGTACTGCTACAACTAAAGGTGGAATCATATAGATTGTTTGCACTATAGAGGGCTTTGCAGGGCACAGAGAGACAGATGTCTAGGAGGAAAGAAAGAACTGAGAGTGGTTCACTTGATCTTTCAACCGTGTGTTCTTGGATGGAAGGGGCAGTGCAGTTTCGGTTGTTTGTCAGCAGCAGAGCCTTGCTCTGAATGTCACGTGCTCTGTTGTTAGTCCTGCTCTCTGCAGCTGCTTGCTGGAGGTGGTCTGTGTTAGAGCTTTCAAGAGCTTGCATCTAGGCCATCCACAGATTAAAACATATCACTTGGTGATTGTCTACCATCTCCAGTAAGAGATGCTTCCTGTCTTTCAGTTGTTTAGTGTCTGTTGTTTTAGTTGGGCAAAATGGGCATGAAATACCATTAAAGTTCACCTCAAGAATAGGTTGAATTGAGTATCAAAATGCTCTGAGACTGTTTCAGAAAAATGCTCTCAAAGGACTGACACAATTCCTTTGCAAGGTCCTGGAATGCATTAGAATCAGAGAAATCATTGGGCAGAAAACAGCTATTTTGCCAGATTAATTTTCAGATGGACCAGTTCATCGTGCTGCTACATGAGTGCTTGTTGGCATAGAAGGAGCGTGCTGGGGATGGATTTGTGCAATGGCCTTTGTTTATAATGCACTTGTTTAAATATTGTTCTGTTGTAGGTTTACTGCTACTACTGCAGTGCCTTAAGTGGAAGTGCATACCATTTAAAAAAGGGAAGAAGGGAAAAAAGTTTACCAGTTGGCCATTCAGACCAGTCCAGCCCTGGAAAAATTACTAAACTCCCACATTCTTATGTATTTATTTTGACTAGTTGTTTCAAAGAAATTTAGCACACTTCTTCATAAATAAACCATATTTTTACCAAATATATATAGTTCTTGGTCTGAAAACAAGTAGGTAGTCTTCTCCATAGCACTGTCTTCTTTTTGTTGAGCCTGTGGGCTTTATGGCCTTTGAGAGGAGTCTGATCCTCAGGAGCAGCTAAGGTAACATAATACTGAGTCCTGTTCAAGGTACTATATGCAGAGTTGCCATTTTTGCTTGGTGTTGCGTGGGTAGTAATAAATAGCAATGCAAACACAGTATTTTGGGGGGGGGGGGAATGAAATTACATAGTGGCAGTAGTTGTTTTAATTACCTATGTAAGTACTTACATGTTGTCAGTTTTGGTACTGTTTCCTTTTAAATGAGGATTGTCTTTAGAAGGGAGGGAGGGGAGGGAATAACCTTCATTTTAGAAAGGACTTCTAACCAGGAAACTGCATGTTTTGTGTCCTAAGGGTTATTTTGAAAGCTGCAACATACATAGAAACAGGATAGCAGGCTTTGAAGTGAAAGCATATGCTAATCCAACGGTAGTGCGGTGTGAAATCCATCATGGCCAGACTGGAGGAATCTATGTTCATGAAAAAGGAAGAGGACAATTCATAGAGAACAAAATCTATGCAAACAATTTTGCAGGTGTTTGGATTACCTCAAACAGTGACCCAACAATAAGGTATTGTTTTCCTCATTGATATTTCACTGCTTAGAAGAGATTTGCTGGGGATGGAGGAAGTGCACTTTAATTTCATTTAATTATAATGAACTATAAGTACTGCTGTATATGTAGAAATGAAATTTCTGTCTGTATTCAGTTGAACTGCATTTTTAATTTGTGTACACACCTGGAGGTAGATCTTTCTCAAAGCGACAGAACATAAGGTCTTTATTTTAAATCTGAGTAGTGTACAGTCCTAGACACTACATACTGTAGTATTGTACAGTAGATGAGAACCATTCTTCATAATGTGGATTTTTTTGTTTCCTAGGGGCAATGCAATTTTTAATGGGAATCAAGGTGGTGTTTATATCTTTGGTGATGGAAGAGGCCTTATTGAAGGAAATGACATTTATGGTAAGCTGATTTGCTTGTTACACTTTGAATTCTGAGAAAAGTGAATATCTAAGTAGTATTAAATAACACTTCTGTTAACAGGTAATGCATTAGCAGGAATACAGATTCGAACAAACAGCTGTCCCATAGTTCGACACAACAAGATTCACGATGGTCAACATGGTGGAATTTACGTAGTAAGTACAACCTACAAACAGGCTACAAACTTGTCTTCTGTTTTATAAACATTAGAGAAGAGTACTCTGTAAAATGTTTGTGCTTAGAATGATTGAGTTTCTTGTGTTCTAAACTAGGTTCATTGTAAGAGACGGAAGCTGCTGATGATATTTAAAACATGAAGGCTTTTATGAATGCCACTAAATTTTTCCTATTACAGAGTAAAATATTTAAAATAGGATAGATTACAGAATTTTATCATTTCTTGGTTAAAAGCTTTTTGAAAAGGCTTAGTTTTCATAGTAGTATATCATTATTTTTAAAAAAATAGAAGTCTGCTCAGCTCTTAAGGAGTGTAATGTGTTTACCACTAACCTCAAATAAGATTTTTTTTAATGCCTTCAGGGTGATTTACATTGCAATTTCTGTACAGTTGTGTATTGTAGAAGTGGGGAATAAAGCACAATTTCCAGTGTGTGCAAGGCTCTGCTGACTGAACTGAAAGAGCTGTCAGGTTGCCTTTAGCAATATCAGATTTTGAGAAACATTTGTGTAGCTTTCTACCAGAAGTTACCTAAGGTTCAGCTAATGCTGCAGGTGTGCAGCTTCATCTGTTCATTGTGTAAATCTAACCAGAACAGCTTCCCCTGACCAAGGACACTGGTGCTTTACCTCGGAGCCCAAACATGTGGTGGGGATAGTACTGCCAGTTTTTTGTCCTCCTAGTGGACAGGGCTGGGTGTAGGTTTAGGAACCACATGCCAGGGCTGTCATGTGAGTGCACAGTGCTGGGGAGCAGCTATGCTGCCAACAGCCAGCAGAGATTTGCAAATACCACTGCAGAGCCTTGGAATATAAGGATTTACATGCAGGGTGTTTCATGGCAGACATAGAAAATCATGATGTGCTGTTTAGGGGGGAAAAAAAAAAGGTGAAAAAATGTACTCAAATAGAAAGGAATTACTTTGCTACAGTAAAGAAGCCACGTTGGGGAGGGATGTATACAGCAGGAAAAACAGTACTGGCGATTAGCAGGTTTTCTCAACTCTTAAATCATCTTGATTTAGCATGAAAAAGGACAAGGTGTGATTGAGGAAAACGAAGTTTACAGCAATACTTTGGCTGGAGTCTGGGTGACAACAGGGAGCACTCCAGTCTTGAGGAGAAACAGAATACACAGTGGAAAACAAGTGAGTTTTGCTCTGTGGTTACAAAAGGGCCACAAAAGAAAGTCTGTGGTTTTATGCCTCATTACTTTGGAACTAATAATTTAATTCTTGATGTGTTAGGTTGGAGTTTATTTTTATGACAATGGACATGGCGTGTTAGAAGACAATGACATCTATAATCACATGTACTCAGGGGTTCAGATAAGGTAACATTTATTCTGATTTTATGTCAAAACAGATGTGCCCTTTTGTGTCTTTTTGACTGTTCTTGTCATTTTGTTTATAAAAATAACTTTTTTTGAAATCCAGTATATTTGAACACCCTGTGTTTTAACCTATAAGAAAGTTATTACTAATAGAGCCCAAATATTGACTAGAATGTGTGGTGGCCCTTGGAGTCTGTAAAGCTAAAATATATTTGCATGTTTGGAAAAAAATGTATTTTACTAAGGTTTTTAAGCAGTGAGATCTATGGAGCACTTCTTTAAATGTGTTTTAAATGTTTGACCTTGGGATGTAGTAAACTGTTTTAAATTACTTCTTTGCTTACATTTTACTCTAGAACTGGAAGCAACCCCAAAATTAGACGCAACAAGATCTGGGGTGGTCAGAATGGTGGTATTCTTGTCTATAATTCTGGTAGGTTTGTTTTTCATGTTTATCCAGAATTGTTTATGCTCTGCAATGTTATCTCTTATCATTTATTATCCTTCTTGATTTTATTTTTTTTTCCACCCTTCCGTCAATTTCAGGGCTTGGATTTATAGAAGACAACGAAATTTTTGATAATGCAATGGCTGGTGTGTGGATTAAAACAGACAGTAATCCTACACTAAGAAGAAATAAAATCCATGATGGAAGAGATGGAGGCATCTGTATATTTAATGGGGGAAGAGGTAGTTTTTTCTCTTACTGGCATATACTGAATATTCTGGATAAGAGTTTAATTTCAGATTAAACAGTGTCCTCTTTAAAGTGCTCTTTAGAAATGTAGCTCTTGTCTTCTGAAGTAATAAGAAAGTTATAGGGAACATACCCAGATGCTTTTTAGCCTTAATTACACCAGTAATACTGAAATCTGTGGGAGGCAGAGAGGTAATTAATCTCATCCAAGACGACTGTTAGATTGCTGCTTAGGACAGTACTTTTATCCCATCTGCTTTTGTAAGCTTTGCCATTTGACTGAAATACAGTATTGAATTCAAGTCACGTAGCCAAAATCATGCACCTGAACAGTTCAGGTTCTGCCAATGTCCAAGATTTAGGGAGTGGGGGGAAGACAGATCTCTAAGGAATCTCTTGTATACTTGTAAACTTAGAAGTGGTCCCTGTCTGAAATCTCCTGACTTGTGTGTCCTGATATCAGCTTCTCATATTTTGTAGATAATCGCTTGCTGTAAACAAGCTTTAATTCTAAGTTAAGCATTTCAAAGTAATCCTGTCCTGCAATAACAAAAAAATGCAAGTGAAGCTTGGCTTTAGCAGGCTGCTTGTTTTAGAAGACAAGAACAGAAAGGTGTTGGAAAAATTGAAGAGAATTTGGAAAGTGAAAAGACTTAGTTCTCTGTAATGACGCTTACGATCCCAAATTCTATCCTTTGTACTGAAAAAATACACTTCCAAGATTATACACTGCCAATTACTTTAAAATTGTAGCACTGACTTTGGTGCTGTTGGTGGGTATTCTCCAAATGAAAGGAATCAGCAGGGTGATAACAGATGAGATCTTTTGAAAGTGTGTCACAGAATGGTTACAGGTCAGGAAATGTTACCAGGCCCAAATGTCTTGTGTGTTGGTCTGTCGTAGGTCTTCTGGAAGAGAATGATATCTTCAGGAATGCTCAAGCTGGTGTTCTTATCAGCACCAACAGCCACCCTGTGCTAAGGAAAAACCGAATATTTGATGGATTTGCTGCAGGTTTGTGTTGTTTAAATCAAATTTGGAAGTGTTGGAGCTTGGAGTAGGCTCTTCACAAAGCTAACTCTGAGTTTCTTTACACTATGGTATTTAGACATTTTAACATTGTATTCTAGAAGTCATTTGAAAATTCAGAATATGTTTATAAAAGTCTCTGGAATTAGTAGCATGTTGAGAAGTGACACATACTCTCTTCTCATTTTTTTAATGAAATACTTTTTCTTTTTTTTATTTTAGAAGTAATTGATAAAGTTGTCTAGGACATATTCATAGTTGATCTGCTGGATGCTGGTTTGAATATTTTATCACTGCTTTAAAACTTAGGAAACTGAGCAAATATACATTTTGAAGAGATTTGAATTGCATCTCAAGTTCAACTTTCTCACTCCATAAACTAGACAAATTACAAATATAAGTGTTTCTTACTCCAAAAGAGATGAAAAATGTTTAACAGTGATTTTTTGGCAATTTACTGTTTAATCATCGCAGTTCCATACTTCTTGCATTCCATTCCATTTCAACTAAAATTGCATTCTTGAGTTTTCTCCCATCTTTCTTTCAGAAGAAGCAAGTTTTCTGAGAAGAGCCTCTAAAGGTGTTGTTTCAGTGTGGTGGGGGGGAAGGATAGGTTGCTGTCAAGAGCAGTCCCGGACAAATGACTTGGAAGACACGGGTTACTGATAAAAGCTAAGAGTTAAAGAAATGATTTTTAGGTTCCCATCTTGAGAACTTTTTTAGAAAGATATTTTAAAAAGGGTAAGGTATGTGCACAAGAACTTGCAAATGTACATGAAGATGACAGCCTTAACCACCCAAAGATTATATCCCCCTTGAAAATATACCTGATCATAGTACCATTTTATTATCAGATAAGCCAGTAGCAGGGTGTTCCTCCCAGAAACCGTGCATGCCAGCTGCAGCTCTTTGAAAGGACTCAACAGCAGCATTTGAACCTCAGTTTTATAACAAATTACAGTGCAGTTTCCCCCTGAGTTTATGACGGTTTTAAAAAATAAAGAACGTGAGAGAGGTACCAGTGCACAATCACCAAGGATTTAACTTTGCCACTTTCTTTTCTCTTCTTTGTTCCCCCGACCCAATAAAGGTATCGAAATAACAAATCATGCGACTGCAACATTAGAAGGCAATCAGATTTTCAACAACCGCTTTGGAGGTTTATTTCTAGCATCTGGTGTCAATGTCACGATGAAAGGTGAGCCTGAGCCCTCCTTGGTTGTGTTTGTTCACTTGCCACTTTTTTCTTTCGTGCTGGGTCTTGGGTTTATTGCACCCTTTGTGGCTCAGATTTGGTACTGCCTTAAGCTGAGTTGTGACTAAGAGTTCCAGCAGAAGGTAATGGGCCCAGTCAGGCTGTGTTAAGATTTTTAGACAGACACTTTCAAAGGTAGCTTAAGGTTTTGCTATAATGTTAAAACTATTATTAGCGCTTCTGTCTCAAAATGGCTTCTGAACTTGTTACTGGTCTTCGGCCCATCTCAAACTCCAATTCTAAGTTAGTATAATGGAAAGTCTTTTTTCATGTATCCAAAAACAAGTGTCCAGTAAAGAAACATACCTCACCTCACTTTTAGGATCTAAAGGCATGAATATTCACAATCCCAAATCACTTGTTTTAGAAAATACAGTTTACATACATAAAATTCTCATGTATAGTGGGGAAGTGTGCATGAGACAAGATCCAGTTGAAGGAGATGGGAATGATGGTTTGAATGCCAGACAGCTCCAGGAGGTTATTCTAGAAGAAAAAGGTTCAGTTTGCAGAATTTTTACATGCTTGGTTTTAGTTGTTAAGTCTCTTCCCATGGATCCTTTCCACCACTTTAAACAAAAGCTCTGGCTCCCCATTTCACAGCTCCCGGGCTTCCTGACTGCATCAGTTGCTGCTGTGACACTATTGGGAGTGGGCAAAACTAGTTTGAGGTGCACTTCAAGACTTGACACAAGATCTAGTAGCTGAATAACAGAGGGGATTATCAAATTTCCTGTGCCTTGGGCACATCTTTTAATTGTTGGAGCTGGTCAGACCTAATTTCCACTTCCATTGTGTTGGTAAGCGCCTCATTCCTAAACTCTGATGGAGGAAGAGCAATCCTTTTTCTCTTCCTAAGGGATGTGTAAAAGTCCTTCTGGTAGATGAGAGACTTTTAAACATTCAGGTTTCAGGCTCCTCAGCACAAAACTTAAGCCTGCTAGGAAGGCTTGTGTCTGCAACCATTTATTCACAGGCCACTGCACACAGTATTTAAATGGAGGCTGTCAAGTGTTTTATGCTGTGTGTGCAGTGAAGAACAGTGTTTCTCACCTGAGGAATGCACAGCACTCTGGGCATGGGCCTTGTGAGCTGGCATTGAGGATTTGATACGTGTAAATTCCAAAACTAAAATGTAGGTATAGAACTAACTCGCTAATGGGCCCTCTGCTTCAACACCTCAAGGAAAAAAAATAAGTCATTGATCCAGGTGTGATTAGTTCTGGATTTGTTTTTTCCCTCCAACAGATAACAAAATAATGAACAATCAAGATGCCATAGAGAAAGCTGTCAGTAGAGGCCAGTGTTTGTATAAGATCTCAAGCTACACCAGCTACCCGATGCATGACTTCTACAGGTAACAGGTTCTTTCCCATCACCTACAGTAAGGTTTTCAAATAAACACTATTTCTCTTCCCACAAGGCCCCTAGAACAGTTTCTGTATGTCAGTGAACACACAAATGTGTGTTCTTACTCAGCAGCAACAGGAGGATTGAACAAGTTCCCATTGTCTGGAATTTACTGTGGGCTTGAAGAAAACAGATTGTTACTGTGAACCTCAGCCTGAGGGATTACACAGCACAAGCATTTTCAACACATGCAGCAAAAAGCGTGCTGTGAAATCCAAGTTTGCATAAAAATCCCAAGCTTTACAGCCCTGTGTGCCCCCTTCCTTAGTGCTGTTCCGCCCTTTACTGGAGAGCTCGTCGGGTTTTGGCTCATGCCTGATGTGCTGCTTTTCCCTTCAGATGTCACACCTGCAACACCACGGACCGCAACGCCATCTGTGTGAACTGCATTAAGAAGTGCCATCAAGGACATGACGTAGAATTCATTAGACATGATAGGTATGTGTCAGACCAGGGCGTGGGGCTGTGCGGAGAGCATGAGGGAAGCGGACACTAAAGAGCTCTCTCTCGTTGTAGGTTTTTCTGTGACTGTGGTGCTGGAACACTGTCCAATCCCTGTACGCTTGCCGGAGAGCCTACACACGATACAGATACACTATATGACTCTGCTCCACCTATAGAATCTAATACATTGCAGCACAACTGAATTCCTTTCAGAAAGAAAGTCCTGCCATTCTAATATCATACCTATTAAAACTTTTTTTTTGGAGGAAGTTACACTTGCCCATTTCTGCAGAAAGAGACTGTATTAAAGCGGATGTGTGAGGTGTTGACACTATGGAGCTCAACCTACCAAAAAAGAAAGTGGCAATATGTTGACTCAGGATAACAGAACTGGGCGTTTTAGCATTACTGTGTAAACAAAGACTTTGAAGGGACAGAAGTGAAGAAAAATAAGCTGCAATTTTGTACAGATACCAACTTCTGAGAGCTGGTGTTTTTACAAGTAGCATTGAAACGCAGTCCAATTTGCAGTAGTACTATTCTGTAGACAAGCAGCATTCTTTGTTGCTGCCTTTATGGACATGGGTACCAATTGCTTTTGTAACATGGTAAAAATGTGAGCTAGCACTTCTGCATTTCTTTTGATTTTTTAACATTTATTCAGATTGAGAAATATGATTTTAATGCTTTAATCTCATGTAGTTTGTTTCTAATTTCAAGCAAAAAAATCTTATTGTACTTGAATGTGTCCTGTTTTGTTAGCACACCTAGACTTGCTGTAACTGTACTCATGTCCCAGTATGTACGTTCTTTCTATGAAAGAGAAAACACTAATCTTAAATTATATCCAGCAATTTTTCTGGTGTCCTCTGAAGTTAGAATAATCTCCTCCCCTGCCCCAGCAATAGTCTGTACTCAAACCACCCTAACAAAAAGAAAAAAGCGAGTGTTTTAATGAGACTTCCTAGACTATAATGCACTATAAAACAAAGTACCCATGTAACTAAGTTTTGTGAAAGAAATTTTACTATGTTTTAAAGTACACAGTAGAAAGTCTCCTCAAAACAGTCTTGTACTTTACTCTGTTCATAGTTTTTTTTGAACAGTCTGGACATTACTTACATAACCTGCTGGAAAAAAATCACAGCAATTTCCTGCTCTAATGAAGCTGAGACAAGTATATATACAGCCCTATACAGTTTCATAGCTTTTTTCCATTTATGTGTATTGGTGACAGTGGGTAATCAACAGCCTGAAAGTGTATGCATGTACCATAACATCTAGACTTAATATATTGTGGAGTACTCAATAACCATTATGTAGAGGGTAGGTATGAATTAAAGGGTTTAATTTCCTAGGAAAGACAATGGAAAAATGGTCATTTTTAAAAAATAAAGTTTATTAGATCATAATGTTGTCTGTTACCGTGTTTTTGAGAAACTGCCCATACAAAACCTGCATGTTCTTAAAGGTGGTTGATCATCGCGGTGAGTTTCTGCACAGCATTTGCATCACTTGTTGCACCATCCACCACCTGGCACAGATACCTGAGGGAAAAAAACACCTTTACTGAACATGGACAGACACTGAGGGGCAGAGCTTAAGCTCCCTATCCTGGCACAGCTTTGGGAGACATGGAAGATGCTGGGCCTGGTGTGAAGGCTGCCAGCAGCAGAGGCTCCAGTACTGCTGTAAGGTCCCCACGGTGCACCCCAGCACTGCACAGCCTTTCCCCCAGTGTGGCTCAGCGCACAGCCAGCCCAGCACCTCTGTGCAAATTAAGACTGGCATAAAATACTGCACTCTCAAATCATATCTGCCCTCCTGCAGTACCTCCTTCCCCTCTGTGAAGTACATTTGCTATTCCCAAAAGTAGTAGCTGCCCCCACTGCTGTGAGACTGAGAAAAAGCCACTCTCCAGATCTTAAAATGGGTGCCCACTAAGCAATGTGCAACTTAAATACAGAAACCCAAGGCCTTACCTAAACACCCTCAGTGAAAGGGTTGTTTTCTCAAACTCTTTTGCTTTTCTGTGCCCCTTCTGAATAACTTCATCTGGAATATCTGCAAGTCTTGCTGCATTGAAGCCGTAGCTCTTCGGGCATGCTCCTTCAGCAAACTTGTACAGGAACGTAATTGTTTCCTGGCTTGGATCCTCGCTCTCATTTTCAACCATGCATGCCTAGGAAGTGCAAGGCACAAGTCAGTGTTTGCAACACAGGCCTACAGCCTAATAAACGCATGGGACATCATGTCCTCCTCTCGAAACGCCTGTGACTCGGGGTAGAAGAGCACAGGAAAGGGTGCACAGCATGGGATCCCCCCTCAGCCACAAGGAAGAATCCTGTCCCTCAGGCCTCCTGGCTTGTGCTGCGCTCACACGTACCATGTGCCCCAGGCGCACAGCTACGCTGTGGGAATGGTCCTCCACCAGCGAGTGGTAGTGAGTGGAGAACAGCGTCCGACACCGGATCTTCTCTGCCAGCTCCTTCACAACGGCACTCGCTATAGCTGTTCCATCAAAAGTAGCTGTGCCTCTGCCTGAAGGGAAAACAGGACAGCTTTGGCACACTCAGGAACAGAAGCAGCAGAGTAAATTCAGTCCATAGTTTACTTGCTACTGGGGAGAGACGCACATCCCTTTAATTGTTAAAATGAAGAACCACAGAGGTAGAGGTGCCTTTCTAAAGGCAAATGCAGCACTGCATTTGTAGTGTTGGTTTTTCTCCCTCTGCACTGTGTGGAAGGTGGACAAAGAGCAGTGAGTGGTGAGAGCCACCAGGATCAGTGGGAAGTGACCCAGGTATTTGCCCTGTAACAATCACACTCTTCTGCACTGCAGAAAAAGGTGTTTCTGCTCTCCTGAGGTTTGCTGCAAGTAATTACGTAAAGGAAAAGCAGGAAAACACAGCTGGAAATAGGATAATAACGAGGGGGGCACACAAGAAATACACATTTTAGAGAGCATTAGGCACTGACCAGTTAAACATCAGGAGCATTATGTTAAAACTATAGAGTAATTACCCAGTTCATCCACAAGAACGAGGGAATGCTCTGTTGCATGCTGGAGAATGCTGGAAGTCTCACTCAATTCAACAAAGAAGGTGCTTTCGCCTTTAAAGGAAATGACAAAAAAAAAAAGTAGTCAAAAGATCTGAAAACCACAACTCAACCCCCATTTAATCTGCACTAAAATCTTGGTTAAGGTAAAGTGAAACCCGACAGCAAACTGAAATTGAACAAAAACATAGAGCTTTATTTCCAGTGTGAAAATGGTAGGCTTCCATTTGCCAGAAAAAGCAGGGTTTGGTTCTTTAAGAGTACAGGCATAGGCACGAGTACCATGAATTACGTTTTAAGGCCACCATATCTGTCCACCTTTAACAGCACTGGTCAAGTGTACCAGCTGGACAAAAACAGGGGCACAAAGGATACAAAGTGGGGGGGGAATCTTTGGCCCCTTCTTGCTCTAAATGCATGAGGTAGGCCTAAGGTGTGTGTGACTTTTCAGTGAAAAAGCAAGCAAAGACTGAGAGACTGGAATTACTGGTTTGGTTGTGATGTCATAAGGTAACAAATTATTTGGATAATAAGGGCTTTATTTGTATGCACTCTAATTGAGTGAAATGTGACAAGAGAAGTATTCTGCTGCTGAGGCTTGAACATCTCATGGGAGTTGAAGCAACCCAGATAATACAAGGCCTGAAATTTAAACCTGAAATTGGTTTTAGCAGATTACAAGCAGAAGCATACAATTATTCCCACCCTTTCACACTTATAAAGTCTGGATTTACTACTTCTTTATAGTGTTCATTACAAATAATCACAAGCAGTAGCAATTAATGTAATTTATTCCATTAAAGGCAAGCATTTACTTCCTGTACTCGTGCTGCATGAGCACTGCTTTGCTCTAACATAAGTTGTCCAACATGAATTATTAAGCAGTGTCCACTAATCCTGCATTCATTTAAAGAAATTCCCAAGATTGAGTATGTTTTTACCAATGTTTAAGAATAATCCTTTATTCACTTTAGAAAATGAAGCCCTAAAATTGCACAGGCGATTTTAAAATTATATTGCTTAAAAAACTAACTTCATAAAAGCCCTGTTGACATCCATTACAGAGCAACTGCCATGGAACAACTTTTGCTGTGCTTTCTTATCTACACAGTATGCAAACTAATGCATCAAGAACGGGTATCAAACCTCACAACGTGAAATGTTATAACATTTGTGCGCATATTTGTAAAAGAATAGTTCTCAGCTGATAGAAAAAAAAATTGAAAATGCTGCATTTTGCTAGACCACCTCTCATGCAGGAAAAGCGGTTTTTATTTCTACCATAAGCACTTAGGTATTCTTCTACAATTAAGATTTGGATTTGTACTGAAATTAAACAAAATGGAAACTAGCTAGGCAAAGAAAACCTTAATAACATTCTCTAGGTGCAAAGAAAAGCCTTGATTTGGGGAAGTGTAAATATTTTTTTTAATTAAGAACTCAGAATGATTCATTTCCAAATTCCTTATGTGCAACAAGTCCAGTAGGCTTAAATCCTTTCATAATCACTGACCCATATTTTTCAGCAAAGAGATCACAGAAAATCTGTGCCCTCCTTAAATGAGCAGTGATACTGCTCTTCTTACCACAACAATAATTTTGTTTTTCTAGCCCTGTGACACTTTGCCCACCATCACAGGCAGACTTCCCATTCCAGTTGTTGTGTCATCCTCCACTTGTTTCTTCCTCTCCATTAAAGAGACAAAATACTCCCAAGAATTGTCAACTACTGCTTCTAAGAAGGAAGCCTGGCTCTCTTCCTTGTCTGAAGAAATCAGATTTCAGACATAAGGCATCCTGACTGAAACAAGGGACTTCTAGCCCTGGCGATAAGGTACAAAAAAACTCTTCTACAACAGCTACCCAAATATCACTGTCCCATTTCAGAACACTTAGAAAAAGATATCAATGTGAGTAGAATATAATCAAATGCACCATATCCAAAAAGATATTCCGCAGACTGGTATCCAGCTTTTAATATTAAAATTCATTAAAAGTGATCCTACGTGTCTGTCAAAAATAACAGACACGCATGTGAAAGAAATAAAACATAACTACGATCCAGTTTCCACTCTGAACAATGAGAGGCAACAGATTAGTGCCCAGCTCCCCCTGCACAATCAACGTACCGACCCTTTCCAACTTGCCACTCAAAGCAAGAGAAGAAAGTCCCTGGGCTGGGTGGCAAAAGCCCTTTGGAATAACTCACCCGACATGATCCTGTCCGAGGCGCCGAGCCGCGTGAACACCCTGTCGATGGGGGTGAGCCTGCAGGCCTCCGCAGGTACGTAGCACCCCAGCTGAGCCATGATGGCCAGGAGACCAGCCTGCAGAACAGACATGGACACAGTCACGTTTCTACAATGTGCTTGGAGCTTCAGTTCCACACCGAGAACGAGGGGATGAAACTGTGTTTTCCCCTAAAGCAAAGACTAGAGTACATAAAGCTTCCTACTGTTTTAACAGCTCCAGGCTGCAGCATCATAATCTCAGGCAGGACTAAACTACTCTGCAAGGTTTCAAAACACAAGTTATCACAGCAAGCAGTGTTTTATAAAGCAAACTCCCTGTTGCTTTCACAGTTCCCACTGATCTCTAGTTTCATCTTGTTCAACCTGCAGAAGCATCTTTTGCCAGATGATGCCAAGTCCTAGATAAGTCACTTGAAAAAGATAAAAGGTGCTCTATCACTTTTCCCCAAGCATCTCTCACAGGAGAAATAAAACTTAATCCTCCCTAAAGTGAAAGTAGAAAATCTATCTAAACATGGGCATTTTCTACCAGACTGTATCTTTACAGTGCGGTGGTTGTGCTGTGCTGCACACCCCGAAGACCACTTCTGAGACCTCCTCTGGCAACAGCCAGGCCTTGTAATTCCCTTATGCCGAACACAGAGGCACTGTGGAACGTTTGACCTTACACAGACAGCCCATCACCTGTCTCATGAGCGTAGATTTGCCGCCCATATTCGGGCCGGTTACCAACACACAGGAAGCTTCACTGCTGCTGCCTTCATCTCTGGTGCCTATCACGATGTCGTTGGGAATAAACTCGTCCCCAAAGAAGGTTTTTGTAATGCACGGATGGCGTGAGTTTCTAAGTTCCAGGAAGGGAGGAGCACTGTCCACAGGCAGCACAATTACAGGTCGGCACAGAGGTCCATCACCATCTTGACTGTAGCGAGCAAGGGACATCAAGACATCTATAAAATTAGGAGACATTCCAGTAAGTCACGCTTTCATCTTTCTTCATTCACTGGAATTCATTTACTCACTGAAAAGCAATTTTGTAAACACAATTTTCCAGTTCATTCATTTTCCTCTAAAGGAAAACACCCAAGAAGCACTCCAGAACAAGTAAAAGGTGGGAATATTTACACTGCCTTTCCTCATTCCTTCCAGATTTCTACTGTCATCAGGTTAAAATCCTCCCCTCTAGCTTTTTCAAAGTCTTTAAAATCCACATCATTTCACTGCAAAAGTACACGTATAAAATATTATTTTTTGCATTGTTTTTTTATTTAGAGTAAGTAAAGAGGAAGTCAGCTTCTGTGACAGTGAATTACTTTGTGAAGGATCATAATGCTGCTTAGAAGTTGCCAGAGGAAATTTATATGAATATGAAAATTCTGTTGGTCCAGCAAAAACCAGCAGCACAAGTCCCCCCAGTCAGCTGAGATCTAAGGTTCTAAAAGCTGATTATCTACAAAACGAGAGCATTCTATGATTTTAGAGGGTTTACATACAGAAAATTACAGCTCAGCCTCTACTGGAAACAAATTCGGTATTCTGAATTGATCAGAATTCTCTGATGCTGTGGTGTAGCTGATGTCACTGCTTCCCAGATCTCCCAGAAAATCCATTCCTAGCCAACACTCCCTGCCTGCCTATCCTCCCTTTTCTGCCCCAGTGGCACGCAGAGAATGCTTTCATTATTCCCTGGAACAAAGACATCCCAGAGTCCCTCATCCTAGCAAAAAATCCACAGTACAAAAGTATGGCAGTCCTGAGAAGGGAATGGAGGAGACTGTTCTATCTCAGAAATTTAGAAAGATATGGGGAAATCTTCCTAGTAGACTACCTTCTTCAAGGCTTGACAATCACCACTTCTTTATTTTTAAAGGCTGCTGAGAGAGCAGCCTGCTCAGATAGAAAGGAGATGACTAGCAGGTTAGATCTTTATACCTCCACTTAATATGAAGCTACTAATCCATACACAAGAATTGGGAAGCAGTGAGAGACCCACCAGACTACGCTGAACAGTGAGAAATACTTGGCTGCAAACTACAACCACACAACAGGAATGAAGAAAGAGCTTGCAAACATCCAGACCCAGCAACTGTCCTGCCATTTACTGACAGGAAGGAAACAGGGAATCACTGTTAACTACCAAAGCTGTTACCACAATCAGAGTTTTTAAACTACAACTTAAGAGCTGGCACCAAGCCTTTTTTGCTTATCCAGATCAGATGCCATCGTTTCTTACACAAGAGTAATTTTTACCCTATGTCAGAATGAAGCAGAGCTCTTACCCAGCACAGCAATGCACTCCACAGCTGCCTGCCAGTCCTTGCTGTTTTTATCAAAGTTGTAGAACAGGCGCCTCATGCAGTCCTTCAGCGCTGCGTCGCGCCGCTCTTCCGCGTTGACCATCGCCGCCAGCATCTTCTCGATCTCCTTGGTCCAGTAGCGCTTGTACCCCTTCCTGCTCGACCTCAGCTCGTATTCCTCGGGCAAGTTACGTGACACGATGCTTTCCGGTATTTCCATTTGGTATCGGTTTTTGCCTGTCCCCCAGTATAGAATGGATTTGGATCCGAGCAGTTTGCGCTGCTTATCCAGGTACTTGCGAAGATCTTCCTCGACAGCTTTAATATCCTCTAGTGCTCCATCATAATCGGGGTCAAAACCTGCCTTTGGAGTAATCACCCCTGTCTTCCGAGCCTGGTTGTGATCAAAAGCAGTATCCCATCTTGTAAGCTCTGCACTCAAGTCTGGGAAGCGGCCATCTGGATTTGTGGCTTTGCGGGTGACTAGCTGCCTCAGGACTTTAGATTTGAAGTCACTGGCAACCTCTTCCATGACATCAACAATTTCATTCATTACTTTAAAACCCTCCAGTGCAGACAAAAAGTCAGCAATTTTTTTTTTGCTGTATCTGATTTCTTCGTAAAAGATGGCCCTGCCGTCAGGATGGTTCTGGCTTTTAAGTGGTGATCCAATACTGTGAATTTTGTTGAGCAGCCTTTCAAGGTCAGGCAGCTTCTTCAGGTGCTCACTAACTTCAGACATTTTATCTGGCACTGCTACGAGGTCCTCAACAGCATCCAAACGAGCATTGATGGATTTAGGATTACAAAGCGGAGCACAAAGCCACTGTTTCAGGAGTCGTTTCCCAAATGGTGTACAACAAGAATCAATCCTTTCCAACAAAGTACCTTCTGTGCTTCCATTGGTTCCATTCTGCAGAACTTCCAAGTTCATCAGGGTGACTCCATCCAGCACCATCCGCTGGTCAGTTTTGGCAAACAAACTACTTGAACTCATAGGTTTTGCAGCAGCAATATCCACAGGGACATATTCCTCGAAGTCTGCCCGTGATAGCAGCTCTTGATCAATCAGACATCTTCTGAGATAGAAGACACACCCCCCAAGAGCTGACAAAGCTAATTCACTGTTATCACCAGGAGTTAATCCCAGTGAGTCACTCTCTGAAGTCAGAGATTTGATTACAGAGGGCAGATAACACCCATTTTCAGAGTTCTGCTTCTCCTTGAAATACTCTTCTTCAAGAAGGACTTTTAGTGTTTTAGAAGCATTCCAGAACTGGGAACCCGAGATCAGCCCTTCCTGAATGCAAGAAACGAGTGAGCCCTTCAGTATCTTCTGTGTGTCCACAGACAGGTTCCCCTTCTCATACAGAACCTGTACAGGAGTGTAATGTGCTACTAAAGTCCTAAACCTCGAGCAGTGACGGTCATCTGAGAACTGGCCTACAAAAAACTTCCCCACTGACGTGTCAACAAAGCAGACCCCGTAAACACGTTGTCCAGACGAGTCTTCTTTCTCCTTAACACACAGAAGGTATCTGCTGTGGTTCTCAGAGGGATCACAGTCCATAATGCTGTAAGTCTGAGTTCCTTTGGTGATGATCCTGCAGATTTCTCGGCGCACCACCCTGTCGAACTTTGTGGTGTGGGCCGCTGACTTGCAGCGCGCTTCCATCATTTCAGGAGTTTCTGTTTGCTCGACACGGGCTACCTTGTAGCCCTTCTGCACTAGAACAGCAGAGAATCTGCCAAATGCAATTTCTGGAAAACCTGAATGGGCCCAAGTACCTTTCATAAAGATCAAGCCCAGCTCATTTACACCAATGACTGCATCCATATGATACAACTCGTAGAACTTTCCAACTTTGTAGCAAATCACAGCATCAAAGTTCTGACTTTTCAGCTGCCACCACCTCCGCATTCCCGGTGTACACTTGTTGAGATAATCCTCGGGCACATAGAGAGTGGAAGGGTCATAATCAGGGTCACCCTGACGCTTCCTGTGCGCATCTTTCCTTTTCCCTTCCTGAAGCCAATCAAGCTTTTCGTGTTCCCACACTGTGAAGCCACCAATGCCTCCATTGCAAGCATTTGCTTGAGATTCAAAACTTTCAGGTGCTGTGAATGATGTCAGCTTGGACTTGGCTTCTGAAGAGACCGTTGCTGCTCTTTTGGGTGTTTCAGAAGATTCATTTCCTAAGCTACTCCTTTTAGCAGGCTTTTTCACCTCTGTTCTCTTTCGTTTAGAAGGGACTTTAACGGGACTTTCTGCAACACTCTCTGCATCTGTCTCTGTGTCAGAAGACTCATTTTCATCCACCCCACTACTCGCTTCCTCACTGCTTGCTGCTTCTTTCACATCAGGCTTGAACTCTGTGTCAGAGCCTTCCTGGTCACTGTCAGAATCCAACACTCTTCTTCTCTTGGTTTTTACGGCTCTTTCCCTGCTCTTTACTCGCTTATTGCTCTTCATGTCCTCCTCACTACTGCCATCATCACTGTTGCCTGATGCATTTTCACTCATCTCCTGGAAAAATAAATTATTTTACCCATAGATAATTCTGGCTACAAAGTCACTGATGCAAAAAGAAGTGTAAAAGTGTGCAATAATGCAGTAGCTATGATACTTCAAGCATGAGACAGCAGAGCCACAGCCAATTCCATTTACCTTAACAGAATTCAGGTTTTTTCTGGATAACTATCTGCTACTGGCCAGTGGTATAATTAGTCCTATTTGTATCCTTTACAGTTTCATTCAGTACTGTGCTTAACTGATGCTGATGAACAAAACATTTAAACTGCACAAAAAGGATATAGGACATGAAATTCAGCAAAAAGGAGAAACACCTCCATAAACCAACTCAATGTTAACTTTTGTCAGAAACACGATGAGGTCTTGCCACCTTTCAGTACAAGCCCATGTGAGACTTGCCCTTGATTTTTACTTTTGAGTTAACTACTTATTTCCACCTAGAAACATACTACCTTATAGTAACCTTCAAGAAGATTGTGCATGAAAAAGAAACTCCATTATTTGCCTTTTCAGCCTTACACTTTAATAATTCCAGCAAAAAAAACATCAGTGGAGGGACTGGAATAAGTACAAAGTGCCAGTGCCCACTGCACCATTGCCATGAACAAATGTTACAAATTTCTACATTATGACACACTAAAACTTCAGATCAAACTTAGGGCAACTTGGACTATGAATAGCAGATAGAGAAGATTAAAAAGATGCACTAGAAAAAAGCACTTATGAGTGAGAAAGTGGGTCACCGAGAGAATGATGAGTGAAGAGAGTCAGGGAACTTAAGTAGCTTCTGAGGTCAGTCCTTACCACGCAAAACACCAGAGAGACTTGTCTTTCAAACTAGAAAAGGTGAGAGACCAGCATGTGACCTGACAACACAGAAGCAGTAAAAAAGAAAAAGACATATGGATACATATACACATAGGATTAAAGAGGAGATAAGCTGTGATTACTGTACCAGAGAATTGCAGGATATTCCATGCTTAGTTCCGAGACACAGCTCCTAGGTTCTAGTACTATTTCTGAAAATGAAAGCAAGTAAGAAACATTTTACCTCTATATCCTCCTCTTCCTCCTCCTCTGTGTCTGAAGGTTCATTGCATACTGCCAGCTCAAGCCGCTTAGTTTTATCTTTGCTCATTGCATCATCTGCTAATACCATTGCTCTTTTAATTTCAGGCTTCATAGTGTAAAACATTCCTCCCTTCAGTGTCTCCCTATCTGATGAACCTGTAAAACCACAAATTTGTCAGAAACTGAAGTTAGTCCAGCATTTAGACAGTTAGTGTTCGTGCTTCACTTTTAAATGTATTCAGACAACTAGTGTAAGTTCCTAACATTCTGCATTGTTACCAGTCATTCCCACCACACTTAAATATAGTAACCCATCACTCAGCCTGATAAACTACCCCTAGAGAAAGTATAAACACTCACAAATGAAATGCCTACCTAGTACATGAACACTTGAAGAATTGCTTCTATTTCTGTAACTCATTACCACATGTGAATACTTCTAAGCTGAGCTCTTAAACACCCTCACGCTCACTGTAGTAACTATTGAAAATAACAGTTCACACTCGCAGTGCAGCGAACAGGCCTGACTGAGACCACATGGGTATTTTAGCAATCACAGGGAAGTTCAGCCACAAAGTTATCTTCACATTATAGGCACGAGTCACCTATGACACAGACCTCTTCAATAAAGCTCTGCTGGCCTCCAGACTGCTCCTGGAAGAGCAGCAAGGTGTCCAGACCCAACACCAACCTCTTAGCCAGATTAGCTGATCCTCAATCACACTGGTGATTCACCCTGACACTGCAGGGTATCGAGCAAAGCCTGCTATTAATAACTGCACCATTCCCTCATCCTCTTTCACAGCCCCATGGCACCGCAGTTCCTCCTTCCACCACCTGTACACAACACAAAAACAAAGTAAACCACTCTACAGACTGGTTTCTAGAAAGGGTCCACAAAGACACTGAGATTCATCCTAATGCCACGCTCAAGAAAACAGTGCTATATATAAGATATCATATATTCACCTCTGGGAAAGGAAAAAGAGGACATGAGCATGTGATAGATAAAGAAGGGCAATTCCTGCTTCTGCTCTAATAAGTCTATCTGTCTACATCCGACAGTAGGATCTGTTTGGATAGGTCCTTACACCCACTCCTGTGAATCCCATCACACAGTGCTATTGACTGAAGATTCAGCTCCAACTCAGAGGCAGACAACAGGCAGCTGACTCATAGGAGGCCAACTACCTCAGAAAGAAGCCAAATGGAATTCTGGCTCACACTCATTTCTTTGAGCTTGCAGTAGCAAAGCAGGGAGTTACAAGTAGCTCTTCCTACAGCACAAATGCAACACATTAACAATCCAGATCTCTCTGTTCTAGTTTTGCAAATGCAGTGAGGCAATCTAAAAATATTTTGCATTAATATTAAATGCAATTTAACAATGGCAGGAGAAAAATCTCCTCCTATAATTTAACTGCACACTCAAGTGTGCAACACCTGCATATTCACTCTACCAACTGGTATTCACCTGCCCTTCTTGCATGCCCAGCTGTTACACCTCTGGCCCTGTCCAGTCTATATTTACTCAGGTAAAAACAATAACACAATACAAGAAGCTTCACCATTTTCTTACCCAAAGACTTCAACACTCTTACTTTGCATACCAAGATGCTTTTTGCTTGAATTTTAAAGCAAACCACATATTTTAAATATTTTTACTCTGTGCTGCATTCAACACATTTCTCATGGAAAGACCTGTATCTGCGACTTCTTATTTTTCCACAATTTTCTATTGGCAAACAGATTAATTCCCCTTACCTGTATTTGCTTTTAAGTGCAACTGCAAGCTCTTAAAATCCGTTTCATCCTTTTAAAATACCTTCAGGGAAGGGACATATAAACCATGGACCAACTCATTTGCATTACATTATGTTAACACTCATGGCAATGACATTACCATTTTAATTTAAAACTAACTATGGCCAAAGTGCAGTACTTTGAAGTATAAAGGAGCCAAAAAAATGTGGCTACATGATAACATGAGATGGAACTCTGACTTGTAAAAAGGAAGACTGTTTAAATTTAGTTGTTTCACTGACATAAGCAAATCCTAAAGCACATCAGAAATACTGTATTACACCCGAAGTATCTGACTGACCAACAAGACAGTTCACAGCAACATGATTTACATGACAGTCACAGACAATGATTTAGTTTTCAGCAACAGTAAGATTATTAAACAAGGGGAAAACAGATCATGATTATTAATAAGGTAAGATTTATTAAGCAAAATGATAATTCTTGATCATATTTGATTTTCACTAGTTGGACAAGTCATTTCTTCAATATGACAAAGACCAACTTTGATTGGTAACTACAAGCAATGCCCTCACAAACACACTCAATTCTCAAGTTATATATTTTATCAACAAAACTGCTGCCTTGCCTAAAAGAAACACCACAGTAGAATTAATTTTAGTTACCTAATATCCTGAGCCTAGTCTTCTGATTCTGGACAAACTAGAGTTCCTAAATAGCTGCTTAACAACTGGGTTCAACACTTCTAATAAATGAAGGATTTCAGGGCTAAAAGTAGAATTAGTGGATGTATCCTTTAGGTATTTGTTATGTTGATGGGAGAAATAAAGGAAAAATCTTTAAAACATAAGCAAGTTTGCTTAATTAGTTGTTCTAATCTAATAAACAAGAGGGCTTAGTGGTTTATGTTCAAAGAACTGTGTAACCATAAACGTACCTGTAATCCTCAAAAACTTGTTGTCTCTAACTTACAAAGCACAAAACATGCTCAATTCTAATCTTGGTTTTGCTGCTCTTTCTTTATGGCGAATACCATACCCTTATACTTCAAGCACATTTTTCCAAAACAAGTGGCATATTTCTGCTTCAGAAAGTTTAGTTTGTTATCTCTTACCTTTATATGGCCTCAGGTATTTAATACTGATCCAGCCTCTTGTAGGGCTGTCATCAAAAAACTGTACATGGATACGAGTGGATTTTCCTTTTCCTCTGACTATTGTTTTCTCAGTTGGGTGGTTGTATATGAGACATGGCCACCAAGGATAACCTTCCATCTTGGCCCAGACCAAGTCCCCAGGAGAATGCTCACAGGAGACACTGCAGAGACAACAAATGTGTAATTTAAGGAACATTTAAAAAAGCTCTCCTCACAACTGTAACTGCACACTGCTTCTGAGCGGCTTACGCCCTTTGGGTCTTGGAAGGCTCCCAGGTGGTACAACCTGGATTACACAGTCCTTCCATACCACCACCAATACCTCTCAAATTTTTTTTATTTGCTCCCCCAAGTTCTACTGGACCCCCATAGAGACAGAGTTTTATCACAGAAAGATTTGGGTTTGAAGAGACCCTAAAGATCATCAAGTTCCAAACCCCCTGCCATGGGCCGGGACACCTTCCACTAGACCAGGTTGCTCCAAGCCCCATCCAACCTGGCCTTGAACACTTCCAGGGATGGGGCATCCACAACTTCTCTGGGCAACCTGTTCCAGTGCCTCACCACCCTCACAGTAAAGAATTTCCTCCTAATATCTAATCTAAACCTACCCTCTTTCAGTTTAAAGCCATTCCCCCTTGTCCTATCACTACTTGTAAAAAGTCCCTCCCCAGGTTTCTTGTAGGCCTCTTTAGGTACTGGAAGATGCTATAAGGTCTCCCTGAAGCCTTCTCTTCTTCAAGCTGAGCAACCCCAACTCTCTCAGCCTGTCTACACAGGAGAGGTGCTCCAGCTCCCCAGGCATCTCTGTGGCCTCCTCTGGACTCCCAGTCACAGAAAACTGGCTGAGGTTGGAAGAGATCTCTGGAGGTCATCTTGTCCAACCTCTCTCCTCAAGCTGGGCCACCTACAGCCTGATGTAACCAGACTCTTTGTGGATTTAAGGGAGTGAGAGAGCAGCTGGGTCCAACCAGACCTTACCCAAAAGACTGCAGATTAGGTGTTACGAATTATCAACCTACATAACTAAGACAAGTTTTCCTGTAGAGACTAATTATCAACGAGGCACCTAAAGGAAAAGAGTAAGATTTTAAAAAATCCTCAAGCTACAAAAAATGAATAAATAAAAAACTCTGTCCCCACTGCAAAGCACCTGATGCAGCTTTTATTTTCTCTCTCCTCCTCCCCTGATATTTCAGCCACTGTCACACTCCCACAGATGATGGCCGGGATATTCCTGAGGGCTGCGGTCCAAGAACCAGCGACACTCAGTTCGCTGACATGTGGGACACTTGCCGTCACGGTGTACAGTACAGGAGAGACATGGAGATCCTGGAGTGGGTCCAGCAGAGGGTAACAAAGATGATTAAGGCACTGGAGCACCTCTCTTAGGAGGAAAGGCTGAGGGAGTTGGGCCTGTTCAGCCTCAAGAAGAGAGGACCAAGCAGGGACCTCATCAATGTGTATAAACATGTAAAGTGGAGGGTGCCAAGAAGCTGGATCCAGACTTCTTGGTGGTGCCAAGCAATAGGACAAGAGGCAACAGGCAGAAACTGATGCTCAGGAAGTTCCACCTGAACACGGAGAAGAACTTATTTACTGTGTGTGTGGCCACAGGCTGGAAGAGGTTGCCCAGAGAGGGTGTGGCGTCGCCCTCACTGGAGGTATTCAAGAACTGCCTGGACACAATCCTGTGCCACGTCCTCTGGGACGACCCTGCCCGAGTAGGGAGGCTGGACCGGATGACACACAGTGGTCCCTTCCAACCTGACCCATCCTATGATACACCACGGAAAGGAAATACAGGCACGAGTGGCACACTATTTCCGAAGAGCAAAAACCAACCCCGCGGCCCCGCTCCCCGCAGGTGTCCCATTGTCCCGCCGGCCCAGGCCCGCCGGGAGCGCGGGCCGCTGCAGGCCTGCACAGCCGGACACCGCATCCAGGGAATGGGGGCGGGACAGCACCACATCCAGGGCACAGGGGGCGGGACAGCACCACATCCAGGGCACAGGGGGACGGACAGCGACGGGAGGGACGACACGGGCGGCCCGGGGGTCCCGCTCCCACCGCTGCCGGCAGCAGCCCCGTCTCGCCTTCCCTTCCCGCCTCCACCTCCCCCGCCTCCGGCCGCGCTCCCGCGGCCTCCCCGCTTCCCCCGCCGGTACCTGGAGGCCTTCACGGCCGCGTCGCCCCCCTCGCCCTTCTCGCCGTTCTCCCCGGCCCGCGCCGCCGCTCCGCCCGCCCCGCCGCGGGTGCCGCGGGCGGCCTGGCGGCCGTTCTGCTCCCCCGAGCCCCGGCGCCGCCGGAGCCCCGGGCCGGCCGGCGGAGGGTCAGCTGCCGGCGCGGTGTCCCCCGGCGGGGCCGGGTTGGCCTTGGAGAAGAAGCGGAGCAGGGTGCTCTGCCGAGACATGGCCGCGGCGGGAAGCGCGCGCCCCCAGCGCGCCAAACGCGCGCCAAACCCAACCCGCCCCCGGGCCGGGCCCCGCCCCCGCCCCGCCCCGCCCGCCGCGTTGGCGGGAACCGTGAGGGGCGACCCGGGGAGTCGTTCCCCGAGCCCAGCAGATCTGCCCCTGTTAGCTCTGTTGGCAAGTGTGGAATATGTAAAGATTTTCTTAAAAAAGGATGTTCTTCGGTGTTTGATATTTTTGTGCTTTCAGACCTAATCAGCAAGGGACTTAATCCACGAAATAGCAGCTAACAAACAAGCTCTGGGTGATGCCCAGGTGTCAGAAGGACAAAATTGCTCTAGGGAGAAAATTCGTGCAGCCAAAGCTCAAGTGGAGTTGAAACTGGCCAGAAATGTGGGGGTTTTTTTCAAATATATTAATGACAATAGGCAGTATACAAATATCATCGGCCCATTACAGGGTGAGGATGGTCACCTCACAAACAGGGACAGAGACAAGGCAGAGGTGTTTGACACTTTCTTTGCCTCTGTCTTCCACATGGACAACAGGACAAGGGGGTCTCAGTGCCCTGAGCAGGAGGACCATGACTGCGAGAATGATCAACTCCCAGTCAATCCTGAAATTGTGCGGGATCTGCTGCTCCAGCTGGATCCTTACAAAGCTATGGGGCCTGGTGAGATTCATCCCAGAATCCACAAAGATTCTGGCTCATGTCACTGCAAAACTTCTCTTAATGATTTTTGAGTGGTCTTGAGAATACAGAGAGATCCCAGCTGACTAGCAGCTGGCGAACATTGTCCCGATTTTCAAGAAGGGCAAGAAGGAGCACTCTGTAAACTATAGACCTGTCAGTCCACTTCAGTACCTGATAAGGTTATGGAGAAGATTATTCTGGGAAGTATTGAGAAACACCTGAAAGACAATGCAGTCACTGGTCAAGCCAGCACAGCTTTACCAGAGGAAAGTCCTGCTTATCAAACCTGATTTCCTTTTCTGACAAGGTAACCTACCTAGTTGATCAAGGGAAGCTGTTGATGTAATCTTCTTGGATTTCAGTAAAGCTTTTGATACTGCCTCTCACAGGATTCTTCTGGACAAAATGTTCAGCACACATGTGGTGGGTGAGCAATTGGCTCACAGGTTGAGCACAGAGGGTAACAGTGAATGGGGGAACATCAGACTGGTGACCTGTCACTAGTGGGGTTCCACAGGTCTTAGGACTATTCTCTCCAACATCTTCATTAATGACTTGGACGCAGGACTGGAAGGGATACTAAGCAGGTTTGCAGAAGACACAAAACTGGGAGGAGCTGTTGACTCCCTCGGAGGAAGGGAGGCCCTGCAGAAACACCTGGGCAAATTAGAGGACTGGGAAATCACCAACCACATGAAGTTCAACGAGGGAAAGTGCCAGATTCTGCACCTGGGATGGGGCAACCCTGGATGTATATACAGACTGGGGAGTGAGATGCTGGAGAGCAGTGCTGGGAAAGGGACCTGGGGGTCCTGGTCGATGGCAAGTTGAATATGAGTCGGCAGTGCCCTGGCAGCCAGGAGGGCCAACTGTGTCCTGGGGGGCGTCAGGCAAAGCATCGCCAACCGGTCGAGGGAGGGGATTGTCCTGCTCTGCTCTGCATTGCTCTCACCTTGAACATTGTGTGCACTGTGTGCAGGGCACCACAATACAAAAAAGCTATTAAAGTCTTAGAGAATGTCCAAAAGAGGGCAATGAGGGTGGTGAAGAGCCTTGAGGGGAAGCCATATGAGGAGCCCCTGAAGTCACTTGGTCTGTTCAGCCTGGAGAAGAGGAGACTGAGGGGAGACCTCATTGCATTTACAGCTTCCTTGTGAGGGGAAGAGGAGCGGCAGGCACTGATCTCTGTGGTGATCAGTGACAGGACATGAGGGAATGTCCTGAAGCTGTGTCAGGGGAGGTTTAGGTTGGGTGTTAGAAAAAGGTTCTTCCCCCAGAGGGTGGTTGGGCACTGGAAAAGGCTCCCGGGGAAGTGGTCACAGTACCAAGGCTGACAGAGCTCAAGGAGCGTTTGGATGATACTCTCAGGCACATGGTTTGACTCTTGGGGATGGTCCTGTGCAGGGCTAATAGTGGGACTGGATAATCCTTGTGGGTCCCTTCCAACTCAGAATTTTCTGTGATTTTATAGTGAATTGACGAATTTAACTAACAAAGTTGCACCTATGTCTGAAGGGGAAAAAACCCACCATTCATGGGTCTTAATTGCTACAGTAGTATAGAGCAAAAATATCAACTTATTTTTACCAATATAAATACACAGAAAAAATATTTACCGTCACCAGATTCCTGTTAGCAAAGCTTTTTCTCTAACTAAGATTGTGGTTTAACATTGCAAGCCGAAGGCTCTCCTACCCTTCTGCTCAAATGAAGCAGAAAAAGCCGCAGGTGCGCTCTCACCGCCAGTAAAAATGTGGAACTGCAAAGCAGGGCTTTAACCACAAGAGGTCACACAAACCCAGCTGATACTGGGGGGGATTTTAGAAGCACGTGCCTCCTAAAAGAATTATTTTCGTTTCATATAGAAGCAAAATTTCTATTTGATTTGTCATCTGTTGCTTTCAGAAACAATATGATGTGTCCTCAGCCACACAAGCCTCAAACTCAAGAAGAAAAGCAATGGCATTTAGTTTCCTGAGAATAATCCAGGGATTCTAAAGCACATGGACTGTGAAGTGCTTGGAAGTGGAACATCCTGCAGGATAATCCCCTCAGCAGGTATGGCTGTTCCTATCAAAAACACTCACCAGGACCAGTACTTGCAAAAATGTTTGGGTGACACATTTTTGTCAATTGTTTGCAGCAAATAGGCACCATTATGTAAATTTATAACTGTTGGGAAAATTACACTCTGATCATCCATCTGGCAGGTAGAAGCAGGGAGATGGGCTGAGGCAGAGAGGGAAAAAACTTGGGACAATACTGAGAACAGGCCCAGTCATTAAAGATGAAGCCTGTTTTGAACAGATTCCTGATAGGCTCTGGTGGCTTCTGCCTGGAGATGACCGTTGTCAGTTCATATGAGGAATGGAGATGACAGGAAATCATGAAGGGTCATCTGAATTTGGTGGCCTCCTGAACCAACATGGTATGACTGTCACAGAAATCATTTTACTGTTGGGGTTGGGTTTGGGACCCCTGGGGTTTCTTCAGGCTGGGAGGAGCAGGTGATCAGTCTCAGTGACTCTGCTGGAAGAGGAGCATGTTACTGATTTGGCAACAACGTGGAGGTCTTGAGAAGAGACTGTGATCCTGGGAATTTAGGGAACACATGGTCCAGTAGCTTGGGTGAGGGACGCACAGTATGCACCTTTGAGAAGATTAATACTTTTTTTGCAACTTTTTAATTTGTCCCATCAGATGATACCAGTTCTTCAGGTCTGTGGTGTCCCTGCATCTGGGTCTGGACATTCCTCCACTTATGGTGACAGCCACTTATGAAATGCCATGTTAGAGACATACCAAAGTCTCTAATTTAGAAAGTCTGGATTGAATATCAGACACCCTCTCCAAGGCTGGGTAGCTCTGCACTTTGATACCCACAAAAACATAGGAGTTAACCTTTGCAATCCTGGATTATTGTACATCCCCTAATTTTCTGGTGGGGTCAGTCTGGGGAAACACAGATCGTACTAGTGTGTACTAGATGGCCTTTGTTATGCTGTTACTAATAGCAAGGTGCTCATCACATTCTGTGTGCACTCATTCCCTCACACAGTTCACAAACATCTGCACTAACAGGTACACGGGGGGAGCAGGAGCTGGAGACCAACCCCTGCTGGTTACTTAAAAGCAGAGATGTCCACTGATGTGTCAGGAGCTTTCAGGAGGGTGTTCAGGAAGTCCTTCCAGATCATTTGTTTCACCATATATATATGTGTGTGTGTGTGTGTACTTTATATATTCAGATAGATGGATGGATGGATGGATGGATGGATAGATAGATAGATAGATAGATGGATGGATAGATAGATAGATAGATAGATAGATAGATAGATAGATAGATAGATAGATAGATAGATAGATAGATAGACAGATAGATAGATAAATAATCTAGGATTCTTCCATATAGGATCCTTCATGGATGTAGCCTGGGTTGAACAAGCCATGGCAGATGCTAGTGGATTTGGACAGATCTGGCAGAGTCTCTGTGTTCAGAGTTTATTACTTTATCCACTTTTTTTGTGGATTCAGAAAGACTGCTAGTCTCTGGAGTTTATCAGCTCCTGGCAGAATTCTGCATGCTAGTGCTTGGCAGCTTTCCCCAGCTCCAAATTGGCCAGCCTAGCATCCATTGGGACCCCAGGTGTCTGCACAGCTGCTTTCCAGCTGCCTCTTCCCCAGCATCTCCATGTTGCAAGGTGTTTCTCCTGCCTGGCTGCAGGACTTGGCTCTTCCTGTGCTTGACCTGCAGGAGGCAAGGCTTCTGGGCCAAGGGATGATCCCAAACTCCTCCCATGGGATTCATTCCCAAGCAACATCTCCCCAGTCCATAACATCATATGTCAGACATAGTGAGGACAAACAAAAGCTAACTGTACTACAAGCACAACTTCAAGCGTAGGGGGTGAGGCAGGCCCACGAGTCCCAGGGCTTCAGCTGGCAACAGGAAAGCAGCACGGCAGTAACAGAATCAGAAAGTCAGAAAGTGAACCCACAAAGGCAGGAATTGGCGTGGCTTGGTTCCCCTGTCTTTGGGGAATGCAGCTGACAAGGAGCTGTTTGTGGCCCAGTAGAGAGAGCTCTTGCTGGCAGTGGTGATGGGCTGGTTCTGGGGCCTTTACCCCATGGGGGATGGATGCCCTTCAAGCCCTGGGAGCCTGCAGAGGTGCCCAGTGCCCCTGTGCCACACAGCAGGGCCGGGTGGAGATCCCCTGGGGAGCTGCCATGGAGCTCTTGCCAAACCCTGCTCAGCACCATCCCTTGCCGGCCCTTGCCAGGGAGTTGGGCTGACTTAGGGCAGTGTTGAGAGTTGGGAAAGATGGACAGCACCTGGGACACACCTGGGCTTCTTGAGCTGCTGGACCTTCCTGCACTTCTCTCGTCGTCTTCTTCCTGTCTTCCTCTTCTCCCTTTCTTCTTGGCCTTCCATCTCTCTGGGCCAGGCCTCCTCTCTTTGTCTTTTCCTTCTCTTTTCCTTTTCCTGGGAGTAGCCTGCAAACCTTTACCCCCAAAATTGGATTAGATAGGCAAAGCCACAATCTCCAGGAGTCAGTTTTTGTTTGAGCCAACGCGAGCTCACTTTACCTTCTGGACACTGAAAGGCTTGTCAGTGGTTCTGGGGATGCCAGGGATTCTGTTGCACTCTGGGGGATGTTTGGAGGCAAAACTGGAGGTGTCTAAACCAGAAATTTGGGAGGTAAGAGGTGGCAAAAGACAGCCTGGAGTAGGAAGTGACTGATTGCCAAACAGCCACCTGAGCTCCCCAGAGAAGATGCTGTTTTACATCATCCCCATCTCACACAGTACACCTGCCCCAAAATAGACTGGAGGAAGCTGGAATGAAGTAGGATGTGAGCAAAAGCCCTCTCAAGTTGACAGCTGCTCCCCTCTAGCTTGAATTTGTAGGTCTTTTGTACTTTGATGAAGCACTTACCTAAGGCGTTGGAGAAACAACGCAGAGGTGTCATTGTAGGGGGAGGAAGGAAGCCCAAGGGCTCAAGGGCTGGGCTGTCAGGAGGAGGCACAGTAGATACTGGGCCTCATCAGAAACTTTCTGCCTCTGTGGGACACATCCCAGTGTTTGTGCAGCTGACCTACCTCTGCCCCCTCGGCCTCTGCCACTGGGTCTGCCCCATCTTCTGTGGACATGTCTGGCAGGGTGGAGGAGGCATCCAGGAAGGTCTTTGCCTGATGATCCTCGTCTGCTCCACCTGCAGGGCCACTTTGTTCCTCCAAACACAGGTCTAGAAAGCAGAAGATGTAAGGCAAAACCCAGCCAAGCCCTACACCAGTTGTCCTCTTGATGTTGAGATTTCTGGGATCCCAAGTGCCAGGCTGTGACAACCCCCTGGAGGTTCCTGCTCATACCTGTGCATCTGTTGGTGGGTGCTGATGACTCCCCCAGGCCAGCCGTCTCCTCCCCAAAGATGGCATCAAAGTTGTCCATCATGAACTCCACCAGCACCTTCACCTGCACACATCCCAGCCGTGCTCTCAGCCCAGGGGCCTGAACAAGCATCAAGCAGCCTTTCCCATCCCTCCTGAGCCTCTGCATGGAAGTGGTGGCTGTGGGGCAGCTATTCCAGGCATCTGCCCTGCCAGCATTTGTTGGAGACAGGGGGCTGCCAGGGCCCTCTGGGCATCCCAGCTGGCACGGGCTGGGGAGCTGCAGCGGCCACTCCAGACAACATCACCGGCGTGCTCAGCGCCAGTGCGGCCTCCGGCGGGAGCGGCTCCTCCTGGGGTGGGCTCAGCAAGTTTGGCCCCAGGCAGACAGCCAGGCTGCTGGAGGTCATTCTGCTGGTGGAGACGTGCTGCCCGATATGCTGGAGCAGGGACAGCAGCTGCTTGAGGAGGAGGAGATTTGCTGCCGGCAACTTCTTGGCCACCCTGAGGGAACAGCAAGGAAACGCTCCTCAAGCACGTGCTGCCCACAGCCACCCCCAAGGCTGGCACGGGGCAGGGGCAGCCAGTGGCTCTGTTGTGGAGCTTTGCAGGTGCTCTTAGCCAGCGCTCGAGGCTCTGCACTTGAGAAAGAAAGCATATGGTTGTCTCCCAGCTTCTGATTTCACCCAAGGCCACGCCAGGGAAGGCTCTCTGTCCATTCCCCTTCAACCTGACCCCAACCCAGCAACAGCGAGTTGCCAGAAAAAACTGTGTTTTAAAGAGACTGTCCCCTTTCAGACAAGTCCCAGCCTTTTCCCAGTCCCTGCTCAGGAGGCAGGCTGCTGCCCACGCTTACCCTTTCAGCTGACAGATCTTTTCCTCCCTGCTGGCCATCTGCATCGCTGCCATCCAGTCCCTGTAGAGCTCTGTGATGAGGAGCTTGGAGGGGATGCTTTGGAGGAAGTCCTTCAATGCCAAGGGCTCTCGGTGAGCCTTTGAAGATTCCAGCCTAGCCAGGAGCTCTTGCAGCTGCAGGTCAGAAGCACTTACCTTCAGGAGGACAGCCAGCAGCAGTGCAGGCTGGATTCCCATGGTGACCTCTGCACTGTGGTCCAGGGCCTCCTGCAGCTCCTGAAGGGCTCTTGCCCCAGAACATCTCCTGAATATGCCCTCAGTGGTCGGTCCTCACTGGTGCAGGGCCACCAGCAGCTCCTACAGGAGAGGCAGGAAGGCATGGACTTGTCTGAGGAGCTGCCTTCCAACAGCAGTTGAGAGCCCGCCTGCCCTGGTGCCTGGGCAGTGGCAGAGGGGCTCCTCTGCAGAGCAAGGCACTAGGGCAGCCACCCCTTCCCCCTGCTGCTGCTTCTGCTGGTCCCTCCTGCTGTAAAGGAAAAGGGAGCAAAAGCCCATCTCTGGAGATCCCCGGCCACTGCTCCCACAGCCTGCCCTGCCCTGCTTTCAGCACCATGCTGAGGGACGCAGCAGGACAGGCAAGGAGCTGGCAGCTGCAACTGTGGCACCAGCTCGCAGCCTCCTGAGAGCTGGCGTGTCACTGGGACAGCCTGTCCCAAACCTTGCCCTGCCCTTCTCCAAGCTGGGGGCAGCAGCACAGGCTCTCTGTCCCTGCAGAGCTGTGTCCAGTGGCTGCTGCCCAGGGGGTGTCCTTGCTCATCCAGGTGACGTCCTCCCTCCAGGTGCCACACCTGCATGGTGACACTCAGGGGACAAGTGAGCACAGCTTGGCCCAAGCACAGGGTTGCCTTTCCTTCCAAAGCTCACCTGGTGAGCCACCAGGTCTTCCTCCATTGCCAGACAGGGCCATGGCAGGCCCTTGCTTGGGATCAGCTTGCAAGAAACAGGCCATGCCTGCAGAGCAGCCCTGCAGCACAAAGGGCCACCAGCAGCTGCCCCCCAGCCTGAGCAGCCTGAACGTGGCACAGCTGGGACCCTCTGTCCTGCCGGGCTCTCTACCCTGTGCAACATTCTTCTTCCCAGTGCCACCAGCAAGGACATGGCAACATTCCTGGGAGTTCCCCAATCCTTCTGCTTGCCAAGTGGCACCACACACCCTCTCCCCCTCTTCTGCACAAGTTCCCTCCACTAGCTGCCCATCCCTGGTACCCCAGCAGAGCCAGAGCGGGGAGAAAGGCAGCCATTCTCACCTTTGCCAGATCCTCAACCAGCCTCTCCAGACTCCTGGCACTCAGTGTCCTCCCGTGGGCAAAAGAGGAGTGGCCTCTGCTGCTCGGCTCAGGGAGCAGTGCTCAGGGACAGAGCTCAGAGCAGAGAGACACTCACGGCACGGCAAAAGCTCGGCTCCTTCTCCAGGGGTCTGGTGCTGGGCAAATGGGTCACTCAGGGTCCTTGTGTCCTGGGCAGTGGGAAGGCACAGTGAGAGAGCTGCATGAGCCCCAAGTCACCTCTCAGCTGCCTTGTCAGGCAACTCTGCTCCAGAGCTGCCTGCAGCCAAAGGGCACCTCTCCCCAGCCGAGGAGCTGTTTCCCTGTCTGGCTGCTCCTGGAGCATTCCCCCAGCTTACCCCTCTAGTGTGCCCACCCACAGTTTCTTCAGCACCAGGGAGCTGCAGAAAGAGAGGAGAGCCATTGTCAGGCCTCATTGCCCCCCAGCCTGTGGGCACACACGTGTGCCTGCACAGCCTGGCACCGTGGAGAAGGACTCGGGGCAGGATGAAGCCCAACCAAGGGCATGGATGGGATGTGGGCTGTCAGGGCTGGCTCGGTGCCTCTTGGCCAGAACCTGCCTTGTCCTGGCATTGATGTGTGCCAGGACAGCTCCCTGCTGCTGCTTCTGCTGACATTGGCTCCAACTGACCAACAGTCTGAGCCCAATGGATGTTGGAGTGGGCCCTGGGGCATGGAATGGGGGCAGGACTTGTGTACAGGGTGGCCAACATCTGCTTTGAGCTGGGGACCCCAGAGCTGGCCACCCACAAGGGCAAGGATTATCTCCCTCCAGCTACTGCCAAGGCTTGGCCAACTGCAGCCTTGCCTGCACGCTGCTGCCTTTGCCCCAGGGGCACTTTGTGGGCTTCAAATTGGCCAGCCTGGCATCCCCCAGGTGTCTGCACAGCTGCTTTACAGTTGTCTCTTCCCTGGCATCTCCTACTGCAGGAGGGCTCCAAGGGCTGGCTGTGCATGCGAGGACTAAAGGGCATGAGAAATCTAGTTGATGGGAGAGGCTGCACCAGGTTAACTCGAAAAGGCAGCAGATGGGGCCCCCTTGCTCTCTGTTTTTACTCTCTTGCTCTTTCCCTCTCATGGTTTGCCCCAGCTCTGGACCACCCCCATGGAAGGACCAATGCAGGATCTACCCACTGGTGACATTCTCTGTTTTCTCTCTCTCTCTTCTCCATGGTCTGGTGTCTTTGCTCAGCCTGATGAGAATTTGAAACTAACCTCACGGCCCTACCCACAGGTCGTGACACATGTCTCTCTCTCCACTCCCATCCTTACTTAAACCAATGGAACCAAGAAAAACTAGATGTCCTGGTTCTGGCCAGGACAAGATTAATTGTCTGCAGGAGCTGTGAGGGGACTAGGACATGGAGGTTATTCTCTACCACCTCCCATCCCTGCTGGAGGCAGGGGAAAAGGACTCACTTCCGTACAGAAGGGGTTCCTTCCAGTCCAGAAAACGTGGTGGAGGGAGGACTCTGGTGTTGTCTATTATTGGGGCTTTTTTCCCTGTGGATCCTTTCTTTTCTTCCACCATCTGGCATTAGTATTGTTGCTGTTCCTGTCCCTTTTCTTATCTCATTGCTCCTTCCAGTAAATTGTTCTTCTCTCAGCCCATGATCTTTGCCTTTTGTGCCTCCAATTCTCCTCTCCAATCTGCTGTAGCAGGGAGCGAGTGAGCGAGCTGCACGTGGTTTGGAGTTTCAGTGGGAACACTAAATTGGGGAGTACCATTCCTAAAGCACTCCTTTCAACAAGAAACTATTTGTTGTGCAGCTGGCTCCCTGTGGTGAGTGAAGTTTTCCTCCCTCTCAAACACTCCCTGGTGCCTTTTCCCCAGGAAAAGTCTTGCCTAGGAGCCCTACACTCATCTGCCTTTGTCCCAGGGGCACTCTTCAACCTCCTTGTTCCTGGTGCCTATTTCTCCATCCACACATGTGCCTGTAGAGCCATTCACACAAACTCATGCTGAGGGACCTTTTAGGACATGGTCTTCATTTTTATCTAGTAAAGAAATTCTACTTGTTTTTCAACCAGTCTCAACAGGGTAGGTTATAGAATGATTAAGAAACTAAAGTCTTTGAAAGGATATAAAAGGTGTTATTAATGACAATATTATAAACAACTCTGTCCTCCTCTCTTTTTTTGAAGACCTTATTTTGCAGAGAAAACCATAGGGAATTGTTAAGTTCCTGTAGTGTAGACTTTACACCAAACTCAGCTGAACACTGAAAAGTGCTGTATTTATCGTAATTCTTTTCCTCCCTCTCCCCCACCAGTGCATACGCAAATACTCCCACACAGCCTTCAACTGTGCTTTTTAGCTCCCTAAGTGGTTCTGAACATTTTCAATTCTAGGAGCTCTGGAAATGGCAAGGATTTGGCTTTTTTCAAGATATCTCAAAATTTGCAAAACTGAAACCTTGCTTTTTCTAGATTATGCAGTGCCTCTCTACAGCTGAGACAGAAAGGGATGATGGACAGTTGTTAAAGGTGGAGCAGGGTGCTGATAACCACAACTGCTCCAGGCCATGTGAGAGGCTGGGTCAGACCCAGGGTCCGTCCAGGAGGCAGGGCTGCAGGCAGGCACAGCTACAGTGAGCATCGCTCAGGCAGGGGCTGGATGCCCAGGGCGAAAAAATTGTTGATATCAAACTTCTGAAAGCTCTTCAGACAAAATTTGGTAACCTCTATCTATGATAGTTAATGTCAACAGCAGTCTAGGAAACTTCACTTTGGTGTGGGTTTGAAGCACAAGATATGTGCACTACCATTCTTTATGTGTCTGCTGAGCAAAGTTACAAATTTGTCTTCCAGAGCTAACAGAAAGTTCTTAAATTGATAGAAAAACCCCAGAGCCCTAGCTATTATTATAGGTAGGATTTTTTCATTTTGAACAAAACTAATAAGATTTTATCATTCCAATATTCTGCAGTTGTCCCACTGTAACAAATGCAACAATTTTCACTTTCTTCCTTTATTATAAACACAATTTCTAAAAAATTTTTAATATAGTTTATTTTCATTTTTGGCACAAGACATGACTGTGAAGGAAGTTTGTGAGATTTAACTCTTGCAGATACTCAGTAGCTATCAAAATCAAGTTAAGTAACTCTGGCATGCAAATGGCTTAAGGGGAGTGGAAAGAGCAGTCCACTGCTTCGTTTGATTAATGTGCGTCCTTTCTCTGAGACTGACTAATAGAAAGCAGCCACTGCTTTTTTATCCATAGACATGAGATGCACAGAGGCAACACTAAAGCAGTGCTAAATTCTTTATGGACCTCACCTTGGTGACAAAGGCCGACGGGCCAATCTTAGATTGTGAGGTGGAATGTTTTACAGAAATAGTTTTGTCATGTTATATGATATAGACAGCACTGAACACAGCATTGACCTTTCTCAGAAATTGCCCCAAAGGAGAAGTTAAGCATGAGATGAATGCTGTAAATAAGGTAATGGGTGAAAAGGTTAAGTTTTAAGAAAAATGCGACCATGACAAAATGTTTACGAGTGCTGAGGTCATTCTGACCTAAATATAATTGATCTGGTGGGCTGGTAAGAGTCAGATGTCCTAATACACTCATTTTGTGCAGGCCCAGAAAACATGAAAGGATGCTTTAAAAGTGTGTTTAAAGGGCAATTTTTCCCCAGTGCTAAGTTTACCACTTCTCAGTTTCCTTCTCAACATCTAGCATATTTAAAGGGCTAGGCATGAGTATGAAATAAATAAGAGACTGTTTATGCAGTAACTCATTGTTCTGTAATTGGGTTGAGAAACCACCTTTATTTTAGTAACAGAAGATAATTATTTTCCTCTTTGTTTGCTTTTTTGTATGTCTGCAGACATGCAGCTTCCTTGTACTAGCTTTAGAAGAGCTTGTACAGCAGCAAGAAATAAAGCAAGAAATGCATGTTTATTTAGGGTACCTTTAATGACACAGTCTATGACTAAAACCTTTTTACTCTTTTTCTAACATGATAAAGCAGAAAAAAGAGGAGATTAAAATGTAAGATTTCTGAATAAATAACATTTTAGGATGTTTTGTTTACATTTTGCCTTCTTTTAGATGCAGATCTGAAGTGAGATGAGAGCTGCTGGAATGGCATGTGGCAGAACTACCAGAAACAAGAGTTCAAAAATGAAGAGTCTAAACACAACCTGTGAAATTAATTCACAACCAAAACTGCAGGCAGACTGCATCTCCAATTCAGATGTTTTTCATGTGATATGGTATAGATCCGTGCATAATAATAGAATGTCCTAAAAAAACAGAAGGAAAAAAAAATAACAGGAAACAAAATTAAAATGGGCCAGGGCTGAAGATGATCAAACTCTTCTCCATGGTTCCATCCTGCTCCCACAGAGCAGGAACATTCATCTGCTGATTTCGTTGGGTTCAAGATGCTACTGCTATATGAAAGTGTAGTAGCCACCCACAGTTATCCTGTTTCCTGCCGTCTGTTTTATTGTGCTTCTATTAATAATATGAACACTTGCAGGTTTTTCAATGATACAGGTTAATAATTTCAATTTGCAAAGAAAGAATAACTCACACATCCAGAAAAAAACAATTGTAATCAAACAGTCTGACCTATATAGCACATGGCATTGAATTTCCCTGAATCAATCCCTGTTTAAATCAGATAATCTGTTGTGGAAAACAAAAAGTTTTCATTTAAAGGTTTGCAAACACAGATCATGACTATGATCTGTTAATTAAGTACTATGAGATAATTGCAGCCATCAGGGCAGGGAACATAATTTTGAGAAGGATGGATAGGGTTAAGCAAATTCCAGGTTTTTCCCCAGCATGCATTAATGTTGCAAATTGGTGTCGCAAAAAGAAATTATTTGTATTTTGCATTACTGATGTCCTCTTGCTTCAGAGATATCCCCTGTCAGCAGTGATGATGGGTGAGAGAGGCAACAGGAAAGCAGCCTGGTGATGAAGAACAAGTACAGTACCATTAAATGTTTCAATTCTGCATCCCTGCCAGATAGTGCTCAGAGAGCCAAAGGAAAATTGGTTCCTACTAATTAAAATGCGGCAGAAAAAAAGAAGAAGCTTCTTGATTTCCATCTTAAATCTATAACTTTGTTCCTTATGCAGAGCTAATCTATTGCCAAGTGACATTGGCACTAAATCTGGGAAATGACTTCCAAAAGTTGTTTCTCTGATGAGGGTGCAGACTGGGACAAGTGACATGGGGCTGGGTGCTCTGCCCACGCGGAGCTGTGAGTTTCACACTGGACGAGTATTGTGCCCACTGAGCCCTGTCCACACTGGATCCATCCCCTGACTCAGACCTCAGCTCATAACTGGTTTTCCTAGCAAGAGAGAGAATTTAACTATGAACATTTGCTGAACGACTTTGTTTTTACAAGGAGATGATAACCAGTCATCTTACTGGAATTTAATAGTTTATTGGAACTACTACTCCGAGCTCTTTTTTGCAGACTTTTTCATGCAGCTCCTCCAAAAGATCTCTTTCCTGAAGTTTCTGCTTTGTTAGCAGCTTTGTATTTATATTAATTTATTTTTAAACATGCATACACTGAGTTTGTGACAGTTGAGTTTATTGACTGAAGTGAGTCTAGAAATTCATTTTCCCCATAATGGCCAGGTTAGTGCGTGTAAAGCAGCACAAAGGGCAGAAGGACTCACAATATGAATTCAAATGCTTAATGAGAGTTTATTTTCATGAAATTCACTGCCTATGTGCTTGTAGCTGCACTAGGGAGCTGGTTCTAACCTAGTAGTTCACACTGTAATATGGTTCAGTTTTAGAATGTTGCTATTTTAATGCATCTTGGTTTTCACTATCACTTTGTATTTCAACAGCCAGACTTGGGAGCCACATAATACAAAGCTTCCAGGGAGTCAGCGCTTGAGATCTCTGAGAGGGCAGTAACGACCTCTCCTTGAAACGAGTCATGCTTGGCTCAAAGTAAAGCACGGATCACTCCCTGGTATATGTGGTAGAATATAAACCAGGGGAAACATGGAGATTGAGAGCTCTCAATGGAATTATCAGGGCTTTCATCCTGCTCATCCCTGTGACGGCAAAGACTCTCTGCAATATTCTAATCTCCTTCCTGTACATGGCAGTGGCTCTATGTGTAACCTCTCCATATGATTTTTGCCATCTCCCATGAGTTCAGGACCCTTTCTGTGGTTATCTCCATTTTTTTTTTCTGTGTACACCATATCTCTCTTCACATGATAGCAAAAAAAGGTTTCCCATTCTTTTATTTTTCCTGTAAGTCTTCCTTTTCTCTATGGGCATCTCTAATCCCTGCCAGAAGCTCCACTTGGTGCTGTTTTTCCTTTCTTTCTCTTTAGAAGAAAGCCATGCAGGGTGCTAATATTATATTCTCCACCAAGCTGCTGTTCACATACATAAGGACAATGTTATGCTGTAAGGTGTTGATCTGTAGGCGGTTGTCAATCTGTCCTCATTCCCCTCCTAGTTTTTACAAAGTTTTGACCACCATAACTGAACAGAAAGAGAGCAAACCCTGCAGACAAATAACACCACATTTGGATATAAAGTCCAGTTCATTATTTTTCAATACTGCTTTAATGTTTGGGCAAAAAATATTGTCATGAAATAATACAACTGGTACTGGTCTTCTAGTGGGTACCTAATAGTTATTATTGAAAACAGTTGCTAGTACAGTTGTTTTGCTACACAGTTTATTTGTTGATAAGTTATATTATGCAATATAACCTGCAATCAGTTTACTAATCTCCTGTTGTAGTTGTTAAAAGAAAATAAAAATGCATGAGGTGCATCTGGATGGCAGGTTGTTTCATGATATAATATGGCAATTAAGCAGGCTGGGGAACCAGCAAGGCAAGGAGTGATGCAGGGGCAATTTGCCTGCAGTACAGAATTGTTAGATCTATTTGTGCAGCTGGCATCCACACCTTGGAGAGGCAGGGGATTTAAAACTGATTGCATTTCAAGTAAGGACAAAGGTATATCTTCACAAGTTAGAGAGAGTGCCAAATACACTAATCCTTTCCACAGGTCAGCTCTAAAAATTATTTCCTTTCTCAAGCAAGTTTCTATTTTAATTTAAAAAGCTCTAACATTTATTGATGTCTAAAATAGGCTACTGTATAAAGATGTCCTTTTCCACATCTTCCTTGAACTGCCTGCTAAAACCAGCAACTCAGTCATGATCCCCTGACAATTGTATTACCATGGAACTCCACAGTCCTGCACTGACAATTGCAGTCCTGGTGGTCTGCACTGAGCAGGGTGATTTGAAGCTTCATTTTTTAGGATCACTGCAGTATTTTCTTCTCTGTTTTCCCGTGGACAATTTGGAAGGGGCATGTGTAAGGCTTTTTGCCAGGACAGAGTAAGTAGCCTGCTACGAGAAGTTTTGGAAAGGATGTGCAGCCCGTCCTTGCATGCTCACCTTGAGACTGACATTCAGTCAGCCCCGTTGTGTGGTCCAGAGCACACACAGGCTGACCATAGATGGCCTTCCTCCTCAAATACTGGATGACCCTGGGGGTGCTCTTCCTTATCCAAGGGCTTCCTACGTAGCCGCTGGGCTTTTTACCTTGCTCTGTGGAACCAACTGCCACTAACACTTATGTTAGAACATTGGTGGGTGTTAAAAATGGATGGACACCATTTATATTCATTTTATGTATAACACAGGTGTCAAAAATATACAAAGTAAGTATCTCTGGAAAAAGTGCAGTTTTAGAGGGTTTTGCCAAATTGCAGAAGGATAATTATCCTTCTGAACAGAACTGCTGTAGCCATGAATGATAAGTATCTTGCCTAAGTGACTCTATAACCCGTGATCTGTGATTTTCATCAGAAATGGGAGTTCATGTACCTGTGCCAGACAGAAAATATCTATATTGCTCATTCTGTAGGCACTGGCATTTTCATAAGTTTAACCCTGAGTGGTTCAGAGGTTGGGCTAGTTGCATGGCAAGTCTGCTGTCAGTGCCCCCTGAAATTTAGAAGTTAAAGCTTCTAGTGGTGACATTCATTCATGCATAAGTTAAGGTGTAATTTCTATCATTAAATTTGACTTTTCCACAGGGTTACCAGGAGACAAGGTCTCCTTTGACACACTACCATTTCATTACTGGTTTTTTGTTTCATATTTAGTGGTCTTCTGTTTGACACATCCTCTTTTCTTCGTAGTTTCAGGAAGGCAACTTCAGCCGGAAGACTCCCACATCACTTCTTGATTTGTGTATTACTGCATGTCTTGAATATCCTGCGTTCATAGTAATAATACAGTGCAGTTTTTGTATTAATAGAAGTACACCTAAATAATTTTCACTTGTCTTGGAGCATCTGCTATCTCCTCCTACATTCTTCCTTAAATCTTAACACAGGGTCTCTTAAAGAAAATTCTGCTTCATAGTTAAACGAGCGCATTGAATTGGTGCACTTTTTAACACGTGTTATTCTGTGAATGGAAAATGCACTTAATTAGTTTGAAGCACTTTTGTATTGGAAAAATTATTAATCAGCTGTAGTATAATTTGTTAATTTTCTGGGTAAATTTTTTGTCCACCAACTTTTTCTCTCCCCTCAGGTGGTGGCTTACTTACCTTTCAGCCAATTACAGCTGGGCAGCAACCACAACAGGGATTCATAATTTTAGAAGAAACTCTTTGTTAACAGATGGCCCCATATTTTTTTGGTGAGGACTGCTGGACTCTGTTAGCATCTAATTTAAGCAAAATCTGTGAGATTACACAGACTTACGCTATATTGCCAACTTCGGGCATTAAAAAATAACGAGCTTTTAAAATGTAATGAACTTTTAAATTTGCCTTGTGATTTTTTAATCCAAGGCTCCAAGTGGTCTAATTTTCAAATATTTCTCTAGAAGAATGAAAGCTAAGAACCTGCCCTCCTTTGAAATAAATTCTCATGTCATCCTGGAGATTTGGAAACTGGGATTTCACAAAAGGTATCATGTGTTGTAAATTTCATGGAAACAAAACAACCCTGAGACTTGCAACTGTGCAGCTGACAGCACACAACAGGGCAGCTCTGCAGCCTCACTGGAGTGCATCTGCTGTGCATACCCATGGGCATGGATATGCACATGCACTTAGGCACATGGTGGAAAATTCAGATAGTTCTCTTTCCCAAAGGGATCGTCTTTCCAGTAGTGTATGAAGGGGAGTCTGTTTTCACTGACTGTCCACTGAGACATGGAAAGCACCTGTTAGTAGGCAGGGACAGTGTAGGGGGTTAGCTGTACTTCTCTTCATGGGCCTACCTGGAGTGGCTGGAAATGCCACAAGAGCTCAGTGCTCACAGTCATCTACCAGCTGGACGGTCATTACCTTCCACATCCGCTTCAGACGGAGGTGATCCTGTGGAAACTCCACTGCCAATTAATTCCACTGCAAGGTCAGAGATGAGCTGAAATCACAGATGTTTGCTGGTATTACAAAGATCAAAGGAACAACACTCTAGACACTGTTACTCTTCTGCAGAGAGACCAAGTAGTGACCTCCTGCACAAGCACCACAGTCATTCCAGGTGCCTGCAAAGCAGATGTAAATTTACATCTTGATTCAAACAAGTCTGCTTAGAATAAGTGCAAACTGCCATTCAGCCATTTTCCACGTCAGTTCTAACTGCAGTCACTTGTTTCTACCTGATTAATTGAGAGCAGCCCAGCTTTGTGTAGGACAGGGATGGCAGGTCACGCTGATGTCACACCACACTGAGTCGGGGCACATGTAGAAACACAGATCTGCCCCCTGGTCCCCAACATCCTTCCTCTTGTGGTTGTGTGGATGGTGTTGATACACCGTAATAACTGCAGCATCCAGGATACTGAACCAGTTTCTTTTTGGGCTGTCGGTGAATTTTTTTCCACTTTAAGGATTTTGTGACAATGGTCAATGTTACTGTCAGAAGAAACAACTCCTTTCCAAGCATTTTGCCTTATATAGAAGTGGTAGGACAAAAAGATCAAGAAGGGAAAATAAAACCAAAACAATAAGTGGAGGGAAAAAACCACTTAAAAGGAGATAACAAGAATCAGGGAATAGGAGAGAAAAAGAAAAGTAGTTGACAATGGAGTTATCAATGGGAGCAGGAGGAAAAGGACCTTAAGAGACATGAGAATGTATCTGGAGCCTTTCTGGAGGAACAGCCCATCTCATCTCCTTAGGGCACTTCCCTGCCTTAAAGGAGCTACAAGGCTCCAGCTGCACCTGAAGGAGTGTCGAAATGAGGTATATCTTTGTGACTTACTTCAGAGAATCATAAAGCTATTTCTTAGTGAGTTAAATTTATTAGTGTAATCTTTGGGGTGGGTTAGTTTGTTTTTATTTAAAAGTACTGCTTCTTTTTTCTCATAGCCAAGCCAGGGAACCCTGACAGGGACCAGCAACACCATCTAGGATAATGCAGTAGAGGGAGCCACATCATCACATCCCAAATCGATATTTAGGTACACTGCACTTATCTCACTGCTCCATGAACATGTCAGCCACGTGAACTCTCACTTGCTTGGGTAGAAAATTATCTATAGAAAGAAATGTGTACTGAATGCTTAGGCCTCCTCTACCACTACAAAGGACCAAGTTAATTAATACAAAATCAGAGCTGTCTTGATAAGAAACATAATCAAAAAAGAAAAGTAGGTACACATTACCCACCCAAAGGGTTTATTCTCTGCCAGATGGTTGTGGGTCACTTTGCCTCAGCTAACAGGTTACATACATTTTTCAACTCTCTCCAGCAGTGTTGTGTTTACCTAACTATGAATGAGTGCTGCAATGACCAAAGCTCTGAAGAAAAAAGGAATAATTGCAAGAGTACATAACAACATGCTTTGTATTAGTTTCATGACAGTAATTTTTCTATTAACATCTTGTCTTTCAGTAACATGATGTTCTGTGAGTTAGGACACTGGATACCTCCATATTCTTCATGCAGTAAGATAAACTGAAATAATCCAGCTAGAAAAAGAATTCCTAACTCCAGGTGCTAAAGGTTTAGCATCACCACTGTGATACTGTCATTGAATACAACTGTGACAGGTTAAAGCAATATTAATTGTTTAATTGTTCCAACACATAGAGTTTTCAGGATTTTTTTTTTTGTGTATGTGTCCAAGAGCTGGAGTTCTAAAGGCATTTAAAGATCAAAGAATAGTAAAATTTTTGAGCACTTTTATAAATTGTTCTTTCTTATACCCCTATACAACACATTAAGACTATGGAATCTGGTTAGCCTGATTGCTCATTATTTCCCCTATTCCAGAGCTTTTGTTAAAAAAATAAAAACTCAAAAAAATCCAATAATATTGCATAGTTTGTAACCTTTGGGATCATTTGTAAAAGTGAGCAAAGCTGTAATATAAAATCACATTTTAGGAAAATTCCAAGTTTACATAGTATTGTAAAAAAAGTTTGTGGTGGGGGCATCCCTTTTGCAGTTGGTAGTATTTTCAAATCCTGCCAGTGAGTACAGTCAGTAGCGGATTCTTCTAAATGTTTTTCACCTTTGCCATGCTGAAATTGTCTTTTTTCCATGCTTACATGTTTTGACACCCTTAACTTCTTGTCCTCGATTTCCTTGGTCTTGTTGCTCTTGGTGAAAGTTAGGCCAGTTAATACTTGTACTGTTTAACTCACCCCCAAAATTCTGCCTGATAAACAAGAGTTTTTAAAATGTATTTTTAGTAAGCAGAAGTTAGATGATTATTCATTTTGAATTGTAGTGCAAAGCAACAGGATAAAAATTAAGAGAAATTCTGCCTGACTGATAAATGATATTCCCTAGGTTTGCTAAGTAACACATTAATGATGCATATGCATTATTAAATTCTGGAGAGTACATCACTGGCATATAAATTTCCCTGAGGTGTGTGGTAAGATCACTAAGTACCTGCAATTGTCTTCTGAAAGAGTGATTCACACATAGTTGATGGTGATTTCATAGCAGACTTACACCCTGTGCGAATTCCTCTTTCTGAATGACTTTTTGATTTGAATATTGACAATAATCTTTTGTAACCTGGACACCTAAGATGTCATAAGTAAAAATGATCAAAAGATACATGTAATATGAAGCATATTGAGAGGAGACACTCTAGGCCCTTTCAGATTTAAGGACAGAAAAAAAGATATGGCACAAAACAACTCTGCTTTTAAGAGGATTAACGTCTAAAAATGAATTATTGCAAATTCATACAATGATAGAACAGTTTGCGTTGGAAGGGACCTTAAAGATCATCTAACTCCAACCTGCCTGTCATGGGCAGTGACACCTTCCAGTAGACCAGATTGCTCAAAGCCCCATCCAACTTGGCCTTTAACACTCCCAGGGATGGGGCATCCACAACTTCTTTGGGCAACCTGTGCACCATCCTCATAGTGAAGAGTATCTTTCTAATATCTAATCTAAACCTACTTTCTTTCAGTTTGAAGCCATTCCTGTTTGTCTTATCACTATCTACCTGTGTAAAAAGTCACTCTCCAGCTCTCTTGTGAGCTTCCTTTAGGTACTGGAAGGGGCTCTAAGGACTCCCCATATCCTCCTCTTCTCCTTTTCTCCTCAAATTTCCCAGCCTGTCTTCATAGAAGACATGTCCCAGCCCCCAGAGCATCAAATGACCAACATAGTTCAGTTTCACAGTAAGAAAAGAGCGTCAGTAAGTATGTGAGAGGGGCGGTTTGGAAGCCTGACTTTTTGCAGTTTAGAGAGGAAGAAGTGTGAATTACTTTGAAACCAGACTTCTCTGTGCATTAATTACAACATTGTACTTTGATATTCAGTCAAGTTACAGAAAACATGATACTGTAGTCCACAGAATTTTGTTTGTGACTACAAATGGGGAGATTTTTATATAAAGTTCACTGAAATTTTTCATTCAAAAAATTTACTTGCTGATAAGGCAGGAAATATTTGTAAATTCACACCAGAATTTGGCCAGTAAGTTTCAGCCAACAAATACAGGAAATCCCCTACAATTTAAAAAAGTTTTTTTTAACATAATATGTCATAATGACATGTACCACTTTGTAATTTTAAAATAATGTTTAACTTCAAAATTGAGTTAACTATTTAGGATAGCATGAAAGTATATTAAAATCTAATGAAATAATAATATTGGATTTCAGAACTATTTAATTTGACCTAGTAGTCATTGTTGCTTTCTATTTGGATCAGGATGAAACCGCAGACTTTTCTTTTGAGTAGACTTTTTATAATTAGATTTTAAAACTCACATATTTGTTCAGCTTCTTTATTTAAATAAAGAATATATTTGTTTCTTCAGATTTCAGTTTAGAAAATGCTATGAACTACCAATATACAAACTAGGATCTATCACTTATCTAGTGATAGTGAAGGTCTGAATTCTTGAACTTGCTCCCCTAGGACATTGTGGTTCTGTTGCTCTCAACAAGCTTAAAAAATGCACAGGCAAACTCTTTTCAGCTCCATCAGCAGACACTAAATGGACATAGCCTCAGAATCCCTGTCGTGGTTTAAGCCCAGCTGGCAGCTAAGCACCACACAGCTGCTCGCTCAACACCCCCTCTTCCCCTAGAGGTGGAATGGGGAGGAGAATCAAAAGTAAAAGTTGTAGGTTGAGATAGGAACAGCTTAATAATTGAAAACAGAGTAAAATATAATAATAATAGCAAATAATAATAATAAAAAGAGAAGAAAGAAACGCCGAACAAGTGATGCACAATACAATTGCTCATCACTCTCTGACCAACGCCAGACCCCATTCCGAACCCAGATCGGTCCGCCTACCGGGTAACTCCCCCAGTTTATATGTTGGGCATGGTGGTCTATGGTGTGGAATATCCCTTTGGCCAGTTTGGGTCACCTGTCCCAACTGTGTTCCCTTTCAGTTTTTTTTCTTTTCCATACCTTCTCACTGTCAGAGCACGAGACAAAAAAGTAGGTCCTTGACACGGGATAAACACGACTTAGCGAAAACCAAATCTTCTGTGTGTTATCAACTTTATTCTCCTACTGAATCCAGACTGTAGCATCGTACCATTGAGAATAAATTAACTCTATCCCAGCCAAATCCAGGACAATCCCCAATCCAACAGTTGTGAATACAGAGGGAATGTGCTGCAGACAGTGGCCAGGCTCAGGTACTCTCCTTTCATGGGCTCTCCTATGCTGGAAACGCAGCAATTGGTCTGGATGGTCCGAGCAGTTGAATCCAGCAAGGTTCTTCTGTACCACATTTTCAGTAAAGTCTGGGCTGGTCAATTCCTACAGCATTAAAATTAGCTTAGCAGAGCCCTCTATTAAGCACAGGGTGGGTTCAGTATCAGACTGAGGGATTTCACGAGTGGGGAGGAGAATAGTAACTGCTTACCTTCACAGGGTTCCCTGGGCACAGTCTGTAGTTTTCTCATGTTACCTTTATTTTAAAGAGGTGAGAACAAGCTTTCTACTGAGATTGTTTGTGACTGTCATGGAATGACAGTGACTAGTCCTTTCTCAGAAGTCCCTTCCCAGAACAGTGACAGTCCCTTCTGTGGAGCTTTTTTACATACAGAATAAACTGCAAATTAGCAAAGACACACTCCTGTCTCTGCCACAAGCCTTGTCCAAATGACAGCTCAAAGCTACATTGTACTGGAAAGGCTCATAACTGTGGAAGCCAATTTGAAAAGTATTGATTCTTTGATAAATAACCATGAGTAGCTTCAGTGGAAAAGAACTGGGCTGGCACAAGATTTTCTTGGTGTAAAAACTGTCCCACAAAGTCAGATGTTCTGACTGGCTATGGGATGCCAATGCTGCCTGTAGGAGATAAAGGTAAATATGCATTGAGGGCACAATAACATGGAAGATGCAGACACAGAGCCTTTATGTAAGTCATTCAAAACTAATCCACAAGCCTGAAAAAAGGACAAAAACTCCTTAGGTTTACAATGACAAATACACATCAAAGGCTTAGGGATCTAACGTGCCTTGCTTTTCCACCATAAAGCTTTTTTGTGAGATTTCTGGAACATGAAGCCAGATGCTACTGCCAAATCTGCAGCCACAGGGGGCTCCCAAGTCATAAAAAAAATGCTCTTTATTCCATTAACTTCTTTGGATTTATAGGATTACTGTGGTGAGGACTGGCTCTATGCTAAGCACCCTCCCACATTTCGAGTGGCTGGGGAAAGAACAGTCACCGGTTGTTTTCCCCACCAAAACAGGTATCTCTGACAACATCACAGCTGTAAGGCTTCCTATTCAAGTGATCTCTCAATGTCTCACCCCAGTACCTCCGTTCACACTCCTCTGTGCTGAGTGACATGAGGGATTTCATGGTTTATCAACAAAACTGTGAGATCCAGGCTCAGGCAGAAAAAAAGCCAGGATTGATTTGCAGCATCCCGCTGCATCTCAGAGTGGAAGTATTGATCTGGCAAAAGGAGTGAGGTGTTTCTTACAGTTTTAAAAGTCAAAAAGCCCTTTAGACCTGAGCTGCACCTGGAGACTCACCAGCTACCCATGCAGCCCAGGTCACTGCCGGAGACTCTTCCGGAAGTCTGGAATCTTTGGAACCTCTGGAACAGGTCCTTGGTTATAAGCAAACCGCTGCATATGCAGTCTTTCCATCTTCACATGGCCTCAAAGCTTGTATGGCTGTGGGTCTTTGTTGCTCCACTGATACACACTACAGATGGTTTATACATCTGAACCAGATTCTGCCTCATTTCATTTTTTTCCTCTTAACTTTTTCTTCTTCATTTCCTATTCCTCCAAACTGATGCACTTTCGCTCCCGTTCTGTTTGCAGCTTTTATGTGTCACATTCTGCTCTTAGTTACAGCAGTAAAAATCTGGTGTTGTTGGATTGACACTGATTTGGCTGGTCAGAGGTGCTGTCCTGGCAGCTGAGCTGGGTTGCTGGGGTTACTACCACCAGGTAGATCCTTGGATGGATGCCTCTGCCCCTGCAGCAGTACTGACTTTGGAGCAGTTGGCAGGGTTGCACATTCAATGACTCCCTAAAGTCAGATAACTCAACTCAAATCTGCATGTTCAGTGACGCCTGCAGATCTTGGAGAGGCAGTAACATTGAGGGGGAGGTGGTGAGCAGAGCTTCAACAGTAACCTCTTCCCCAACTGGAGTCACAGCAGCCAATCTGGCTGTAGCCTACACTGCTGTTTCCATTCTTTCTGCTTTTATTGTTTGTCAATTTATTTCCCTCAGTACTTAAAAAAATAAAATTTGAACATCTCTTTCTCTCAACTTCTTTTCCTCTGGAGAAATGGGGCTACTGAAAGAGAAGCGAAGTAGAAATGCACACACATATAGATATATTTCTGTTCCTATTTGTATTCCAGATGTTTTACCAAGACTTTTTCATTCAGTTCTATTTTCTTTTGACTCCCAGTCAAGGTTTTCTTTATTCTGCAAAAAATTGTATACCAAAGGTTATATTGAGTTCTCTGTGGGATAGAGACCTCAGTCAGTTAAATGTCATGGTTTCTTCTAGTAAAATCTGAAATAAGCATATTTTTAGCCCCTTGAGAATACAGTGTCAGATCACAAATATTCAAACCAACTACTGTTAGCTGATTAGCAGCTGAGCAATTACAACAGCTTTGCCCAAAGAGGAAAAAAACCCAGCTTAAAAAAACCAAAACAAAACAGTTAAAAGACTTTATTAATTACAAAAATACTGACATGATTTAACAGATGAAAGTAACAACAAGTACTGAAAGGCCAGATGATGCCTTCAGTTATACCATATAATTGAGTTTAAAAAATGGAGATGAGCCAATTCTATAAATGAGGAGTAAAGCAAGCTGATAACGTTATGGCTCAAAGGGAAGAATGGGTTTCATTAATTCTAGTTTTCTGCAGAGTCCTGGCTTTTTTCTGCTTCTACCCTTAACTGCATAATTGTTCAACACAGTTTCCTGACAGATTCACCTTTCCCTTATCCCCATGTGTACTTCAAGGGCTCTTTACACAGAAAAATAATAGTTTACCAAGCTATGTAACATTCATGAACTTTCAATATTACTTTTTTTACATCCTCTTATTTAATGAAATTCCCAATACATAATGGCTGGAACAAAATAATTTAGAACCCGTATGTACTGCCAAAAAGCCTTCCATGTCTCCATATTCAGAAGCCTTCTGCCATAGTCCTACTTAACCAGTGCAAATGGAAAATATAAGTGTCTTCTTTTTTGTAAGAGAAGAAGGAAGAACAGTAGGATAACCTATAATACCTCATTAATCTGCACAGTGACTTAGTGAGTAGGCAGGACTTACCACAATTATCTGTTCCTGCCTTTTCACTGCTCTTTGCAAGAGTGGTTGTCACTAACCTCACTGGGACCGTGGATTCAGGAATAAACATGAAATGAAGTTGCATACCAGAGTTTACACTCCTTAGAGCACATTTCAGGTTCTCAAGCGTATCACATTGCATCAGTCTCTTTAGAGCTCTTGTTTCAGGCCCTCAGGCAGATGACATTGCATCAGTTTCATATTTTAAAGCTTAAAGCTTTCTGTAAGGGCAAGAAACTTGCCATTTCTTCTTTATGAAAATGCAGATTCTGATGTAATTGTATGGCACTGTGAGCTGGAGCTCAAAATAACTGTATTACACTGCCTTGACCACAAAATTACTGAAGGATTTACAGTATTCCCTAAATGTTCCTACAGAGGAACAGCACTACTAGCACAAGAGCTAACAGGAATGTAAGTAATTTAAACAGCACAGGGACTGCAAAAATGGGTATTGTCTCCCGTGTGCATCACACGGTGTCAGCTCAGATGATTCTGAAGCATTTCGGTTCAAGGAACCCCAGACTGGCAGCCATGGGATGGTCCCATCTTCACAGAGGGACCTGGAAGGCAATTGTCCTTTCACACTCTGTGACAACATTGAGAAGAAAAGAAGAGTTGTGCCATTACAGAGAGCCCAGGCCTTCCTTCTCAGCATTCCTATGGAAACTGGAGTGTCTGGATGTTATTCTGTGCATGCCCACCGGTGTCAGGAGTTCAAGCTGTCTGGCATGTTCAGTGAAGCAAGAGATGCAAGGTTTCTGGGAGCACAATATTCACTCTCCTTTGTCTTTACGTGATGCTGACAAACGCAGTCCCACATCAAGGAAGCACTCACGAAAGTCTATTTTTTAATTTTTTAAAGTAGAAAGACTCTCAAGTTCTTTCAGATTCAAACCCGCTATTAATGAGTGCTGACAGTTTGACTTCACCAAAACTGATGTTCAGATTAATCTTAAACTATTATCTTTATTTTACATTGCATTGCACAGAGTAATTTCAGTTTAATTATTTCTGGGATGTGGGTTAAAGAACTTGCAACCACAATGTAGATTGTTCATCACCTAAAAAAAGAAATATCAATTGTATGGGTGGGGAAAGTAATTTGGTTTAATAATTTACAGAACAGGTCTAATTCTCCTAATACTTTGCTTTTTTAGAATAATTTTTGAAATAAAAATTTTCTTCTATATTGAATGTCTGATACTTGTTTCTACTTTGCCATTTGCTAAGAAGGAGCTACTTGCTAGCTCCTTCAAGGTTTTAGTTAATAATTTGGTTCAAGGTATGATTTTTGTAAAAGTGCTGCACTATTTTGCAAAAATAATTTAGAGACAGAGCTGGTAGCCAATCTATGTGTCAGACAAAGCAACTAAATTTAGTTAACACAATAAAATTACTCATTCAATGAGTCCAAACATGTTCTTTAAGGATTCCATTTTGTACTCAGGAAATTTTTGGAGCAAGTATTTTTTTTTTTAGTTTTCAGTTAGCTTCCACTTGACAGAAAGAATCCCTTGCTCTCTGGATTTACTAGGCCAGGCTCATGTTTCCTCACCAGAATTTGAATAAATAACATGGTAATAAAGCAGAATTTGCTAGTTAGATCCAATGAGATGTATAATACGAATAAATTTTTCATACACACACAAAAATACCAGCAAATAACAAATTTGAAAATACTGCCTGAGAATTATGAACATGAATTTCTAGATCCAGAGAATATGATTGCATACATCTGATACTTCTTAGTCCTTAATTGCATTCCATTAAATCAGTTGTTCAGGAGCTCAGTGTACCTTCTCAGATTCTCAGACAGCTGCTGCATAAGTTCTGATAAGTCTGAGTTCATAAGTAATTTATTAGGGTTAGTCTTGCTCTTGTCAAAAGCTTCAAAACCCATAGAAATATTCTGGTAGACAATTTCTAGCAGTGGGAATCTTTCCACTCCCTGAAACCTGTGTGAAGTTTGTGAATATCCATTGTAATTTTGTGACTGTTCATGCTACATTTGCTTGTCTTGCCCAGCTGGGTCTTTTTCCAGTCTGTAAGTAGACTGAGATTCAGGAGCAAAAAAATTTCCCGAGGCACTGGGGAAAAAACCTCCCATTTTCTGAAGTATCAAGATCTGTGTCCTGAAAACTGAGCAGGGAGCTATAATCATGAGCCTCCTCCCTCAGCCTTTGTTTATAACATTTCCAGCGTCAAAGCTGGAACTTGTCCAAGAAGAGCAGGAGAAAATCAATTTTGAAATACAGTTTGAGATGGTGCAAAGCCCTTTGAACACAGCACATAAAATGAACAGATTTTATTCTCTCAGGAGATAGCAAAACTACGTATATCTGCAAATCCTGCACATCCAGCCAGCTTTCTGCTCTTGGGAGGGTGGTGGATACCAACATTGTGCCTTAGTGTGGAGGTGGGACATGACTGGACCCAAGAGCTCTGCAACTCTCTGGGATCTCACAGTTGCAGATCATGCACTTATTACCATTCTTCTGAACAGCTTTTATCTTCCTACAATAAATTGTGTGATTTTCAGAGAAATCTAGTTCATCTAAATTATTTCTTTCCCTCTAAACAGAGTTGAACTACATTTTCCCCCTAGATCTTCAGTGTTTTTGTATTTCTCACAAATTATTTCACTTTTTCATGACCAAGTGTTTTAAAACACCAGTAGTAGTACTATTGGTTTAAGAGGAGTGTCAAGGGTGATGATGAATAACAATAGGTTTTATCAGATAGACGTGGACAAACGGGTGATCTCTCAGGCAATTAAAAACTGGCCCTGTATTTTAATGAAATAATGCTTCAGGTCTCCCTTGAGAACACAGGCTGATTCCAAACCAGTTGTGGTTTTAGTCCCTGATGAATTTGAAGAGTATAAAGAGGCTTTGAGCCATCCTACACAGTAACCTCTGTCAACCCAAATGTTCAGCTTCCAACACAAGATGATTATTATCATTTTTGCTTCTCTATGTTCACTCACACTATTATTACCTGGCATCCTTGCAGCATGATTCTATCCTCTTTGCTTCATTCTCTTACTCCTATAGACTAAAAACAAGCTCAGTCCTTATAGATGACTTGCCTTTGCTTCTTAATCTGGTAAAAATATATTTAATGTGTGAAATAAATGATTTTTTACAAAATACTATTTTAGCTTTACATTTTTTATATTATGTTTTAATTTAAATGTGCTTCTTTTTCTGCTTTATTTCTCTTGCCTTTATTCTCTCCTCACCTCTGAGGTCAGTGTGTTTCCTCAGAATGGCTTGTTCTCTCTGACTACTCGTAATGGACCACTGCACTTCAGTGGCTTCAAACCTTTACATTTAAAAATCATGAACACTCGGAGGCACATATAGAGGGCTTTCAGCATGAAAAATATCCCTGGAAACTGAAGATTTTTGTCTACAAAAGAAATGCAACACCAATTAAATGCCTCATGCACTCTCATAGCCGTTGCGCCTCAGCCCTGACATTGCAGATTGGAATTTGCAGCTAATGGACCTCATGATAACTTTTGATTTTCCCAAGGTGTCTGGAGGTGGCTATTTCATGGCCCATGCCAGGAACCATCAGTCTTTTAGCCTTAACAAGGCCTCATGGCTCACAGACACCTCACTTCCAACTGTAGGAATATGATATTTTAAACTGCTGCCTTTCTTGTCCATTCAGATTCTTACCTTTATCAGCTGAATGTTTGCCCAGTTAATCCACAAAACAAGAGAATGAAAAACTACTATTTTTGCTTCTACTTCTTTTGCAGAATCAGGTCCATCTGTCTTATACTTGCAGGCTCTGGACAGCTTAATGAAGTGTTGACACGTACTAATGAGAGGCAGGGAACTGCAGCACTTCTATTTGCCAGGTTACTGTCTCTCATTTCAGACTGGGGGGATCAGCATCCTGTAGCTAGGACTTGAAACTGCTACAGGTAAAATACGGGACATTTTGAAGCAGACTCTTCAGGGTTTTTGAACACTGAGAAAAATGAAATTAATATACTACAGGGATTTTACAAATTTTTACCACATAAAATTAACCACCTGTAATGAAAATCTGCAATGAGTATATGGGGCAATAGGTGTCTGCAGTACCTTACAGAAGAGCTGCAAAACACCAGCTGAAGTCCTGAGGTTTTCCCGGTCTGATTCCAATATTTCAGCCAATTTACAGAGTTTTGCCATCTGCTGTGTCACAATGGCTATAATGAAAACATGTTATAAAAGAGGAGGCATAATTATAAAAATAAATAGCTGGATGGGATAAATTATGCTGCTTCTCCATATGCCTCAAACCAATCCCAATCTTGTATAAATTCCTTGACACACAAAGGTACAGATTGGTTATGGATCAGTGCCAGAAAATCTAGACTTTGATCATACACAAATGCTTTGACCAAGAATTGGTGAAATAGAGGAATGCAATTTTCTGTAAGAATTTCAGTTTGTTACAGTTTACTCCTAAATTTTGCTGAAGTGAAACATTGACTCACAGGAACTATTTGAATTGCAGGTAACATGGGCTTTTATTGAGAAGCAGAAGTTAGTGGGGAATCTCTTTCAGTAACCTTTTAAGAAGCTCTCCAAGGAGATTTTCTCTTCACAGAACTGCCCATAGGAAGCAGCTTGCTTTCAGCAGAACTATGGACTGCCAGGAGAGTGTTGTGCTGCATTCAAAGCGCTTGGATTAAGCAAGAGGACAGATTTAAAGTTCCGAGTCAAGTGAAGAGGCTTATGTCCCTTCTGCCTTGCCACTTGTATTTGTGAAGAGTAAAAACTACATAGCCTAACCACAAAAAGGCTATGTGGCACTCACTCAGGATTGCCAGGTACTTTGCTATTTTTCATAAACTGAAGAGTGTCTTTGCCTCCAGCAGAGCATGTGGCTTGAAGATGACTATCAGCAGTCACTTGTGGACACGCACACACTTACAGAAACATTGCTGTACTTTGCAAGGCATAAAACAGCATGTCTTTTCCTCACATTCTGCTGCCAGAAGCAATTTTTGCTTACCTTCCTGCTCTGGTTACCAGACTAAGGTGGAGGCCTGCAAGGTGGAGGACTTAGAAGCTCCCTCAGCCACTCCTTATGAGACTTGTGCTCCAGACCCTTCACCAGCTCCATTGCCCTTCTCTGGACATGTTCCAGCACCTCAATGTGTTTCTTGCAGTGAAGGGCCCAGAACTGGACACAGGATTTGAGGTGTGGCCTCACCAGTGCCAAGTCCAGGAGGACCATCACTTCCTGAGTCCTGCTGGCCACACTGTTGCTGATCCAAGCCAGGATGCCATTGGCCTTCTTGGCCACCTGGGCACACTTGATTCATATTCAGACACCGTTGACCAGCACGTCCAAGTCCTTTTCCTCTGGACAGCTTTCCAGCCACACTGCCCCCAGCCTGCAGTGCTGCATGGAGTTATGGTGATCCAAGTGCAGGACCCCGCATACAGCTGGTAAACCATCTTTCCAAAGAAGCATATCTTTCCAAAAAAAAAAAATCCTTATGTATCACAGACACTGAGAAAATACTTGACGAGAGAAAGTGGAGTAAAATGAAAAAGTGGAGTTTCATTTTATCAGCCATCACCTTCTGATGAGTTCCTAGGATAGAAACTGAGTTCAGTGTGATGCACTTACTCTGCATCACTCTTAATCTGCTTATATTTGCTTTAACACTTGATCATTTCCTTGAGGGAAAGAGTGGAAAGATGGAAAGAACTTTCACCTCCCCCATTTTTTTCCAGGACTGAACAGGATTCAGTATCACATCCACTGACACAGATTTACTACTTGGTCCCACTCATCCCATTTCATGGAATGCCTGCTGTGGGGCCTCCTGCTCTTTTAAGGGTATGTGGCCAAAGAGCGCTGAGTGAAGCAGGTTTTTGTCTTGCTTCTCTCCTGCTGACTGCCAAGTGTATTTTTAGCAATATGTCTCCCTGAGCCTGCCAACTTCATTCTTAGTGAAATCCTAATAAGTGCTGGCTATTGCTCTGGGGCCGTGGCTTCTGCTTTCAGGCTGATTCTGTTTATCTGCTGGAGCCTGACTACAGGGAAATGCATCGCGCTGCCTCAATGGCAGGTTGACAGTTTTTCAAGCACTTCTTGAACCTGATCCAGACAGAGATCACCAGTGGGACAGCTTACACTGCTCCTGCCAGCAAGGAGAACCTGATGTGTTTCTTGCACCCTGGGCCAGATCCCTCCTGGGCATTCATCTCCTGTGCAGTCAAGTCCTACCGCTTTCCCCGGGGCAGAGCAAAAAAGTATGCACCCTGCACCCATGTGAGGGGGATCAAGTGACTGCAATTATGCCATAATGTCTGTAATTCCTGCTGCTGCTGCTGATATGCAACAGGCTGAGCAGGTAGGATTGGCATTGAAAAGGTAGGAAGGCTGCCTTTTCAAATAGGTGGGAAGGAAAAGGTAGAAAAGACTGAGGGAAGGAAGATAAGAAAGTGAGAGATGTGGAAGTGCCGCATCTTCCTCCCCACCCTCTGGTCCTGTCCCCAAATATCATGCATCCTCCAATGTTCCCACTACAAGTAAAGTAGGGTGAATATGATGCATCCAGGCTGCACACCCAAAATGTAGTTTTGGTTTTATCCTTCCTTCCACTCAAGCTCATTCCTAAGCTGGGCTGAGGGACACAACTGACTGGGTCAGACAGCCCGAGGCAAAGGGGCTCTCCCTGGGGTAGTCCTGTGTTTTCATCCCAGCCTTTCACTGCTTTGGAGTGTTGTATTTTGTTCAAGAAATGCAGGAGGTTGTAAATTATTAGAATGTAGGTATATGGCTTATATATAGTCTAGTTCAGCTAGTCTGTAGTTTAGCATATAGAAGTGACCATTATAGGCAACTCAGATCAACTTTATTTTAGTTAGGCCAGCTGGAAGTTATGTGATCAGAAAATATCAGAGCAACAAAACCATTTGCTCATTACTATTTTTGTTCTGGCAGGTTTTCAGTGCATTAGTGCTGCTTTCCTGTGCTCAAGAGACTCTCCATTAGGATGCTTCATATCTTGAATTGTAAGACAAGGCAGAAGTGCCTGACTGACCTTTCCCCGGTCAGGTCTACAATGTGCTGCCCACGATTTCTCATCAAATCCATGCTAAAGGCAGCTAAAGAGTGTTTCAGAGCTGAGTGAAATGTGTGCATTCTTTGCAGTCCTTAGCTAATATCTAAATTATTAAGCTACATCTTCTAGTTTTCTGGGACTTGGTGGATCTAACAAAGTCCTCAGCAGCTATCACTTCCCACTGCTCAGTCAGTAGTTGCTTTGAACCTTCCTGGGATTAAATCTCCCTGAGTGGATCTTCCTCATTTTAGATTTGTGTATTAAAGACAGTACCAGAATCAGGCTGCAGCAAAGGTGGCCTGAAGAAAAAAAAAACTCTAACAATCTGTAATCTTTATATTTGTGGTTTGTGTTTTCCTTGCCAAAATTCCCATAGCTTTAGTGCTATGACATTGACTCCTGCACTGTGCACAGATATGTGTTAACTACGTTTTCTGTAACATCCATCATGTGCTGCTGCCATCTCTGTTGTTTTTGCCCACAGTACAGTTGTTGCCTGAGCTTATCAGGAAAGTACTTACTACTTTGTCACTGCTCTGTGCTTGCTTGTATCAACCCCCTCTTGTATTACATTCTTCCTTTAGGCTGTTATCACTTGTGCTGTGATGACTGTTTTGACAATCTGCAAGATTTTGATTTGTGCCTATTTTACGATGTCATGTTTTTCTGGATGACAAGTCCTGCAAATCCATAGACAGGTTACTCGGGGTTGGTCCAGAGGAGGGTATTCCAGATGTCCCTTGCCTCGTGATGGAGCTGTCATATTCAAAATGTAGTGGTATGCAACACTTGTGCTCTACCTAGAACCCCTCCAGAAGGAATGTTTCTCCTGGTTTATAGAAGCATATCCCTTAGCTGAAAATATCTCAGCATGGGATCAAATATGCCAACTCTCTGTTCAGATCTTACATTTCCTTTATTGAGCTCAGCTGTACTGAGAGGCAACGTAACTCTTCCCAGTACTAACCTGCTGCTTCACTGCAGAGCACAGACTGTTGAGAAATTGTTCTCTCTGCCTCATGTACCATCACTACTGGAGCTCATCACGGGCTTAGGAGGAATAGAAATGTTACTTGCAAACCATGTAGCTCACTGCTTACAGCCTCCCCTTTGCCCAAGGTAGCTAACAGCAGATCCACACCATACGGCCAGAACGGGCGGTGGCTGAGGGTGCCCTCAGATAATACTTCTTTCTCTATGCCCTAATCCTTTGTGGAGTTCACTTCTTTCTCCAGCTTTCACTTTGACTGCTGTAATCTCATCTGGTTTCACAGTCTGTTGTGACACCTGGAGAAACAGACAAAACAAAGGGAATCACCAGAGCTCCAGAAAACCTCAGATGGCAAAAACTGAAGTTTGAGTCACCTAAATGATAGCAAAATAGATCATGGAATCATGGAATCATAGAATACTTCAAGTTGGAAGGGACTCATGAGGATCATCAGATCAAACTCACAAAAACTGGAGCGGAAAGAGGAGAAATGCATATAATTTGGCATCTATGACAAATTTCCATGTACAAAAATCAGGGTCCAGACTCACATCCATGAGTAGGCTGCTGAGTGCCAGATATTTGTCCTTGAGTACTGTTTGAAAATCCCATGGCTGAAGATTAAAGGTAGAAATGTTTACGGGTGGACACAGATCTTTCCAAGACACTTCCTGGAAGCAGAGGAAGCTGTCAGTGTCACCTCGGACACCACAGACACCCTGTGTGTCCATCCTTGAGGAGACTGCAGAAGGTGCCTCTCAGCTCTTGGTCGAGTTGAGAGGAAAGGCCCTACTGTAATGACCATTTGCTTTGAAGGGTCCTACCCTGGTGACACCATGCACTGTCCCTTCCCATCCCAGATGCCAAACTGTCATTGGTTCTCCATTTCCTTCCCTGTGCCTCCAGTTGAGTCCTATCCTTGGTTTTTTTTCAGCAGAAACCTTGCAGCAATCAGGCACATTTATTTTGAAGCACCACACGGAGTTTGCACAGAGCCCGCTTCCTGCCTGCCTACGTGGTGTTTTTTAAAACCGGGTCATGACAAACGGGATAATCCAAAGTCTTTCAAGGACAGAGTGGTGGGGCAGGTTGTGACATGCTGAGTTATTGCACAGCTGAGTGCGGTTGGGCCACAGACCAAGGACAGCTTTTGTAACCAGTCTTCATTTCCACATTTTTAAACTGAATTCCTGCACTGGTAATGTTTAGAAGAGAACGACCTTTGGGGTTTGATTAGAATTTTTTTTTGCTTGGAGCAGGGAAGTGTTTTATTTAATTTCACTGCAGCTGTGTGAATGTTGGAATGCATGGTGATTCTTAAATACTTCAGTAGGGAAGTTTGAAGAAAAAAGGGTCATTTTTAGAACCGTTTCCCACAACAGTGAAGAGTGTATTTTCAGCAACAACTAACAAAAGCACCAGGTACAGAAAACTGAATTAGTTAAGAAGTCTCTCTTCATGTCAAATAAAAGGTGAGTTGTTATCTTTCTAAAAGGTCTCTTGACTGCCATTAGTGCTTATTTCAGCTGACAGTAATAGCAGTTTTGCAAACGTAACTTAATTCTATTCAAATACTTCACTATAGGGCCAGGTCACAAAGAATGCTGAAAATTTTCTATGTTCCTGACAGTCAATAAGATTAAGAAGCATTTATCTCCTTTCAAAAACCAGACCTGGAACTCTCCCCCGTGCAAATTTGATCCCATTTTTCTTTTCATCTTATGGATGGGTCTTCTAACCAGTAACTCCATTGGCTTGAAGAGTGCAAACAAAGAAGACATATAATTTGTCAATAATAAGACTTAAAAGGTCTGTTGTAATAAGGCTAATCCTGGAAGCACCCTAGTCTGATGCAAGCATGCTACACTCATGTCCTGTAACAGTTTGGAGACCAGAACTGGTGGCCTAGACCCACAGGGCATGAGGCACAAAGGCTTTGATTTCTGAAACTCTGAACTTGGGACACTTTTTTTCTGCAGCCTCAGGCAAAGGCTGTCAGGAAGGCATCCTGCCCTAGCTCATATTTTCTGTATTAGAAATGGATGAAAATATTTACTTTCTCATGTAGCAGCAGTTTTAGATGCATCTCTTCACCAACACTTCTCTTGTATGGGAAATTTTAGCATGAGAAAGAGGAGTGCTCCTGTAGTACCCACTCATCTAGTTGCTTATAGGAGCCAGAAATGCTTTATGTATCTTACCTTTATTTTCCAGCTTTTACAGTGAGCTCATCCTCATTCTAAGAGGCCATTTCATCCGCTTTAATTATCTCTTGAGAAAAGTTCTGCCCTGACATCCTACAGGCATCATGTCTTGGGGAAACCTCTTACACTTCTCATAAGCCTCCTCCCAAAAGGTCCAGTTAGCTGTGCTCTGGATAGAGGACAACTAACTCTCACTTTATCCAACTGTAAACAACACATGGCAGAAGTGCATGGCTCAAGGAAAAGGAACTGAGGCCTAAAAATGGAGATGTAAATCAATAAATTAAAATATAGATGATTTGAGCTGTAATCCTTCTCTGTATGAATTTTTAATTCAATTTTGCTGCAAGAGAAGCCACTGGGACAGAGATCTGTAATTAGAGAAATTGTTTGGGGGGGGGAAAGTTTCCAGTAATTTATGCCTGCATTAAAAAAATCATTGCTTTCCTGAGCAGCACTGATTCCAACACTGCCTGTCTTGAAGGTTTTGGAATCTGCATATTCTTCTAAATAGATTATTTAAGTTTATGGTCTTGGAATGCATCTTAAAATGAGATATGTGAGATGTGATAATAACTTGAGCCACAATTCAGAGTTTGGTGGTTATACCCCAGCACAGATCTCTGTCTCTTGAAAAAACAGATTAAATAATAGTGAGGATGAATGGCTGCTTAGAGGAGGAAGGGCAAAAGAGGAATACAGAACACAGATGCAGGTTGAAGGACTCGGCATCTTTTCATTTAGCTCATTGTCGGATTGCTCCAAACAGAAATCCTTCCACGATAGTTTTCTCTACATATTGTCTAGGGACTACTTCTCAAAGAAAGAGTGATCTTTGACAGCACCCTGTGAATACTGGTAAAATGGGAAAGAGCCAAATGGGAGAATGAACTATTTGTTCCTGCCTCTGAAGAAGTTCCTACTTTTTCACTTCAACTGGGGATCTTCTAGATCACTTCAAGGAAAATGTCACTGATATATGGAACATGGAGTTCTGAAAAAGGCATGTGATATTTCGATCATTTCTGGTTTGGTTTCTGTGTTTCTTTTCTTGACTGCATTCCCCAGTAAATGGGACACAGTTATATGCAACCTGTTAGAAGTGGTTCTAATAACTGTATTTTCCCATACTTTTGCAGTTACATCATTCTCTCACACAACTAAAAGGTGGAGACACACAAGGAAGGCAACTGGGACAAGTGCAGCTGTTGGGCAAACAAGTAATTTTCATCCAGTGAGCGCATTGTAGTGACTGTGTTTTCCCACAACTGTAACACGCTGATCAGCAAACAAGGCTAATTTTATGGACACAGTCAAATGGATATATGCAGCCCCCGGTCCCATTGGGGTGGTAGCAGAAATGGACTCCTTTCCTTACTTTTTTAGGTTTGCTTATGAATTTGGCATTTTCTGAATTCCTCCTCTGACAACAGTTTTGCAATGTGGGTTCATGATCTTTTGCAACAGAATTTCTGGGTGATGTGGTAAAGAAGACAGATTGTTTTATACTTAAAAGGGAAAGGTTACTGATCTCCCCTACAGGTGTTGCCAAGACTGGTAATTTTTGAGTTGCTAAGATGTTATTTTGAGGTGGTTTCTACCTTATATAAAGCATCATGAATTCACTGAGATTAGCATGTATTCAGGAAAAGTTTTTGCTGAGAGATGAAGAACACAACAGTTTTAACCAGACTGTGTTTAACACATCGAGTGATATTCAGCTAAACAAAATCCATGGTGGGAAAACTTCACTGGTCTCTCTGGATTGTGTGAACTAGTGAACTGACCTAGAATTTCTTAATACTCTTACTTGTTTTGATGTCATGCCTTAGTTATAACTTTCACCATTTAAAAAGCAAAGTCAGTTCATTAACCATCAAAAAGGAAGCAAGAAGCATGCCTATGTGGTAGCAAACTACAAATGCTGAGATATTCCTCACCGTAAAGAGTTTAAAGGCAAAGGATGTGGATGATACAGAAAAGAAAAAGAAGAAACAAAAGGCATATAAATAATCTGTTTGAGCTGTTTGTTCCAATCCAACATCACTTGGTGGGGTATCCCATAAACATTGAAGGTCCCCTGTGGCAGAAACTAGATTTTAGAGTTTGGCTTTTTTTTGTTTTATTCTTCTTTGGTTTGCGGGAGTGAGTGGGGGAAGAGACATTTTAAACAGTAAAACCCTATCACAGGAGTAAGGTAAGATCAGAGTTCAATGCAGTGAGTTCAGTGCAGTTCCTTTGTAAGTATGCCAGAGCCACCTTCTCTTACAAACTCAGTCCCTCTACATCCTTTCCCACCCCCCAAACCCTGACTTTATCCAGTGCTCACTTTAATTTCAGTATTTTTTTCATACTCAATGTCTTAGTTTCAGATTAACAATTTCCTCTTGGTCTTCTCATAGTACTTATTATAACTGTATCCAATGCTTTATAAGTAGTCACTAAAACATCATGAAACTCCTTTAAAGTCATAAGAACAGAGTTGCCCTTCAGGGAAGGCAGAAGACTAATGGTTAACTCATACTGCAATCAAGAGTCTTGGTATGTTGTACGTCCAGCCTAGACACTGCAGATGGGCCACGGGGCACTGGTATCAGGGTTAGAGTTAATTAAAGAGATGGCTCAAACTTGTTACTTTTGCAAAACTGGTATAACCAGGAAGAGTGCACACACACGAAACAATCATCAAAGTACACCCAGCACAGTCCTTTCCTTGCTGACATCCCTGACCAAAATGATTTAGAACACAGTCAAGGCAATCACAAATTGCATCACGCTTACACTGCTGTAGTGGTGCTCTTTGCACCGCCAAGAAGAAAATTCTGAGTGTAGTTCTTTCCATCAGTGCAAAACTCCCATGTGCTACCATTTCATCTAACGTAGCATTTATGCTAAGCCTTTAACCAGAACCAATTTTTTCTTGCACATAAATAGAAAATAAAACAGGGAAACGGGTTTACAATCCTGAATTCCTCAGCTTCCTAAAAGACTCTTCTGCATCATGTCAGTGGTGTAGAATACTAGCTGTCTGTGGCTACCAAGATATTTTGGGAATTGCTCCACAAGGACATGCTAAAGAAACCGGCAGAAAATCTGATGTTGAGCGACATCCTCCACAAGAATTGAATTCCTCATGGTTTAATGTGTCTTGCTTGATCTTTCAAGTTTCAATGCTGTGCTATTGGATTTCATCTTAAACATTTAAATAAATATTATGCTACAGTTTATTCATTCAGAAAAGCCTGTCATAATGAGTTCCTCTCATACCATTCATTTTAAACCAAGATGCTAACAAAGTCCCTTTGTAGCAATTAATATTGCAGTCATATAGACAAGAGCTGACAAGATATAATGCTTTGGGTATTAATATTATATATTATGAAGCAATCTTGTGAAAAGTAAAAATTTTTTAATAGAATTATTTGAAGTGAAAAACCAGAATCAGGCTTTAAGGCTCCAGAATTGGTACATGTACGTCCTGCAGCGAAGAAATAAAGTCACCTTGCTCTTACCTACTGCTTTAAATAACAGATTAGAAAATCTAACTCCTTTTTTATAAACCTGAAAGTTTAAGACTTCTGCTCTCCAAATCAGTATGTTCACTTAACATGCAGTGAGCTAGACTTGAAAGGTCACAAGGTAGCACTAAATCATTATCTATTTGAGAGAATTAAGGGATAAGGGGGAAAAAAGTCAAGTCTATTTTTAGCTTTGAAATTTATGGCCATGATAGCATCTGGCCAAATGAAAGTGATCTGATCAAAAAGCTGAAAGGCAAGGGTATCTATCCTTCATGCATCTTTAAAAACACTGCAAGCCAAGATGTTGGAATGATAGAGAAGAAGTTAATCCTACCTTCAACTGAAAGATTTACTAATACCCATGGCAAAGAATTTAAATGTTAACAGATCAATTTCTCTTGCAGAAATACAATTCTACCGATTCTTTTACATTTGTTATTAATCTACAGGAAAGGCTTCACAGAACAGGCAATTTAGGATGACAGCAAAGCAATTTATCTTTGTATAATAAGATCATGTGAAATTACGCAGGCATTAAGAGCTTCTTTGTCACCTCACAGTCGTAGGATTAGGTTGCTTTAAGTACCTGAAGACAGTCCCATCACTGAGACTCTCCAATCCCACTTCCCCCAACCTGTAGGGAAGAAACTGCTTAAGCACTTTTTTAAAAGTTATGTGTTATGTCAGTGTATAAGGCTGTATATGAGGATGCATTTTTAAGGGAATGCTAATTCAAAGGATCACTTTGATATATTTTAAAATAAGTACCATAATCCAAATTTATTTCCCAGGACAGTTCTGTCCCCTGCATTTTTCCTCCCTCCCCTGGGCAGACAGTTTCATTATTTTAGTAGAAGTTAATTTTCCCAGGGAGCCATGGCCACAAAAGTATGTTGCCTTTCAGGAATTTGGAAGACTGGGTCCAACAACATGAATGCAGCTTAACACAACACAAGGGGAATTTCTGTGGCTTTTTGATGGTACTGACTTGGAGACCCACATTGTTAAGCAACAGCTGACACATTGTCAACTAGACAAAGCTTTCCAAAAACCTTACAAAAGATATTTTTTCCCTTCATTGGTGCAGACCGTGAACCCCAGAGTTGCTCAAAAACCTGATTTTAAAATAAAATATTACATGGAAAGTCTTGTTTCCGTAGCAGATGTCTCCATGTTGGCCCATGTCATGGACACACCATGCACCCGCAGCAGCAGTGGGGAAGGGTCACCAAACAATTTCCTGCATTCTTCGCAGAAACTGGGGAAGAAAGTCTTTAGTGAGGATGGTAAGGAATAGGATCTGTTGGTCAGAAAAATTAAATTTGCAGTGTTGGTAATCCTAAATTTGTGGGAGAATAGGATCCATGGCTATTTTGGACCAAAATTACACAGAATTTCTCTTTGTTTCTTCTGACATACTTGCTGTAACACACCTTTAATGAGGAGCACTCCAGCAATCCCAGACACTGATTATACTGTGTCCCTGATGTCATAGCAATTGATCTTATGTCTGCCTTGTCTGTCAGATTTTCCTCGTATTGGAAGAATTTTTGCTAACTAGATCCCCAGCAAACTGAATCCTCGTGGACAAGTTTTCCATATCTGTATTTCTTCCCATCATATATCAGACAAAAAACATTCCTGTATCTACGACAGACTCTTCAATTTGCTTCTTTTTTGACATAATTTTCACACCTAGACAAACCTTCCCCTTCATAGTAGGTTATTTTCATAGCAGCACAGCAGTTACCAGTATTTTGCCAGATTTTTGAGACTTTATGTCTTATAAGCACTTGGGGCTCTGAAAGGTTTTGGCTGCCCATCAGTTGTTATTTCTACAGCAGACAGACCATGCTTGTAAAGTACCTTCAAGGCATTATTAACTTCTTGTTTCTCCACACTTCATGCTGACCTTTGGTGTCCTGTGGCCAATGTTAACTTAATCTCTTTGGCCACTGTGTGGTTATGGAGAAATTTTGTCCTGAGTGTAGACCCCACACTTCCTCCAGGGTTTATTGTGTTCAAGGCACAGGAAAAACAGGAGTGAGGACGCTAACATATGAGTTTAGCTTGTGCAGTTCCCATTTCTCACTCCTGTAAGGGCTGATGTTGTTCCAGTCTCTGCACCCGAGACACATCTACAGAGATACACAGAAGTGCAGTGTGGCAAGAGCAGGAGCAAATGTTCCCTCCCTCTGTGCTCATTACATTTTGAACTTAACTTTCTGCATGGTCCTCAAGGCACAAATGCAGAAATAGTTTCTGACTGCTCTGTTAACAGAAGTTACATTTAGGTTAACACAAAAACTTGTTGAAAGAGTCAGCATTGTTAGCAAGTGCTCTCTCTGTGGGCAAGTGTATGCCTCAAACAAAGATGAAGTCTCGCATCCAACACACTGAATGCTCCTGTATCTCACACGTTTGCTGTAGAAAAAGAAACTCAAAGAAACTCATGCATCTCTTTATTTTCTGAAGCTCTGCCAATATGTCCACTTGAAAGTACAAAACAAAACAAAAGATAGGGCAGGAAGGCCACTTGTGAACAAGCTACATTGCCATAGCCCAAGGACATTTTCCTGGTTAGAGTAAGCAGCCTTGTTACCAGATGATAATTACAGTATTAATCTGTGATGTAAATGTATGTGACACCACTGTAAACCAGTTCCAGATGGAAATACAAAATATTTAATTCCTGGTTGCATGGGCACCCAGAAGACCAAAGGGTTTCTAGAGACCCTGGAGACTGTGGATTTAACAGTGCAGAAAAAACAGACGCAGCACACACCCAAAATAAGAAAAGTAGCCTTCCCCTCTCAGTGTAATGAGTCAGCAACAAAGCAAAGTTACCATCAGTGTGATGGTAACAGAGTTTTGAAAAAGTCTCTTTAAAAGAAACATTTCTTAAGAGAAATATTTCATCTTAGCAAACCCTTTAATTCAGCTTCTTTACACATATCCTTGCCCTGTGTTGATGCAACTGAAAACTATTGTTACAGTTAGAGAGCTTAAAAGTACCACTTTTGCAACTGTTTTTGGGAACAAGAGAGATGCCTCTGTATTTTGAATACTGATTTAATGTTGTAAATCTGAAGGTTAATGCTAAATAGAAGCAACCTAACCCTCTAGAAAATGAAACCTTCTCCTGCTATTCATCCATTCAGCTCTTCTTATCAGATGTTGAAATGTCTCAGTTCAGAGCTGCTGCACCCACTTCAAAGGAAAAGTCTACATCCAGAGTTGAGTTTTTCTTTCCACACACAAGACCCTTGCGGTGCTGTTACAGCTTAATTAACCCCACAAGTTGAAATCATTTCAGCTCATGACTCCTGATATGCCTTTTTCCGATTGCAAATTCATCATTGTATTTTCGTCTACTGTTGGCAGTGTCTTTCAGAGAAAATCTGGGCAAAGTGCCACTCCAGTGCTTGCTCCTTCCCTGTAATTTTCACTTGAGATGGGAGAAGCCACAGCCCAGGTCACATCCCACTCCAAGCTTTCTACGCACACACTTCTGTCCCCCAACTATACCACACTTGCTTCCCTCGCTTCCCTCCTGTTGTATACTGTATTTCTGCCATTCCATATGTCCTCATACATCTTTCCAGACTGAGTTTTGCCTTTTCTTTTTTTTTTTGTTTGGTTTTCTTGCAGCTCCATGGCCATCCCCTTCACTCAGCACCTCCCTGATGCCTTTGTTGTTGTCCACACACACGTGCGTTCCCTGTCTCCCTGTCACACCGAACCCTGAGCATCAGCTGCCCTCAGATCCAGAGGTGCAGTTGCAGCCTACGGGGGCTGCTCCAGGTACCCACAGCCCTCCGGCTCTAGCAGCACAGGGCACAAGGTTGTCTAGAAACCAAAGTGTCCTTTGTGGGTTTTCAAAGTCTTGCAGCCTGTGGAAACCACCATGAGGCTACCATGGCCCTCTAGTTAAAGCAGCTCAGATGCATCTTCCTGTCCTACACTGCTGCATTTCAGTCCCAACCCAGTCATACCCCTGAGGGGTACCCCCTTTCCCTGGGGTTGATAGGCTTCAGCTTCGTTTGGGAGCCGTGGCATCTAACCCAACTCCAGAGGGTACCTCACCTTACACTGTGAGCAACTACAAGGGTGAGGATGCCTCATGACTTCAGTGCCACAGACAAAAGGGAGAGGCAGCAGCCACTCTGAATAAGAACAAAACAGTTGCCTGAAAAAATGTTTACACCTCTCTTTATTGTTATTTTTAGTTTTTTTCAATAGCTCAGGAAGTAAAAGGTTATTAGACCTGGGAAAGAAGCAAGACAGTATTTCTAATGGACAATTAGGTGGTCCTTCTGTTTTAGTGTGCGTTCATTTAACAAACTGGTTATATATAAATATTTATTGTGTTAGTCAAATACCTTATTATTACTGCTAATGATAGTATGTGGGTGTGTCTTGGTCTCCTACACAAACTTCCACATCCATACGTAAATCTTTCAAAAAAATGTTGCATGTTGGATTTTTGTGTCTATTACTATGAACATTACCTATTTTATATTTCAAAATGTGTAAATATTTACCCTGACAAACTAGCTTAAGGTAGAGCAAGGTCCAGTGTGCGTTCTTCAGATCTTAGTTTTGAGCTACAGCAGAACAGGCCATGAGCCTTTTCGTGGGGTTGAACTTTGAGACTTTGCTTTCAAATAGGATCTCTCTCCCAGAAGAAATTTGATTGTTTATGTTCTAGGCTTTTGTTTCTACTACTCTGTAAAGTATAGTGCTAAGTCTCCGCAGGAAGTGTGAAGATATACCACCTCCAGAAGCATGGAGTACCAAATGTGTGTTCTTTAAACACATCAACAAGATCAGGAAACAGCTGCAGAGACCGGATCGCAGAACACAGCCAGGCTAAATGAACAGCCACTATCCTGATATAAGTTCTTCATTAGCTGACAAAGCCAACTTGAGCCTACTATATCTAGTTTTAACTGCAGATTAGACATGAGAAGTCTAATTCAGGCAAGCTATAAATTGTACTACATGCTCATTCTTTGTCATGATCTCCAATCTGTTCCTCCAGTGAAATCATGGAAATATTTCTTTCACTACTATATTAAGCCAAGAAGATGGTATGGATTTTTGTGCAAAGTGTAATGATCCATTTTACAGGCCTATGAATCTATATAAATGCTGTATTAGCAGACTGCAAGGTCTATCTTCTAAAATGACATTTTTCCACTGCATCTGGTGTTCCAGAAGAAAACAATGTGTCTGCTTAGGCCACATACAGTTCTTGAGAAAAATAGGATTTCCTACTGCAATGCCATTTTTGACATTTTCCTGAGGCTTTAGAATTAAATATAGACAGCCTTGCTATGAAATTGTCTCACTCTCAGCTTTTCCAAATTTAAATGTTCCAGAAAGTTAGCTTCAAGATGTAGTAAACCTATTCAGCGGCACCCACAAGGTCAACTGTATTTTCCAGCATGTATTAAAGTTAGGAAAAGCCCATTAAACTGTCTTACCCTGCTAAGATCAAACTCAGCTGCAGGCTCCGCTAGAAAATATACTACCAGTCTGAGCTTCTCATTCTCCTTAGCCAATACCAGCCCATGCACAGGACCATGAACTTGCTGGTACACTGGATTTGTTTACCCAAGAGAGAGGAAAGCACAGCCCAGAGAGGGACATTCTGGGCAGAGCCGTACTGGAAATTGCTCCAGCACTATTCTTCAGATGATTTTGCCTTGCAAGGATCTCCTCCAGCAACTTCTTTTGTACTCACCCACAGACTCATGGGCTGCATCTTCCCCCTTGCTAGTTTACACCAGAGTGAAATTTCTCCATTAGCTGCGAGGACAAGTAACTAGTCTGAATTCCTTACAGCTCTGTCCTCCTGCAACTCCATTCCTGTTTTCCTAGTACAAGGCTGCAGATGTAGCCACGGGTCCTCTGCATTGCTAAGCCAGAAGCCTTCATTTCCCAATTTTGATTACTACTGTTTCACCGGCTTTTCAGTCTTAGAAAAAAGATTTTATTTCGGGCTACTTCCTCACTTAATGGGCTCAGTGCTAAGCACAGACAACCCTGTTCACCAGCGAGCTGAGGGCAGCAGAGCAGCTCTCTCCAAAGGACAGCATTCACAGGGTGGGTCATTCCATCTGACGGGTACACTCCATCGGAGGGTCCTGTGAGCACAGTGTGCTCTCGGTGTCACGCTATCAGGACTAAGAGCTCAGGCATTAGGAAACCTTTGTGGCACCAAGGGAAATCGGATGTTTTGTACTTGGCTTAGCCATCTTCTCTTGGTGATTCACCTCCCGCTTGCAAGACTGCTAGTGATAAAGCAATTGGCAGAACCGCTAGACTCTGGCCTTTCGTGCCAGATATTACTAATTATTTACTTACCTGGAGCCAAAATACTAAGAGGACTGTTTGTGAACTCTTCTGCAGCTATTCCAGCATCAGGTTTGCACAACCCCTTGTAAATCAGAACTAAGATTTTAAAACTGAGTGTCCCTAAAGTGCTGTTTCTCATGCCTAGAAAAAAAAAATGTCCACATGAAGAAAGAGAGGATATATGGCAGCTGACACCAACAAGGGACAAGAGAGTTTATTCACAGTCCATGCCAGAAGACAGTTACAGATATATTTATTTTCCTCTGGAAGAGAGAGTGTTTATTAAACAAAAAAATAACTCTCCTGCAGTATCAAGAAGTTATCATGTACAGCCTTTTTTTGCATTTGTAAATGCCTTGCAAAAGAATTCTCTGACCATCACTATTCAGAAAAAGTACTGGCCAAGCTTTTATATTTATGTTTTGTACGTGTGCTGGCGTTTGATCACTTGGGTAAACAAAAAATGAAGTCCAAAAATGGTAGTATTTAGAGAAATGTTCAATTGGAATTTTCAATCTTGTTATATTTTTAGAAAGCAAAAAAAGAAAAAAAACAAACAAAAAAATAAAATTAAATGACTTATGGAGTTTCAAGTCCATTGATAGCAGAGTCTGTCTCTACTCCCCACTATTTCAAGTTCATTGATAACAGAATCTGTTTCTGCTCACCAAGAAAGAAGTACCTTTCCAGGGCCAGGCTAGGCAGCAATCCATTACAAAAATCATATCCTTCAGAAAACTCATTTCAAAAAGTAGTTTTTGAAGGGAGAGGGTGCTAAGATTTGCCTTGAGTTTTTGAGCATTGGGGTGCAGACAACAGCAAAGTTTATCACCAGCATCAACAACCTCTAAGATGTTCACAGTCTTCCAAATTCTGCCATGGAAGTGACTTGGGGGAAGTGGCCCATAGTACACAGGACATAGACGTGGAATGTCTTGCCAGTCCCAGTCCATCTCTCCTGGTTCAGTATCAATGTAACTGGAAGGACACCCAGGCAAGTGAAGGCAAACCACGGGTTGCAAATAAGTTCGGCACAAGGAACTTCAGCTCATTTTCAGACTGAACACACTCTAGAGAAACCTACAGAAGGAGAGAGAAAGCTGAAAAAATTGAAATTTTCACAAAGGAAATCAGAATGAGCTTCTGGAATTTCCTACCAAAATAGAATAAATTAATTTGGGAAATACCAATGTTGGCAATGAATGAGCTTCTCCAGGTGCACATAATTGCTGAGTAAAACAAAAAACCCACGGGTGATGCTGAGAAGTCAAACCTGTGTGCAGAGTGAAGGAGCTGGTGTGAGAAGCCTGCAGGCTTGGCAAGTCTGAGACCCTCAACAGACCATGGGACTGGCAGCTGAGCAACGTGGGTACCTTGTGTTCTGAGCATCTGCATCACCAGGACAGGTCTAGAGCTGGTGACTTAACAAAAGGCACCTCACAGTGCTCAGGAGATGTGGTTCTTAGGAATTCCAGTCTCATGAGGCAACCCACTTCACAGGTTTCTGAAGGAGAGGTCAAGTTGGTAAAAACACAGACGTGGTACCGTTTGCTCTGAAACTCTGCTGTTATCCTCCTGTTTCTGTAGAACATTTTTTCAGTTGTTATTTTCAATGGGAAAGATATTCCTCAGGGAGTTTGTAACTGGCTGACCTTGTACACGTTTGTACATACGGGAGACCTCATTCATGGCACCACTGGCTGCATTGGGATTACACCAGATTGCATCTGGGAATCTCATTTATAATTTGAGGAAATGTAGGCAGCCTGGAGCTTGGTACTGGGAAGCTGGATTTCTTTCATTCAATGCAGTTTGCTTAGCCCTGGCTAAAGAAGGTGCGGACACATTGCTTCTGTGTATTCATGCTGCTGTTCTGCTCTTCAAGGGAATGTTTTTATGGCCTTTCCTTCAGTCTTTTCTTTTAAAAGTTATTGTTTGCCAGTTATCATCTTACATCCTGCAGTAAAACACAGCTTTTCCTCATGCTGTATAAAGAAATCTCTGTTTCTCCCTCAGTATTACTTGCCATGTGGTACAAGGCTTATCTATTTTTTGTAAGAAGCCTTTCAAACCACTGGTTCATGCACTGCTATGAAACCTCTAACTGTCTCTTTACTAAGGAAAGTAGTTAAACATTTACTCTATTTATACGAATGATTTGCATTACTTAAATTAGGCACATGCTGGCATATCTTCTTGAGTGCAGTTACCCACTGGTATAGAAGCATGTTTAAAAAAACAGTTTGGGCCAGTAGCTTTGCATCTCGTGTAGTTATTGCAGCAAAGGCAAAGCAGGACACTCCTGAGTTTGAACAACAGTATTTAAACCTGCCACATCAGAAAAGGCAATGGGAAATCTAGCTCAGCGGGCTAAAATTGGAAATAAATTAAGGGAGTTGGGAAATTGTAATTTTCACAGCATGACTAGGCTTCAGTCAAGGCAAGATATATCATTTATTTTGCTCCAACACTAGTTGTCTTTACAGTGTGACCAAATTGGTTTTATATTCTTGCCTTACTGATATGTCCTTTCCTTCTGCTACTTTGAAGCCAACTTTGGCGAGGACAAGAAAAAGACTTGCCAAAGAAGCTGCCAAAATAGCACTATCCGAAGTGAAGTGTGTACCTTCTTCCTCAGTCTGGATTTATTTCAGTCTAATGGAATGAATCCCAGTATTCAAACAGCTTGTTGTGAAGGTCATCCTGTATTGCAACGTTTAATTAACCGCATATATATATACACACACACATATATATACACAGATATATATCTATATATGCCTGTACACATAGAGAAATAGGTCTTTACATATGAAATACATATATCAGAGGATGGGAGATAGCAACTAGAACAAATTCTTAGTGGGAGTGACTTAACTTGTGAAAAATGAAAGAACTTCCTCATTCTCAATTACTTGAAGTCTCAGTGGAGTCCAGAATTGAATCATCATCAGCAAGAGGGGCAAGGAGCATCATTGAGAGAGGGTACAAGGAATTAATTGCAAGTAAGAATGTTCTCATGCAAAACTAACTTCAAATACAAAGTCATTAATTTTTAAATACAAGAAAAAGTATGACAGAATATTAAGTCTCGTAGTACAGTGGAACCCAAAGGATTTTTGTTTAAATTCCAACAGCAAATGTTTGCAGAGAAAAAGTTGTTTTACTGCTTTGCTGAACAGTTTGTATTTCATGAATTGCACTCTGAAAATGGAATATGAAGGGTACAGAACAAGCCAAAGACAAGAATTTCAGTTCAGAAAATTCTGAATTTAAGAGAATTTGAAAATATTGAAAAAAGGGAGAGAAAAAAATTGTATGTGTGTGCCATAGATACATGTACGTACATATGAAAATACACTTACTAATGATAAGCTACAAATCAATTATAAATTATTCCAAACCATTCATAATCCATAACTTATACTTTGGTCAAACTTCAGTGGAGGTTACATCCAAGAGGGCAGGATAATGAACTATGTTGTAAGCAGTTTTCCCCTTGTGGTTGTGACTGTGCCCTTCTCCTCTCTTTTGTCTTCCTTGGGACCTGCTGAGCTGTCCAGGTGGACGTCACTGCTCTGAAAGCATTTACCACTGCCCCAGCTCCAGGAGCTTTCCTGTGGAGCCATGTGGCTGCTGAAGTTGCTGCATAGCAGCTTTGCATCAACATCTGAGGAGTCAGGTGGGATTGCATTGATTTACCATCCTCAGCTCTTTCCCCAGACTGGTCCATGGGCCCCTGAAGGAAAGATTCAGTACTCAGCCCTTCCCACAAGTGCTTCATCAGCTTCTGGCATGCTGAGCACAGTGAGAATTTTACACTGCCAGAAATCTTCATACGCTGTGCTTGAAAACTTCTGATAACTGCATCCTAAATTACATATTAACTGATGTAACCCCCAGAAAAGTCCTGCCCTGAATTACCAATTTTTTATTAAAAGGATTTAATATCTATAATTGAAGTAATTTTAATTGCATGGTGCCTGACATTATTTAATACTTTCACTAATAGAGAAAGCATTAGCTGATTGACTTTTCAGGTGACATCAAGGTGGGAGGATCTGCAACTGTGAGTAAATACAGAACTTAAAATGATCTTGACAGAAGTGTGAGCAGAAGACAACAAGATGCAACGAGTGTATTCAAATTCCTTTGACTTTGCATTTTAACTACTTAATACTGTAAGCCCATTTACAGCAGCTTACCAGAGTAAGGCTATTTCATAGATATTTTAATAAATGATAGCAAATCACTGCATAATGTAAAAGAATAAAGCCTGTCACAGCCACCTGTAATCCTTTGTAGTGTGCTTAAAATACCACAAGCTGATCATGCCCATAACATGCTCATGCCATTTCTTAACATCTAATTAATTTTTTGTCATTCTCAATGTTTGGGGAATAATTTATGAAGAAATACACTGCAAAAGCACAAAAAAACCCCTTTCTAATGAACAATTCTAAGTAGTAAACCTTGCCCTCAGAGACCTGCAGGAGAGACATGCAGAAACAAATTCCTCCACATCAATGCATTAGGTTTTATTGGCTTTCCCAGGATTTCTTAGGAAATTTTCACAGTAGTAAACCTGCCTTCATCATCTTTAGCAGGGGGGCACTGATTCCCAGGATCACAGCTGCTGCACTTTCAAAAGTGTTGAAATAAAGCATTCAGATAAAAGTATATGTTGGCTGGGAAAATGACACTACAAAACGTGTAGCCCACAAACTGTGAGGGATCTGACCCTTTTAATTCAGGCAGCTGGGCATGAGAGGCTGGGCAAGTCTTAATTGCAAATAGAGCCATTTGAATTTTAGAGCTGCTGGCAAACAAAACATGAGGTAAATATAGGTTACATCTCCTGGATCAAGCACCACAAACTGGCATCAAAACTGTTCCTTTCACCTTACATCTGGCCTGGCCAGACAGCTCCTGATATTCCCAGTATTAGCATCCCAATTCCCCTCTCTCTGCACCCAGAGTGGGGAGAGGGATTCTGCACCTGGCAGAATCACTGAACCATGGCCTGATGTGTGTCTGATCAGTGCAAGAGGCAGCCACCATGTGACACCTCTGGTCAAAATTTGGTAACAACTGACCAGTGATTGGAAGAGGCAAATGGCGGCAGTGAGGCCAAACATCCCTGTTATGGGAAAATATGGCTCTTGCTATCAACCAGCCTTAAATAGCAGGATAAATAAAGCCCTATTTGCACATATGAAAGCACTTAAAAAGCTCTAATCATGGGAATGAGACTAAAGAAACACAACCAAATTAATTTTAACAGTGTTTGGTTAGTTCTAATGGAAATTCTGCATTATTTATCCCCAGAGAAGAAGACTCTTTGGGAACTACTGTGACTTTTCAAGAATCATGAAGGCTCCTCAGTGGAGGAAGATACATGACTTCATATAGGTACAACACTTTTCTTCATTATGCAGCATTAAGCGCATGCACTTCTGAATAAAATTAAAGCAAATATTTCTGATTCACAAAATATATTTAAGCTATAAAATTGCTTTCATAATAAGTGGCATTTAAATAAGGAGCACTTTAAAAAATAGGCATTAAAGTTATGTGAGACAACTGCTCTAAAAACTATCATTTTCCAAAACAAAGCTGTTTTTGTCTGATGGTGGCTTAGCAATTTATTATAAAGACAGAACAGAGACTGAATTAACATGTGTCCCCTGGCAGTGAGAAGTGCTAATCTGAATAATGTACTCCAGGGGAATTCTACTTACCATTTATATGAATATGGAAAAAAAAGATAATATGATAATTATCACTGGGGTTTTTCTTCCAAGCAAAGATCTTTCACAGGAAAATGCTCAGCACTGATTAAAATTTTTCCTGCAGCTCCTTCTCCTTCACAGTTGTGTTCTGAACTCAGTTAGACTTGCAATACTATTTTTGCCATGCTTTTCATTGCCCTGTGATGCCCCTTCAGATTTCTAGAAACTCAATCTGGCTTTGTGGGGTTTCCAAACACACTCAACACTGACCAAAAGGTTGCCCATTTGGTAGGAACGGTGTTGAATTAATGCGGAGCACTAACTAAACCCTCACCTTTCATATTCGGCACCGGAGCGATTCAGCTCATATAACGTATGTTCTCTAATAAGCTTTTATATAGAGTCTGTTCTTTCTTGTCTGCTTTCTCTCTTGAACAAAAAAAGTAATTTCTACTAGCAGGTGTATCCACACCAGGGGTTGCAGTGAAGTGTGGACGGGCCTGAGCTAACGCAAGCTGGATTTAGCCAGGATGCTGGCAGCAATCCAGGTGCAGCTGAGGGAAGCTCAAAGCTGTGGCTTAGCCACAGTTAGGCTCCAACTGATCTGTGTACTAGTTCATTTATAATTAAGTAAGTAGGTAATTTATAATTAATTACCTGCAATCCACTGAATTATGACATAACCCAAGGACAAAAGACTGCAGAAAAGTGAAAGGGGGGGGGCGGATGTTGGAATAGACACTGTGAAACAAAAACTGAGCAATTCCAGGCACAAAGCAAAGAGTGATTTAACCACCTTGGGCTGGGTTGAGTCACCTCTGAGTTAACCCCTTCCTCTGCAAGTGTGCTAGAAAAATATTGACAGAAATTCTGCACATAGTGTGTAGGACTACTGCCACACTAGTGAACGAGCAGTAGTAACTTCTTTTTCTGTTTCTTCCCATTTGTAGAAGCAAAACAGCTTAGTAGATGGTCCCTTCAAGGTGGTATTTGTAGTCATTAGAGCCTCTGGTACTAAAAGAATGCCAAAATATTTTTTTAAAGTGAGTTTAGGGAAAATCAGCAACAGGAATAATTAGGCACTGGGGTGCTGCTGCAGCTGCTAATTCGAAAAAGTGCTATAAATTCCCTATATTTCCAGACAATCAGCACATACAGGACTTTCTCCAGAACCTTAGCAGGGAAACAAGTAAACATTCAGGTTTTATTCAGAATTCCTCCATTTTGCATGGATGTGAGAAGTGGGTGGTTTTTTTTAAATGAACTATAGCTTGCACAACCAGGCAAGTGACCATGAGCATAGACTTGCTGTTTGGCAATGACTTTTAGTGCTTCAATAACACAGTTTAATTTAACAAGTGAAATTTAACAAGTTAAATTTAACTTTACTAGATAATGAATGGAACTAGAGTACAAATATTTGGGAGATCTTGCAAACAAACAAAACCTTGAACCTTGACTTTATTGTTTGGAATAAATGGAAAAGATATATATATAGATAGATGGATAGATAGATACATGGGATTTGGCTTCATAATCGATCCTTCATAATCTAAACTTTCACAATGTCCAGTGGCCCTAAGTAAGCGACCCACACCTATGAGTCTGTCCAGATGAACAAGGATGAACACAGCCTGATACAAGTTAACACCCTGCATACAAGTTTAATGTGCATGCTCAGGACAGTGCTCTGTTCTGAATTAACTGTCTAGAGGAAAAAAACACCCACTCCCATCCTGATTCAAGCAGGGACCAAAGGTCTGCACAGTGTTGCAAGTAGTACTCCCTGGAGAATATAAATTGGTGCAAAGAAAGTAATTTTCTTCTTCTATAATATATTTTGCCACAGAGAACTGTGGAAAAACACACCATGTTTGTGACCTTCAGCACATCTGTGAATTTAAAATAACTGACTTTGACATTGCCACAGAAGGGGCAGAGCAGTAGAAAATTCAGCCTGCATTTAGTACTGACCAAGCCAAGCAAATCATCATATGGTCCTTTCTGAAAATATATACATCCTCTAAGCTCCATTTGGTTTCTTTGCATTAAAGTGAAATTAATAGGCAAGCTCTAAAATACTAGAGTAAATTGGATTTTATAATTGCAGAGTAAGACAGACATATTAAAGGAGTTGCCTGCGAGGAAACTAGCAGACGTCCAACCTGTTAAAATTTATGTGGAAAAAAATTACTATTTGGTCTGGATTTAATGTGAAAACTGAAATTCTATTAGGAACTATAGCAGAAGCATAGGGAATGGGTAACATTGTAATAGTCTGAGCACAGGCAGGACTGTAATTTGATGGAGATTTTAATTAAGGTTGCACATTTACTCCAAAGGCAGTGCAGCTGCAGCTGCAGCTTCAGCTTCCATCCTGAGCTGACACCACCACAAAACAGGGAGGGCCCAGCATGGTGAGCTTGGATGATTGTACACGTTAGGCCTGCATTCCTGTCAGGACAGGACCACTGCAGTGCTAGTGTCTGTCCCTCAAAGCCTTTGGAAGTGACTGGATACACAAACCCTGATGATGCTGAGTGATTAGAAACCAGCTGGGTGGCAGGAAGAAGGACTCAAACACAGAAAGAGGAATATATAGAAACAAATCTCCACCGAACTTCAAGAATATTGAAAATTGTGTCAAGAGGCTGAGCTTGTTACCCACTATCCCACCCAGCAAGAGCACTATCATCCCCAAAACAGCATTAAAAGCTGTTGTGGAACAGCAAGTGTGGCTGGAAACAGTGCATCTAAGGCATGAGCAGATCAACAGCAGCAGAAGGGAACAGCTGCAACCAAATCACTGCCACAGCACCCTGCTGTCTGAATGAAGTGTGTTAGCTCCTGACATGCCATTTGGGGATGGGGGAAAGATGAAAGCATGCTGAGATATCAGACAAGAAACATGCACACCATCCCCGCCTGATTTGTGCATTTTTAAAAAATCACTATATTATTTTTTCATGTCATGATTACTGTGATCTTGAGCCCACAAGAGGTGAGCACCCTTCACTCACAGGATGAACTCAGCAAGGGGTGAAGAAACATGTCCTCTCCTGGATGTCCTGAGGGTCCATCAGATGCAAGGTGGCCATGGAGGTCTTATCTCCTGCTTCCTGCTTTGGATCAGAGTGACTGACATTCTCCCCACTTGACAATGCTACTTGTTGGAAGAGCACAAATTCAATTGCTGTCCTTATACAAGAAAAATTGTTCCTCTTTGCATTGCAAATTTTTTTATGTCCTTTTCCCCATCCTCCCTTGGGCTGGAAAATAAAACTGCAGTGTGGCAGTTCATTTCTATCAGTCCTAACATCCTTCCTCATTTTCCTCGTGCCGTCCTATGATTTTCAATAGGTAAATCTTCGTGGGTAGGCATTGTTCTGGTAGGAGGTACAACTAACTTCCCTTTTGCTGACTTAGCAACTAAGTGTTTTAGATAGCCCTGAGTTAGCAATTTCCAGTAACGTGTGTAAACTTTGAAGGCTAAGATATCTTAGTTCCTACAGGCAAAATTAGGTTTTCATTTTCGATAATGCTTCCATAAAAATCCTCTGTGTCCCCCATGGGTACGAAGCAAAGAACAAAAAATGCTCCACAATGGGAATATTTTAAATAGATGAAAGTAGAGGTTTGGTGGGTTGGTTTTTTTTTTTTCCAAATTGGATAGCAAAAACACTGAAACTAGTACTTTCTGAGGTGTTTCCTATTTTGTACAGCCACAGCTAATATATGGTTTCATTTTAACACTGGATACTTGGGTATTTTCTACCATCAGCACAATTTGGAAAAGTGATTTGCATTCACTTTCTGATGCATTTGTTGTAACACTTTGTGACTTCCTGCACAGCACAGTTTTTTGTTAAGTCAAAAGGATAAACCTCTGTAAAAATCCTACAATGCTGCTCAGATCTTTGTCAAGGCAGGCGTGCAAGTCACAGAGTGCATGGGAAACATGGGCAGGAGAAGTATGTGGAAAACACGCAGCAATGCAAAAGCAAACAGCCAGCACAAGGGATCGTTCCCTCATTCCACTGTAGGCAATAAAGAGTAAAAATGCCATCGGGCATCTCCCAGCACTGGGGTTGGATATCAGACGGGGAGTCAGGACATGTTCAGGGGAGAAAATACTTGGGCCTTTTGGAGCTATCCCACATCTATATCCCTGCCCTCAAAGGACAACCTACGTGGTGTTTCCCCATGGAGGGAAAGGCGTGGCTGTGCAGCTCATGGGATTGAGTCCTTGAGCACAGCGGAGGACAGCACAGCACAGCCACCAGGAGCCTGCTGGTACAGGAGGTTTAACAGAGCAAACATACACCTGTCAAGTGGCAGCTGGAGACGAAGCGTTTGGGACCTCACTGACTGGGCTCATGTCATACGTGTTTTGATCCACAGTGGGCTTGTAGGAGAGACAGGCAAGGATGCTGGTAGTGTAGGAAAGCTGAAAATTAGCATATTGTCTCAAGTTAAAGGACTTTTTATCAGCTTCCCAAGGTGCCACATGCCATGTCTTCTTTCTTTTTGAAGACTGTATTCAAGTTAACCAATGCTTTATATTTTTCTACTATTATTCTGATTACAAATTTGCCCTTTTGAAATTGCACATTTTGATTGTCCACAAGGCAAATTCAGGATTTGATTATTGATGTGTTTGTTTGTATATCCAAATATTCACATAAACGTATGCATAAATGAAAACTAGGAAAACATCTTTCATTGCATTATATGTCCAGGCTGACTTAGATTCAAATCAGTGTCATTTGGCAAAAAGAAAACTTGCTATTCTATACACACTTTCAATTTTTTTGAATTAAGCTATATTTTCTTCATGACAGTAGGAAAAAAAAAGGAGGTTCACACCCAATGAGAAACTTTCCTTAAATCTGTAGGTAAGAAACACAGGCTTAAGTGATTTTCAGCATTTTGAATCACATTCTGTTTAAGCTGAGACCTCATGAACAAAGTCTTAGCCTTATCCCATTTGAAATGGATGAAATATTAAACCTCAAATAGGAGGGATTATCTTGAAAGACCCATGTTGCCCACAGTAAATGGCTAAAGGAAGTGTTGTGCATCAGTGACTTACTGGAAAAATGGTGTAACATTTGAGGGAGCTGCTTCCCCATTAAGATTCTGTATGTCTCTTCAGGAAACCACTTCAGCCTGGACAGCACCTGGGAGTCAACCAGCTCCTACTTTTACTGTCAAATTAACTTTTATTTAATATTTTAAAACCTCACCATACTTTAGATTTGGGAATTTTTTACAGCCTGATTCTGGTGGGACTCATTCCTACCAGTACACACCAGTTCTCCCCTGTTACCACTCATTTTAATGCCAAGAAGCAGTTTCTTCAGAACTCGTTCCAACTCATACCTGGAAGTTAGGTGATTAAATATTGTTGATTGTGCTGCTTTTTGCCCAAAAAAATCTAGACCTGGACTAACAAACCAATTAATTTTATTCTGCTAAAAGTGCTCTGGGAAAAAAAAAAAAACACTGGAATTTGGGGACAAAAGGAACATAGATTGACCCCAGGCTGTTTTCATTTAAAATTGGACAACGCTTTCAGGCATATGGTGTGATTTTTGGGGTTGTTCTGTGCAGAGCCAGGAGTTTGTGTAAGGGACTTGTGCTCTCAGCTTCTAGCACAGTCACGACTTCATTTTGCTTCACTACAACATAGGGAAAACATGATCCCCAAGCTGAGGGAGAACTGTAATTTACATTCTTGTTTTTTCCCTTTTGCCTACGGAAGTATGTGCCAATTATATGCTGAACAGCACTGAATGAAATTGGCACAAAACTGTCATTTGTTATAAATAGCTTATTTAATTGAGATTTTCTTGGCATTTTTGCAGAAGTGTGAATAAAGCTGCAGTATTTTTGAGCACATGGGCAGTGCAGGCGGACTAGTAGAGCACCCAGGACACAAACCAGTAGGCAAAGAACTTTTTTGGTTGGTTCCTCAGCTTCGGATTCACTCCTGGACTTTCCCTTGCATTGCCCTTTCCAAGACAGTGCTGCACAGCAGTACTTGGAGGGCGGCTGCCCTCCACTCTCCTCACCTGCACAATGCCCCTTACCCAGCCAGTACCTTTTTGTGATCCCAAGTCCTCCAGAGGCTGAGTCAGCCCAGCATACAGCACCATGGAAATGCTGAAGCACCATCGGGCTCTTACCTCCCATCATCTCTGTAGGATGCAGCACAGTCTAAAGGAAGGAAGAATCCAGACCAGCATCTCATATTTAGAAGAGGTTAGGGACTGGTTTTCAACACTGGCATCTCTCTACTGTACATTGATATCTATATTGATATCTACATCTACAGTAGCAGTACTACACCTGTTCTGGGGTGCTTCAAACACCCCATCATCCTCACAGGTGCTATAATTTTCTGCTGTACTTCACTTGTAAGCAGCTGGCACCTGTTCAGGTTTTGATGTGGGATCACTGTGGCAACTTGCATGAAACACCACGTGTCCATTCAAACGGGATTTAAAAACTGATGATGTCTCTCAGGACACAGGAAGTCACACTACATGAATATTCATCTTCATTACCCTTACTGTGTTGGAAAAGCAACCTTATTGCTAAGCCATTACCTGTCATATGGGAAAAATACAGTGCTGTCTTGAAGCTTATATACGAAATCTATGTTTCTTCATAGAAAGCTGTAAGTTCTGCTTGGATTTTTATTGAAAAAGAAGGCATGCTGAGAAAGATAAGAGACTGTTTATGTATGATAGCAGGTAACAGAATGAAGTGGCAGTAGAAAACAAATCAAAAGCCCTGAAAACTGTACATTACATTACTTCCAAGAAAGACATTGTATTGTAGGATGTGGCCCTACAGATTTCTAGGTCCAGCTCCCCTCCTGCGTCTGCCCTGTGGCCTGAAGAAAGCAGTTTCTCTCTCTGCGTGTACCTTTTGTCTTTTACGTTTTGTCTGCCATAAATACTTACATTGTAATTCACCTGAGGTTAGTAAGTGTGGTTTTAGCAAAGAAGCAGTAAAGCAACAGCTAAGACTACATCAGAAAATTGTATTTCTTGTGGGTTAGGAATAAGAGTTCTAACCTTTCTCTCCAAAAATCCAGAAGAAAGTGAAGAACAAGGGCACAAGGAGTTGCAACTTTCTGTGCCATTGCAGCACATAGTGGAGAATTACATCCAAAAATATACAAAAATAATAAAAGAAATTTCTTTTAAATGGATTTATAAGGTTCAATATTTTATAAAAAGTATTTAACAAAAAATGTATACACTGCAGAAGAATCCCAAATACTGGTGGTAAAAATATAACTAATAAACCATAAAATGTATTCATGTAAAAGTAGGATGACACAAACGTACTTACGTCTTTACAAAACCATCTAGGTTTATTCCATGCATAAGACGTCTGAAGACTAGCCTGAGCATCCCCTTTAATGACCATAAATCATTCAGAAATTATGCACATATCACTATGACTCCAGTAATTCTAAGAGGGGGGGCTTCTTTTTTCTCTTCTGTGAAAACGCTTTATATCATGAAAGAGAATACACTGAGTTACTGAGCATTCAGATGGTTTTATGCAGACTCTGACGCACCCTGCCAGCCTCCAACGCATCTTGCTTTATATATTTCTGTTAGGCTGTGACCTGGAAAATAGATGCATGAGGTTACTTTAAGATGTCTCAAATTTCACCCTGTATGCAGGCTGTACTTCACGCCTGGGAGCCACTGCTTGGTGCCTGCACTGAAACTCTGGGAAGCAGACGTTCACCGTGGCATCACCAAAGGGGCTCGTTAGGTAACAGTGATGAGACATGCAGCACATGGGACTGTGGGGAACGAGCCGAGAAACCTGCCTTGCTCTGTGGGGATTTGTGCTTTAACATAGTTTATTTAATGTTTAACTACAAGACCCAAATATGCCACCAGCAGAAAATTGTAATGCTAGGACCAATTCTGGTCAAACATTTCAGTAATTAACTAAAGCAATTCTCTGACAACAGAACACCTCTTCCATCAGAAAGATGTACAGCTTATGGGGCCATGGTATTTATCTATAGAAAATAGGAGTTTATAATGCAATTGTATTTTAAAGAGATGCAGGAGAAGCTAATAAATGAAAATGTGTATTATACTTTGTTTTGGAGAAAGAAGATTTTAGGAATGAGGTGTTTTAGGGTCAACTTTCTATCCTGTGCAAAAACGGCCTGTAACATAGGTGGACTACAGAAATGGTACAATTTTCTTACTGAGACTATTTTGTTTTTCAAACCCTTCTTATTAGTCTTCAAACTTCGTGAAATAACATTAATGAATAAAGTGCATTCTCCAGAAATGCAGCTTTCTGTTCCCTGTGGCTGTCATCCTTGCTTTCTGATTCTTGGGAAGTTTCTTCAGGACTCCCTCACTCATGGCACTGCTATAAACCAAACTTCCACACTGGTGAGTACGAATATGTTGGCTCACCTAGAAAGCTTTTGCAGTGGCTCCAACAGCAGCCAGACTGCTGAGGCCCTGGTGGGACACAGGGGACACCCACAGCCTGGCAAAGGCAGAAGAATGAACACTTTCACCATCAGTAGGTAACCATTTTCCTCACAGGTTATCATGGTTTAACCCTGGCCAGCAGCTGGGCACAACACAGCCTCTTGCTCACTCCCCCACTGGGGAATGGCAAGGAGAATCAGGAGGGGAAAAGGGAGGAAACTCCTGGATTGAGACAGAGACAGTTTAATAATTAAATAGGAAAATTTTAAGTTAAAACCAACCAAACAAAACAACAACCAAGCAACAGAGAGCAAAGTAAAGCCCAAGAAAAACAAGTGATGCAAAGGAAAGCAGTTGCTCGTCACTATCTGACTGTAATGTAATTCATGTTTCTTCAGAAGGCATAAACCTTTGACAGCTTTATTGAAATACTTAATTTCAACTTCCTAATACCTCATCAGGAAGAGTGAGGAGGTTAATGTGTGCTCAAGAGATGTCAGTTCAGGATATCACTGATCACTAACACACACAACCAACAGAAAACTTTCATTGGCTGGAAAGGACATTTTGTAATAGTCCTCCAGCAACTTTCTTAGCAAATTCAGACCGCCTATCTAAGAGCTGGTAAGAAAGGGAAAATAACTTCTTAAGTGGCTATTTAAGAAACACATTTAGATAGATTGTTGAAAATTGACTGAATAAATCAAAAAGATGCTCTGAGAAATCTGACCACACTAAAAAAAGCATTTGCATGTACTCCACAGGTTTATTAAAATGGATTGTGTACTTAAGAGCTGTATATCTCATCAAGATTAGCAATGCAAAGAGAAGAGCTCCTTTTGAATTACTCCTGAAGGAGATGCTTTTCTTCTTTCATCACTCACTGTGGCACATTCTGTTCCTCTCTTCAGGCAGACAGTTAAAGAGGAAAAAGAACAGAATAAATCAGAACAAATCAGGAGCAGTACTTTCCACTTCTTGTTGCTTGGCCATGCACTCTCCTCTCTCCTGTGCCATTACTTTCAGCACAGACACTTTCCCACTCCTGCATCAGAGCTATTTTCCTTCCTCTCCCTGGAAACCTCTGCTACTTCTGGTTGTTGCCAGTGTCAATCCGGGAGTGAGGCTTAACCTCAGGTCCTAATGGTGGCTGCCTATGCTCCACCAAAGCATCCTTGGTGTCCTTCCCGCTGGGTCAGCAATGCCCAGTAAAAGCATCCATGTCAAAAATTAGGAGAAGGGGCAAGCACAGTTCTGTTGTCTGTCTGGAAAACCTTATGACATGGTCCATAGAGAGAATGGTTGATCTGTTATAGTGTGATAGCATTACATCCATCACACTGCTCTGAGCCATGCCACATCACAGGCCAGGTTTGTCTGATGCAACCTAAGATATCAGCCTAGACACCAGCACATTTCTGGGGTTGGATGTTCAGTGGGGACTGCAGGCATATTCCAACACCAAAATTATTCTCTCACCCAATATTTTCCACTGAGTTTTGAAACTAGGTGTTCAGAACGGACTTTATTAAAAATGCCTTATTAATGGAAACACATTAAAAACAAGGTATTATTTAAAAAAACAGGTTTAAAGTTACAAATATCCAATCCTTATAAATAACCTTAAGCCAAATTCTGCACAGGTGAGCAGTGTCAGCAGGCACCGACCCAAACTGACACAAACAGTTTCGCCGCTCTGAGCACTTATGGATGTGCAAAATATACAGAGCTGCTGATTCTTTATATATGTGTGTGTGTGTGTGTGTGTGTATTGCCTGGTATCCCCTGAAATTAGCTTCAAGACATAACCAATTCCACTGAAAAAGAAAAACAAGAGTTGGGTCTGCAGGGGAATGCAAGACCCTTCCTAACTCTGTGGCTGTTGCAGAACAAACCAATATGTCAACCCCAAATTTTCAGACCTGGAGAAGTTAACTCCAACCTCCATTCTTCCTGGGTGAATGACATGTCCTCAAAAATAAACCTTAAGACACCAGGCCAAAATGTCCACACTCTTTCCCCTAAGTTTACACAACCTGCGGCCAGGAAATGTGTACAGATTCCCTAAGGCTTCTGATTTCTAAAATCAGTTTGTGACTCACATAGACGTTCACACCAGGCACACGCTGAAAGGGAGCCGTGCAGAACGCAGCAGTAAAAGAGACGTCCAAAAATACTCAGACCTCAGCCTCGTGTATATTTATGTAGAAGCTGCAACAAACAGGCTTTCTGGTGTGCTTCGATGTCCACAGTTCTCATGTACCACCCATCAGGAGAGGGTTTTCTGGGTTTGTTTAAGGATATTTTAACATGGAGATATGTCAAATAACTGAAGTTGTGTTCTATGCCTGCATAAGCCCCATCAGACTCATGGGTGAGGGTATTTCCCCCTTCTAGAAAGCATTGAAAAACACCCTCTAGAAAACCCCAGGCTTTCTCTGTTCAATGGGGAAGCAGACATTGCCCTTTGAGAAGCAGGACAGGGAGGTTACCCCTGATCCATACACTGTCAGTGAAACCAGAAGCAAGGTTAATATATTTATAACTCTGCCCGTTTACCTGCAAGCTGTGAAGATGAGAAACACCTTTACATGTTTGCCCTTCGGTGGGAAGATCATTCAGCTCAAGAAACGTGTCTGAATTTTATGAGCTTTCCTGGATATGTACCTTGGACTGAAATCAGCTTTCACTCCCCAGCGTTATTTATAGCACAGTCACAGTAAATAGTGGCTGCAAGTAGGATGGGAAAGGAAGGAAAACAACATCACTAAAATACACGGCTCTGCTAACTCCAGGAATGGGTTGGTGGCTCTCCTTTCTCTCCTACTGACAGAGCATCCTGGCTTGGCTCGTGTCCTCTGCCATCACATTTTCCTGCTTCCCTTGAAACCCTTTGTCAGTCTGTTAGCAACCAGTAACTACTTTTGGATGGTTTCTTCTCACATTTCTGTGCAATGGCCACCTGTCACAGCACAAATAAAGGCTTTCTAATTCCCCAGACCTGCCAACTAACATTCTTGAGGTTTATTGAGCTGTGAGGGACAAGCTGTACCCACTTGCAAACAAGAGCAAAAGAGGAAAGTTTTAGCTTGAGTTAGTTGCCTTCAACGTCCCAGCATAAAGGAACCTCCTCTGGGTTCCCCTGTGACAACAGAGGTGTGAAACTACCCAGGAGAGAAGGAGGGAGACGTTGACACGGGAAGTCAAAGGAGAGATTCAAAGAGAACAGGAAGCTCCTTCAGCAGCTGGAGACTGAGGTCTGAGAAGTATCAGCCAGGTTGTGGCCCTCCACTGCCGGTGGCAAGCACAGTCCCTGGCATGGTCCACGCTCCAGTAACATGCCAGACCTGCCCAGGTGAGCAGGAGGAGAGCAAGGGGAGCTTTCTGCTGGCTCCTGCAAGCGAGCACCCAGTGTGTACGACCGATGTTTGACATAACAGTGCAGGAACTTTTGGTGTACAAGGTCTGTGGCAACTGGATGAACATTCCTGTCTATGACCTCCTAAAAATCATCTGGAGAAGGATGCAATACTACATGCCCTTTTCCTTGCAGTGTCTCAGCAGTAACGTTTGACCGCTCTGCCCTCTTGCATGGACTTTTGTTCTTCCTCACAACAGTGTTCTTTTATTTGAAATAAAGGCCATTAAGATGGAGAATGTGTTTGCTCTTCCCTCACAGAAACAAGCAAGGTACGGTAAAAAAAGGGCATCAGAAGGGAAAAGTAATTTATTGTGGGATACAAAGGCCAGGGCAGAAATCTGATCTGGCTTCTCACAGTCCTGAATTCAGCTGAAATTCATGGGACACACTAAGCGGAGCAAGAGTAATACAGCAACTTAGAAGCAGCAGAAAGAATGGAAGATTTTCCTTGCATGGAAGCAGAATAAGACCTGTACTATAGCATTGCTATGGTCAATGTGAGGATGTGAAGACAACTCCATTGCTAGTTGTTTTCTCTAAAGACAAGACAGGAGAACTCCACTTCCCATTTTTCACTGCAATTACAGTAATAAAGATGACCTTAGCTATATCTTTTTTTTTTCAAAAAACTCACCTGCTCCCCATGCCTTTGCACTCGTGAAAGGCTTTGGTACATGTATACATCCAAGATCAAAACAAAGTTACAGCTTTTATCTTCTCTTTCAGAATAGGAGAAATTTGGCTCTAAAATCCATCTCTGGTTGCTCTTTACTCAGAGCTCTCATCATGGTATTCATACAGTGATACCCTAAACAGCCTTTCAGAGATTTATAACCCTGTTTTCTAATGCTCTTTTAAGTGTCATTGCCCATCGTGTTACTTCAGAGCACAGTTCACTGGAATACAGCTGGCTGTCCAATTTTCAAAGCGAGATAATCTTTATTTGCTGACTTACTGCGCAGTCCAATGCAAGTTCTGTTCTTCCTCCCAATGTCCTGTAAAATAATGAATCTCCTACTCTGTCCAAAGGCCAAACTGGCTTCATCCACCTTAAAAATGTCACATAAGCCTTCCTATTCTGCCCTAAGTTCCCTCTAACCAGCATAAAGAGATGTATTTGAAATCCAAAGGCTCTCTTTGGAATACCTGTTTCATGTCTTTAATACACTTTTCAATTTTCCTTATTCTAATAATTACCAAAAACTTTAAAACTACTAATTTAATCTTCTACTCCATATTTCTGACAGAGCCAGTTACAAAATCCCTACAGATTGAGGGGCTTGTTTAGGATATTGAGAAAACTTCTAATGCTATCTACATGGCTGATATTTTCAACACCAAGCTGTTGTCAAGTATATCTTTTTTTGACTCTCTACCACCAAAATACCCACAAAACCTGATCTTAAATATCTTGTGTTTTTCCTACTCTTCTGACAAGAGTATCTGTAATTGCTGTCCAACTCACTGTTCCCTTCTTTTTCATTAAAGCCAGTGTGGAAACAGCAGCATTAGAATGATCCAAATGTGGATTTGAAAGTGGTGTTATAGCACAGAAAAATTCAGCCCTCATTCAGCCTCCTTGCAACAGTTAAAAAAAAAAAAAGGAACTGTTATGGATTCAAAATGGATAATGAAACCTTGGGCACCCCAGCATTACAGAGTTGACATAGAGTCAGCTGTTGGACCATATAAATTGTCTGTGTTGACTTTTCCTATTAATGTATAAATCACCACCTTCACACAGAGTAAATCCAATAAACTACAAAGAGACCCAGCTCAGTACTGAGTGACCTGGGTGACCCAAGCACCCAAGTGCAATAACGCGAAAGGTTTCCATTCACTCATACACGTGCTCACCAAAATGAACATCATGGAATTCAGCCTTTAGAAAACCTCACTGTATAAATAAATCAATAAAATGAATTAAAGAGAATTAAATGAAGTGTGGAAAAGTTCAACAAAAGAAAGGTGAAATCTTTACCCTACTGATATTAACATCAAAGTTAATGCCGGTTTTCATGAAAATATTATTTATATGCTGATGTGCTAGGAGTCATTCCCCAGTGTTATATCCATTTTATCTAGCAGGATTCCCAAGAATGAAATCCCTTTTAATGCAGTGGAGTGTTTGATTTTAGTGTCTTGCTTTGATAGGTGTCCCATCTAAAAGCAAATCAAAGAATACAAACAAATTACATGGTTTACTTCAGGCTTCAGTTCCATGAGAGCATTGATTTGTTTTAAGTTGGTTCTGTGCTTATGTGCACTGTGATTTTGGAGCCATTTTTTTTTACAAAAAGTGCATGCTTTTCTTGTCTGAATTCCTGAACTATTTCTGAAGCTGCTTGCAAAGTAGATTTCCTGCTGAAATACTTTGACAGACATATAGGCGAGCTAAAACCAGGACATATACACTTTCCTAACCTGATTGTTTCCTATACATTTGGCAGTCTTCTTTAATAGCTGTGTGTGGTGCTGCTTTTTTTAGTATCCCTCAGAAGGGAAGCTTAGTTCCGAGGCTAGGCATATCCAGAGAGATTTGTCATCAGCTCCCTGGCTTGCTTGCTCTGAGCAAGCAGTTCTGTTGATGCTGACATGAGCAAAGACTAATGTCCCAGGCTGACAGAGAAACTATACACCATTTCTTAGCTCCCTTCTGCACGTATAGGTCAGCCTCATGCATCACTTACATTGGTGAGAGCAGCAGAAATAATTAAAGAAAATCATTCTAAGATGGAATAAAGGTCCATATTTACTGCAATGGTACAACAAACAGAATAAAAATAACATGCCCTGCATGATTTCTAAGGAAACAGGGATGTTTTCAGTAACCAAATTATTCAAAACCAGTCAGGGGCTTTGCAGGAAACCAGGGTGGCTGCCAGCCTTTCCCCATAGCAGCAGGGAAGTTGGGCAACCCAAGGAGAGAATGTTTTTACACTCTGCAGAAAGCTCTGGCTACAATGAATGTGTTTGTCCAGAAACACTGAGGTTTCATCAAATCACCATTTTTTTTTCTGTGAAAATCACTCTGAAGGAAATGTTGTTCTTTTTCCATTTCATGCCACACAGCCAAGTCATTAAGGATCTTCACACTCAGGAATTATTTTAGTCCCTCACCATATGAAATGTTTCCTGTTTCAAACACAAAGTGGGCTGATAAGAAGAAGGCACGAGAATATTAATACAAGTATATAATAGTCAGTTAAGTGACATATTATGTAACAAAGAGTAGTTACAATTAAGTAAGATATTAGGTAACAAAAAGTAGTTACAATTAACATGTGACAAAGTTTTGTGTAATTAGGAGGTAATATGAAAGCGTGTCTCCAAAGCTAACATAGTAAAACATAAAAGCTCCTTTCCTAACAAAATTTTGCTGCTTTTTTTCTGGCCCTCTGTAACCTGCAATAACCGGAAAGAAATCTTCCAGCCGTGACGAAGGCTGAGCATACATCAAAGTGTGGTTTACAAAGAAGAGCAATTAGAAGTTGTGGTCCCAATTCGTATCTCACTTGTTATGCCCATAAAAACACAGTAGCTCTCCCTGTCTGAAGAGAAATGTCAGATATCTGCCTGCTGCTTTGACTGCTGATGTCAGAGTGAGCCCTGAAAGCTGTGTCTCTTCCCTTGCCATTTTTTATTTTTAATGCAGAGAAATTCAGTACAGCTCTGGGAGAAGCTTAAAAGCTGAAATTAAATAATGCTGAGGCACTTTTCCAATGAAAGCAATAATGAATTCAGAAAAAAATAGAAACTCCTTATCTTGAAATGCTGTAAAAATATTATATAGTATATCATAATTACGACACTGTAATAGAAGTGCGCTGACTACTGCTTGAAACTACTTCAGAATTTTCACTGTTGCAATAAAACAGGGAAAGCAGTTGCAAAATTATCACTAGAAAGGCCAGTAAGATAGAAGAAACGCTTTCTTATTCTTCACCAAAAAAATTCATATGCCAATACTGCCATGAACTACGTTTTGTGTAGAAATACAAAGTTGTGCATGAGCTAGGTTTTGTGTGGCACTCCAACAACGAGGGAGTCTCTCCTGAAGTACCAGCTTGTTTAATTGGGGTCCCATTAGAGTGTCAACAGCATCCATACCTTAGGGGTGAGGTGGTTTAGAAAAATGTAAAGGGAAATTATGCATGTACTAAATACAGTGTATTTCATTCACCGAATAAACATGACAAGCATCAGAGACATTCCCTTTTCCACATCTACACAATAGAGGAGTTCAGAGGAGTAAAACAAGGACAAACATGAAAAGTTTGTTTGTCACCCATTTTGTTTCACTTTGGCTTTTTATGCCACTGACAATAATTACCAATACCTAAGCCCTTCAATGCAGTGATTTTAGTTACTGCCTTCCTTAAAAATGCAGACTGTGTTTTCATCAGCAATACATTGCATGGATATATTTTTGGCTGTGGTGTTTGTTTTTGTTAGGAAAAAATCCCCTTGAAGAACACCTTGCTTTCTGAATAGAGCATACTGAATTTCAGATGGTGCTTAGCTTTTGCACCAATCTGTTCTGCACCCATGGAGCAGTCTCCAAGGAAATGTTTGATTCTGTACCAGTGAGTTCTGTACTTGCAGAGAAATGATCTGCTGTGCCTGAGAAATGAAGTGATCAAGCTTGATGATGATCCTTCAGGTGATGCTTTAAGCATTTAGAGCTGGGTCAGTAATGATTTCAAAGATATAGAAGATATCTAAAATATTCTGTGGTAGACAGTTTAATGAGGAACTCATAGTAGCTTATGCAGCAAAATCCTGTGCTAGCTGTTATTTTTTTTTAACTCTGGTGGCTCCATGCCCAGGTGTATTTTGGTACTGCTGGGAGGTGATAAAGGCAAGCATTACCAAGTCCTTTCAAGTCTCAACTAAACCACAACCCCCCAGAACTAAATTATTATGATTTAATTCCAGTATATGATAGCACTTAAGTCATGGGATTGGTGTTATATCTATGAATAATGCAAGTTTATTTAAAGGAATGGAAGCAGACCAGATTATTTAAAAGACACTGACTGCCAGGGCTGAATATAAATTTTTCCAAATGTCTTCATCTGTTAACAGAGCCATAACCAGAAGCACAAGGAAATACTAGTTTTGTTATATATTATGAATGACAGAGAAGTTGCTGTCAATCAGCATTCCTATTGCTTCTCTCTCCCAGTTTCTTTTGCCGCTCTTCAATATCTTTCCATCCTCTGTTTAGCTTTCTTCTATAGTCCTGAAGAAATACTAGGGGTATTTTTTTAGAGGAGTGTGTACTTTCTACCGATTTTTTAAAATTATTATATTGCTTTTCTGGACAGAATGGGGAACGAAGAGGCACTTCCTTCTCGTGTCTTCTGTACCTTCTCAAAAGTGCTGCCATATGAACTCCTTCCTGCACCAGGGAAGGAAATATTTGGATAGACAGGAGCAGCAACAGGAAGCACACTAGGTCCCTTTTTTTTTTGTGAAAGTAAGTGGGGTATTAGAAAAAGGTAGGACAAGATGTTAAAAAAAAACTAGCAACTTCCAGGGCAATACTATGGAATTTGCACAGCTGCCGAATATTTTATTGTCAGCACTACTAGTGTTGGGATACCGGGTGAATTTCAGTGATTTGTTATAAATGTTCCATCAAGGCAGTGTTCACAGAATTTTCTGCTTTGACCTAGTTGTTTTAATGAAAGGCACTGATCAAAAGTGTGTCATTCATATCTATAGACTATTGTGTTTTTCACTGCAGTGATACTCCACAAGATACCATCACTGCTTCAGTACATCTGGTATCAATGGCTGGTGCCATTATCTCTATTGTTGGCACTTAATAACACCTCCTGGCAGGAGCAGAAAGAATTCCAGGCTTCATTGACTCTATTTTCTCCTTGGAAAAGCACTGATAGTTTTGGCATTTTCAATTTATTGCAAAAGCAGCTTTACTCATTTTTGATGAAGTTACTCAAAAGGCTTCACCCATGACTTGCAAAACCCTCCATTAACCGAAATTGTTTTAAACATGGGAGGAAACTCCTAAAGTGTGAACATTTTTCTGAAGGATATTGCCTTTGAATGGGGAAACCATAGGACCACCTCTTCTATGAAAAAAAAGACTGAGAGAACTGGGTTTGCTCAGCCTGGAAGAGAAAAGGGTTTGGGGTGACCTAATTGTGGCCTTTCAGTACCTGAAGGGAACCTACAAGAAAGATGGAGAGAAACTATTTACAAGGGCCTGTATTGATAGAACAAGGAGGAATGGCTTCAAACTGAAAGAGGGTAGGTTTAGATTAGATATTAGGAAGAAATTCCTCCCTATGAGGATGGTGAGGCACTGGAACAGGTTGCCCAGAGAAGTTGTGGATGCCCCATCCCTGGGTGTGTTAAAGGTCAGGTTGGATGGAGCTCTGAGCAACCTATTCCAGAGAAAGGAGTCCTTGCCCATGGCAGGGGGATTGGAACTAGATGATCTTTAAGGTTCCTTTCAACCTCAACCATTCTGGGATTCTGGAATTCTGTGATTCTAAGTTTCACCGCTTCATTTTAGGATACTGTCCACATCCTGAAACATGATGTGTGAATTGACCCTAATCAACCAGACAGTTTCATTTTAACTGTTTTTTTGCTTAGTCATTCTCTGAAAGACCTTTTATTAATGAAGCCCAGCTCAAGGGGAGCAAAATGTGATTTTTTTTCCTACAAAAATCACATGATTAATTGAAAAGGTAAAAAAAATCCATTCTTGCTACTGATTCTTTAGTACAAGTTCCTGGGGGTTTTTTTCTGATGATTATTTAATCCATTTTCCTCTGGGCAATACACTATTTCTGATTCCTAAAATAAACCATGACTTTCTCAAGGTTTATTTGACTTGGAATTAACAGCTGATGAACCTATAACTTGAAAGAGTTTTTCAACTGAAATACAAATTGATTACTGTCTTCCTTAAAAGGAACGAGCTTCAATGAAATGGATCCTTTTGTACATACTAAGTCTGGGTCTGTGTCTAATGCAAATATCAGATTTGAGCTCCAGTTTTGCCTCTGCTGGCATGACACTGATGTGAGAGTTAATACAGATGGAGGGGACGAAATGTGTGCATTGCTCTTTCAGAAGAGCAGTGCAGAATCCAGTAGAGGCAAGAGGAAGCAACTTCGAGATGAGAGGTAAGTTTGATAGAAAAGGGAAGCCTTACTGACTGTAGAATTGCTCTGGAAATGCGGGTAGACATTGCCAATGCATGACAAATAGCCCTGCCAGCTAGGAACTGGGAATGCTGCAGAGAGAAAAACATGCTGGTTTTGCTCAGTCTACATTTTTACACCTAAAATCCTGCGTGCAGTAATGATTTACAAGGCTACGAATATGCCTGGTGTTTTGGATGGAGTCCTTGCAAACGCCAAGGGTGAGAAACTGAAGTGATTGGTGATACCACCAGAGGCATATTCATCTATCTTACAGTTTGTCTTATCATTTCTCACCTCTGTGTTATTCTTGTGGCTGTACTTGCACTTGGCTCTCATTGAGGCCAGCTCAGAGCAGTAAAGTCATGCTGGTGTCAAGGCAGAGGCACAAAGGTGGGTCTGTTATCAAGTATTTCTGAGTGTACTCACATCTTCATGGGAGCAACTTCAAAGATCTTTTGGAAATGTTAGAAAAGAGAGAGGGGAAATATTATAAGTGGTTTATGCTGTTGTCCTGCAATTTCGAACTTCTTGAGAGAAGGGGGAATAAAAAAAACTGAGTAGATTCATTGAACACCAATATTCATAATGGTATCTTGGCTTGAATCTTCTTGTCTCATGGCTAATTTAAGATCATCCTATTGGCAGTCAGGGGGGTGCTGCCATGCTTCTCCCTCTGGGGACACCCGTTTTCCTTCCCCTTGTCCTCTTTCCCAGCCACTTCCTGTTTGTGCTCACAAACCAGTGCTGCCCTTGGTGGTCTCAACCCCACCTTGGTCATGTAAAGGCAAGGAAAAGTGTCACTGTTGGGCACACTGACTGTACTGGCTTGAAATGCATCCCTTATAAAGTTATATAAGCAGAGAGATCATGTAGGAGGAATAGAAATAATAAGCTGTTAGGATGATTTGCTGAAGATAGTCTTCACCTCAGCTCCCACGGAAACACAGAAATAAAAGTCCAATTTCCTTTGCAGATAGGGATCATTGAGGGCAGAAAAATTGCAGAATTAAGAGAAACATTTCCATTGGGTATCTGTGCCGGCAAAAGTGATGCTAAGAAAGATGTGGAGTTATAGCCACAAAGGGTGTAAGGTCAAAATTAGGTGGAAACTTTAGTCAGCAAAGAGATGAAGGAATAGTGTGTTTGCAGGCTGTGACAATAGGAAGAACATGCCTGGCTTGTACAACTAGGATGGAAAGGGAAAAGCTGAAGATCTTCCTCCTCTTTAGATAATAGTGATGTTCAAGAACTATACATTCAATAGATTAGAAATCATTTTTAAAGGTTATAAACAGCTCATAGAGACCCCTGGTGGCCTAGTGGTTAGCGTGCAGGACTTTCACTGCTGCGACCACGGGTTCGATTCCCCGGTCTCCTGGCCTGATGGAGGTCGTTAGCCCTGTGTGGCCATCCATCTATGAGAAGGACACTCTAAACAAACCTACGTCCTGAGGACCTCACTGCCATTGTCCAAGCTTGCTTGGCCCTGGCAGATGAACCTTAGGATTAAAGGGTGGGCTCAGTTCAGCACAGGCTGTGTCTCACCTAAAAAATCCATTGCGCAGGCTGGAAAGGTAAAAGACCTTTCCCCAAATCTTCGTTCGCGAAGATGGGCCATTATTAAACAGCTCATATTTCCAGAATATCCATAATATCTGTTCAGAACTTCTAAATAGTCAACACCCACCAATTGCCCACATCTTAGGGCAAGCTTAATATTTACATTCACATGCTCATATGTTTTAATTTTTTTAGAAAGATACATTGATCAATCCAATATGTATATAAAGACTAAAGGGCAACAGATAATGTTACACCCCATTTGCTGACCCATTCCACTCTTGGAGTGACATAGCAGAGATAAAGAGTTGCATCCCAAATTTTATTAACTGTAAAGGAGGTGATTTATTTCTTAGTGTAATAAAATCATCAGTGATAACAATGCCTTAGAGAAACAGCCATATTGAGAGTATCTCCTGATGTCATTTCCTTAGTATATTTGTGTAAGACCTCACAGAATTGGAATTTCTTCTGCCCTTACTCTGAATTAAGAGTTAATTTGCGTAACATTGCAAACTGCCTTTACTATTATATACTCTGGATAACGAAGTGAAGTGAATAGTGAAAGGTTAGTGGGCTAAAGTCTGCCAAAGAACTGAGCAAGGAATTCTGCACCCTCTAGACTCAAATCTTGCTTGAAACACAGCTAGAGCACCCCAGCAACCTTCCTTTTCCCTATCAAATTGTTTTCACTTTCCTTATATTGCCTTTACATACTTTATCAATTAGACAGCGTGAGAAAAACACCAGAAAAAGTTGCCAAACTTGATATTGCAGCAATTTAGCAAAATTTTAGCAAAATCATCTTGAACCATCTCGACACCAGGTCAGTATTCTCCTCACACACCCTCACACATGTGATTTTTCCTCCACACTGTGTGACCCTACAGGGTCCAGCATCGTGTCTCGTGCAACCACAGATCCACTCCAAGCACCATTTACTTCTGGGCATAGCACTACAATTTTCTAGCAGATTAGCTGTGAAATGGTAGGGCAGCACTGCTGCTCACCTTGGCAACTTCACAAAATTAAGCATGTGACCAAAATACTTTATCATCTTCTTGGCAAACAACAGAAGTGCCAGAGCAAATTTGAAACCTGCAGTGCCTTCCAGCTGAACGGCATTGCCACTGGACCATTTTATCAGGGCTGGGAATGAGGCATTAATTTCTCCTCTGTAAGCTGGTTAATTTTTTCCTGAGTCATAAGCTTTTACCAGTCATCTTTAGCTGATTAACCATTAGGCAAAGCATCCCTATTAAATTGACACAGAAGAACCTGCATTAATACTACCTTATTATTATCATTGTTGCAATACTACTGTCAGAGGTCATTTACCATTTGTGTTACCACCTCATTTGCTTTGGGAGGAACTGGAAGGTGGCTCCAGGACAGAAGGGAAGGTGATTATGGAGACTCCTACATTGAATCAGCCAGAATATGGTCATAGCACTACTGTACTTAATTCAAGACTATCCCACATACTTTGTATGTACTTATACAACACTATCTAATTCCACAGACCATTTTTAACCTTCACCCTTTCTGTCTTGGCTACCTACCAGGAACAAAGACCATGGTCTTAGACTAACCTAATTTTACTTTGAGAAGGGGAGGTGGGGGCAGCTGTTGAAAGCAAAATACTTTTCTGTTGCAAGGTCCTACAAGTCTTCTGATGAATCCTGAGCTTTCTTCCTGTTGTAGTTTTTCTGATTCTCAGGGAATCATTTAAGATGTCATTCATGGGCACTTTTATTGCCATTGAAGTATTTTTGAAACACTGCAACAAAGTCCTTAAAAACCTTCTGAGTAAGGTTCAGCTGCAGAATCTTAGGAAAAGGCTTGATTTCGAGTTTTCAAATGGTACTGAAAGAGAAGGTATTCCATTCTTCTTCCATCATAAATCACATTTATTGTCACCTGGACATCGCGTTGTGTTTCTATGGTAGGACTTTATTCAGTAGTCTTCAAGCAGCACATGGCGTTAAAGGGTTCATCCTAACAGCTGACAGAAGAAGCCCTTGGATACATCTGTCAGTGTAGAGTGCTGCACCCTGTCAAGCTACAAAACCAGTGGTTTTACTGGGGAATGTAATTTTCCCTTCATACAAATGTATCAAGATAAGTAGCACAGCAAATCACCATTTGCAGTTTCATCTGAGACATTTCAGCAGCACCAGCTCGTGGTCCATTCCCTATTCCACCCACACAGCAGCTTTTCTGGCGATAACCCTTCCCACACCTACCTAACTTTACCTAATTGCGCATATTTAGGACAGGCGCACAAGGACTGGAAGTTCCTGGTCCCTCCCATGGGCATCTAGAAGCTGCTATCTGCTTCAGGAAGGTGCCAGGGAGAGTGGTGCCTTCTGGTCACTTCATTCCCAGAAGGCTGTTGGACTTGGCTTTGAACCAGCAGTGGTGGGACTCCACATGACAAATGCTTCCCAGCAGGATCATGACAGGAATGCAAAAAATCCTGCTGCAACCCTGAGGACTGAAAGAGCTCCAGGACTTGTCCCTGTAGGAGGAAATGGTGTTTATTGAGTTAGCTGCTGATTATAAAACCCTGCTTATCTTAGTGGCATATAACTGTCTAGTGACAAAATGCATCAAGAGATAAAATCTGCAGCCAAGAGTGATAAAGTTCTGTGGCTTCTCCAACTGACTGAAAAACTTTATTTCTCCCATCTGCTCTTCACTGAGTGGGAAAACACAATACACTTCCCAAAAGGGATTTGTGCCCTCTCAACTTTCTCCATCTCTGCTGGCTGATGATGTCTCTGCAACTTACTTTTGGGATTACTTTCTTCTGAATGAAGATGTTTGTTTACCTGGTGTGTTCACAGACAGCAGTCAGGTCTTTTTTCATCCCTGTTCTGCTAGACTAAGCAAACCACACTTTTTATCTTTTCCTGTGTGGTGCATTTTCATTCACTTCCTTTCATCATCTTAGCAGATCTTCTCTGAACTCGCTCCAGTGCCAGTCATCAGTTTTGCAAATAGATGAAGAGGATGCCCAAAGCAGTCCAAAGGAGGACTTTGCAAGTAGGTTTGCAAAAGTGCTAAAACAGGGATGAGATTGTCCATCCCATTATGCAAAAGAATTCAGAGAGGGTCCACCTGCCCAGCTGCATGCATCCAAGGCTGAATGCATTTTTCCTGCACTCCAAATGGATCAGAAACCTTGCAGCCTTATTAACGCAGCGCTAAGCCTGCACTGCCATACCCCTACCTCTCAGTAAAGATTCTGGGAAGGCACTGAGTTTTAGCTGCACTTCCTGTGGGTGTGGGGCATTTCTGTCCACCTGTAGAAGACTATGTAGACTCACAGTCTCAATGGAGAAACCCTCCACAAATATAGAAACATATTAGCACTTCACAAAAGCTCAGGCTCTTTAGCATATAAATATCACAGACAGATTTGAATATCACAGCAGTGTCACTTTTGCAAACAGGTCTTGGCTAATCCCTCTGCAGTAGCTATTACACCCAGAATACAATACCCTCTCAGATTACCATTATCCATTAAAGTCGCACTGTAATGGGGAATAATAAATAGCACAGAATAATTTTTAACAATACTTTTCCATTACACATCCGGAATCTTTCTCAGTTTCTGTAGCACAGAAAATCTTGATGGAAGTTGGACCTGCTTCCCAACACTGCCCATTTACCCTTTACTTGAGCAATTAAAGTTGTGGTTGAGCCCCCTTTTATTTCCAAGTTCCTATGTATGCACAGTCCAGAAGTAGCAATGTAATTGAAAAATATCAATAAGCTATTGTACACAAAATTTTTCACATCAGAATAATATTTAACCTTATTAGAGGCAAGCAAATTATTAACAAAAAAGATCAAATTTTGTTGGGATTTTTTCAGTATTTTTGTTAGCGTCATACCATCATTCAGATGTGAGCATTCCTAAACAGGAGCCCTGTTGGATACATTGGCCTGGACACATTTGCTATTAGTGTTAGAGTTACACGGCAAACTTAATATCCAGTGTTCCAAATTTGAGCTAGGTTGCTTCATTTGGCTTGATCACAAAAGTCACATAGTAATTTTTTCAGATGACTGTAATCTTCACAGACAAAGGACGTGAACCAAATATGAGCTGTTCAAATTCTCAGGAATGGATAGACTAAAGAAAAAAAAAATCTATGAAAATATTTTTAAAGTGTGAGCCTATTCCTTTTGAAACCCCATTTTTACTCCAGACATGGAAAGCCTGTTGTGACCTCAAACCTGCCTGTTGTGACCACAGGCAGCAGATCTGCAAGAGGAAAAGCTCCCAGGCTCTCCCTGGGAATGAATGGGATAGCTGACAGCATGCTCCTGCCTGCTGTTGCATCAGCACTCATGTGCCACTTTGCCCTAGTTTCTTCTCAAAGTTTTAGAGGCTGGACTAGATGTGCAACAGGGATTCAGCCCCAAGCCATACTTTTTCAGAAAGTACTTGCTTGTCTCTTTTTTTTGTTGCCAGTTGGTGAGGAGAGACGCCAGCTGACACCTGCACAAGAAAAACACCATTAAATGCTAGATTTTGTGAGGGCAGCAGGTCGATAGAACTTGATTCGAATTTTTACTCCCAAAGGAATGCTGAGCCATCCCAATTCTGGCTTCTGGCACTACTTTCAACACCTGATTGAAAGACTAAGTTACAATTTATTGTCTGAGTGAAGTTGAATTTTTTCTTATCTTTTGGCCGCAAAAACTACAGGCCTGTGAGTCTCACTTCAGTCCCTGGCAAGGTTTTGGAGAAGATTATTCTGCGAAGTATTGAAAAACATCTGAAAGATGACATCAGACTGGTGACCTGTCACCAATGGGGTTCCACAGGTCTTAGGCCTGCTCTCTTCAACGTCTTCATGAATGACTTGGACGCAGGACTGGAAGGGATACTAAGCAGGTTTGCAGATGACACAAAACTGGGAGGAGCTGTTGACTCCCTCAAAGGAAGGGAGCCCCTGCAGAGACACCTGGGCAAATTAGAGGACTGGGAAATCACCAACCATATGAAGTCCAACAAGGGAAAGTGACGGATTCTGCACCTAGGATGAGGCAACCCTGGATGTACATACAGACTGGAGAATGAGATGCTGGAGAGCAGTGCCATAGAAAGGAATCTGGGGGTCCTGGTCGATGGCAAGTTGAATATGAGTCAGCAGTGCCCTGGCAGCCAGGAGGGCCAACTGTGTCCTGGGAGGCATCAGGCAAAGCATCGCCAGCCAGTTGAGGGAGGGGATTGTCCTGCTCTCTCTGCACTGAGGCGGCCCCACCTTGAATATTGTGTGCAGTTTTGAGCACTGCAATATAAGAGAGATATTAAGCCATTGGAGAGTGCCCAAAGGAGGGCAAGGAGGATGGTGAAGGGCCTTGAGGGGAAGCCGTATGAGGAGCCCCTGAAGTCACTTTGTTTGTTCAGCCTGGAGAAGAGGAGACTGAGGGGAGACCTCATTGTAGCTACAACTTCCTTGTGAGGGGAAGAGGAGGAGCAGGCACTGATCTCTCCTCTGTGATGACCAGTGACAGGACCCAAGCGAATGGCCTGAAGGGGAGGTTTAGGTTGGGTGTTAGAAAAAGGTTCTTCCCCCAGAGGGTGGTTGGGCACTGGAAAAGGCTCCCGGGGAAGTGGTCACAGGACCAAGGCTGACAGAGTTCAAGAAACGTTTGAACAATAATCTCAGACACATGGTGTGACTCTTGGGGAGGGTTCTGTGCAGGGCCAGGAGTTGGACTTGGTGATCCTTGTGGATCCCTTCCAACTGAGAATGTTCTGTGATTCTGTGAAAATGCTTGTGCTGCCTGTGAGCTTTTCCAAGCTCCAAGAGAAAGGAAGCCAGCATGAGACCCTGCCCCTCGGGCAGCATCCAAGCTGAACACAGTCAGTGCATCCAGCAGAGCAGCTGCATGTCACAACCACAGCTAAAGACAGTCAGAGGGATGGCAATATTTGGTGACAATGAACATTGTTGCAGCATCAGAACCAGAAATAGGAGCTAAGTGTCCTTCCCCACTGCCCACTGCCACTGCTGTTTGGTTTTTTTGGGGACAAAGATATTGCTCTCCTGTGAATTGCTGCTGAGGTTCTTGTCAGCATTTTTTGCACTCATGACATGTGACATGCAAAATGTTCTTCTATCCTTATATAAGGTATATAGCTATCATAGCATATACTATACTTAATTATACATACGAAAGATCTTTTCATTAAGACAATGCCTAGAACATCCTTGTCTCCTGCGGCTGCAGCGTTCCAACTGGGACCATTTGTTTCCCCTCTGTAAAAACCTCATGGGCTCTTTTCTTTTGTTACATATCATTGTTTTAACTGAAAGCAGAATTTAACCCAGCAGGTGTGAAGTTTAAGTTACTCCAAAGAATTAGGCAAACTGATTCACTAATCACCAGCATTGCTTCTAGCCCAGCATGGCTGCAGCTCTCATAGCTCAGGGCCTCCTGATGGATGCAGGTGACAACAAAGTGACCACCCTGCAGGGTTTCTAATCTCAGTGTAAGGCATCTAGGATGGGGACAACAGGGCAAGGGGCTCGAAATTCTCACATGAGTTGAGTCACCACCACAACCAAGCTGCAGTCCCTGCTCCTTGCAACTCCCATCCCAGCACCGCTAGGAGAGCAAATGCTTTCCCCTGGGATAATCTCACTAATGGCTGCATTTGGTCCTGATATGGAAATGGACTTGCTGTCATTTCGGAAGCTGACAAATTTCAGCAATAATATTTACTTGTTTCCCAGCAGCTCTCCAAGGAGAAATGTGTGAATCTCAGGTTTTCACCTCTGATACAAACAGAAGAGAGGGTAATCAAGCACCAATTTAAACCAAATTTTTCAAAGCTAGCTGCTAAAAAGTTATCTGACTAAGTGGCAAACCATCAATAGATGTAAGACAGAGAAAGAATTAGGAAGTAGGAAATCATGACAATGACATACCATCTGAATCCTAAAAACGATTAAGGTAATTATGCTTCCCCAGAAATACACACAATTTCTTCATGAGCTATCAAGTACTTAGAAGGCTGTGCTATGATGTGCTCATAGGTGTCAACATGCATGTTATTTTGGCAAGGAATTCATAGAGTTGATTGCATCATATTGAGCTAGGAAATAAAGTTCTGTCTTTTTTTTTTTGCTGCTGTCTCAAATTCGGCTGGAATGATTTGGGCTCAGCTCTCAGTAGCACTGAACAAGCTCTGCTGGAGAGCAGCCAGAGTTGGTCTGAGTTTCTGTTAGGTACAGAAACTGGCATCCCAAAGCCTGCCAGCTGCAACTGAAAGGAATTATTATAATAATAATTAAAAAGTCAAGGTTTTGCTGGAGGGCATCACACTGTGACAGCACATGATTCTAGAGAACAACCCAAGGTCATGTACAAGGTTTCAGAGCACTTCTTCTGTTCCCTCAATGGACGTACGAGAAAATACGTATGTAGTGTTAATAAGAAGAGCAGGCTAACACATTAAAATTTAAAAAAAAATAAATAGAAGAAAGAGAAATCATTTATCAGCAAAAGAAAAATATTAATACACAATAATGAAAAGATCAACCCACCAAAAAGTCGAAGAACTCTATATACAGTGTCAAAGTCAACCACTTCCCTACATTATCACTCCCCTTCATTATCCAGAACTCAGTAGTTCACACAACCACACACCAAACTTACCACTCAAAAAGGATAAAATAAAAAGAGATATCACATGGTGTTTTTACATAACAGTTCTGATCCATGGCAGTTTGGCTGATGAGACAGAGGTTGAAGGTATAATTTCTCAAGAGATGTTAGCCGTTGCCAGAGTGGTGCTACATTTACTCCATGTGAAATGTATGGATTGATCTGAGTTTATTCCTACTGCTAAATCCATTGCATGGCTGACACAGACTGGAGTAGCAGAGCATGAAGAACAGCACAGCTAGCAGAAATGGATTTGCTGCCACCACATGTGCCAGGGAAGAGCCATGGCAGCGTGGCAAAGCTCAGGCTGTTACCCTCCATGCTACACCTACTCCAGACATCAGCATAAGATTGGACCTTCCCAGCCCATTAGTCTGCTGCGGCACTTGAGCACTGAAAATTAAACATATTAAAATTCAGAAGCAAAATGAAATCCTACATGTGTGCCTTGGGTATATTCAGAAGTATTAATATTTTATCTAGCAAACTGATTGCAAGAGAGTGTGTGTGAGAACCGACCGCTTGTGCCTTCTGTGCTGGGAAGCACAGTCAGATTAAACATTTACCTACTTCGACAGTCTTCAACCAGCTGAGGAACTGGGAAATAAAGGGAGCTGAGACATAAACACACTCAATCTATTTGTAGCAACTCAAGCTTAATTCCTCTGGATTTCATGGCAGATATCCTCTCTCTTGCTATTTAACAGAAATGCTTGATCAAACTCACCCATTTAAGGTATGCTGTACACATTACTGCCTGCTCTACAGCCCCACTACTGCACTGGTGCTACTGGAGCAGCAAATATAGGAATTTAGATATAGGTATATAAAAAGAAGAACACATACCGAATATTAAAGCCACGGAGCTGTGAGTCCGTCCTGTTGCTTTTATGGGGTAGCACATTTCTCTGAGCTTCCTTTTATGTCCCTGTGATTCACTGCAATGTTGATAAATGTGTCCTCGTTACCTGTCCGTGTTATACATTGCTAAAATTTATGGCCTCCTGCCATCTGTTTTAATTAAGAAACTTATATATAGATTTGGACTCCTTGCCCAGTAAAATACTTTCATAAAGAGAATTTTATAGTCTGATAATGGGCTGGATCTCTAGTTGGCATTCATCCATATACTTCCAATAGTGTCATTGGTGGTGTGTTGATTTACAGCAGCCAAGCAGTCAGGCAGGTACATCACAACAGTAAATTCAAAATGTTATTCATCTCAGCAAACTCTTTTAATTGCAACACTTACTGACTGATGCTTGCATCAGATTACAAAATAATCTTCAACTCCTGTTCATGTCGAAACTAATTATTTTAGTGAGACATTTCTGCAGCTCAAGCAAATATGTTTGGCTCTATTCACTCAACACAGACTGCAGATGATGGCTCCCATATATCAAATATACCTTTGCACTTTGCATGTATGTAAGAGATGTGTCAATCACAGCTTTCTGGGAAGGGCTTTTTGAAATCATTCTAGTGGCAGTAGAGTTATTAGTGAAGTTAAGTAAAACTTATCACATGACAGCCCTACAGATAGTTGCAAACTCCTCTACCTCAATCAAAAAGCTACCCCTTCAGCCAAAAGGGGATAATCGGAGCATAATTTAATATCAGCTGCACCACTAGTGCCACCTACAGTATCCAGCTCAGAGAAACCATTCAGACTGTCAGCTGGCTCAGGTGTGCATACATTTCTAGACTACTTTTATTTGGCATCCAACTAGTCAACAAGACATTTTAATAGAGAAAATATGTACTTGTGCAACCCAAGGACTAAACTATCCATTTGGAACATGCAATTCAGACACATAGCTAAAAAAATAGATGCTTCTGGCAATTGCCAATGGCACATTAGGAAATCAGACAACATGTATGTTCTGTCCTGAGAGATACATAGCTTTTATTTGTTGCATCTATTTTGTTTTGGAGAACTTAATGCTGAGAGCTGGAGTTCACCACTGGACAATTTTTTTAAATGGCATGTTTTTTCCTTCTCTTTCTTCTTGAGCTAATCATGCGCTTCAGGCGGATCAGTGGAATGGAAGGGCTGAGCTGGCTTGCAGGTGTGATGCACAGCTAACAGCTACGGAGCAGCTCTTCCATCAGGTGCCTACAGCTGTTGGCTCCTCTGGCTTCAGCACAGCTCAGGACACTGTACACCCACAACTCAGAAGTGCCACGCCGATGGCTAGCCTTTGGCAGGTAAGTTCATGGAAAGCACGTTTGTTACAGGCTGGCTAATAACGTACCACCGGGACCAGTTCCCACAGCTCAGTAAGCATTAACCTCCAATGAGGCTTGTCATTTCCAAGATTATTTCCTGGTTTGGCTTATACATTTTCTGCAGTGCTCACAACGCAATCTGTAAACACGACTTGTCTTTTCCATGTAATTTTTACAAGGATCCCAGGGGAAATATCATGTCACCTCCTCTCTGGATTTTATGCAGTATTGTTTCCTGGTTGCTGCACACCTGCTGAAGGCTTAGATGTCTATTCCTCTGAAGGCTGACTGCAGCTATAAATCCTGGCGAGGTGAAGTGCAATGGATTTGTCTGTACAGCTCTAAGTCTTGGCAAACAAAGATTTTCAAAAATAGAAACTCTTCTTGCCTTAAAACACACCAAATGAGAGCTTGTAGACAGGATCATATTGATTATTAGGTGATCAAGGAATTAATTAATTCCTTTTAATAAAGAGTACTTCTGTGCCTTATATTTAACCACTTTCCTCAAAAAAGAACCATCTCTTGTTTACCTTTCTCTGTTTCTCTTTTCTTTGACACCTCAAAGGAACAGCCTCAAAATATGTGAGAAAAGAGCTCCCTTCCACTCTTACTTTTTAAACAGAAATACTGCTGAGGCTCAGGCTCAGGAAACCAATCTTTTAGTCCTTGTATGACTTGAAGCAGAGAAGTCAAGGGAAAACCTTTGTAGAACTGTGCCCCCAAGACCTGTGTAGCTGCTTTCCACCCTTGCTCGAGGAGCACCTCAGCCCTAAAGGGTTCTGGCTGCAGCCAGGGCCATCCTCCAAGTCGGGGTCTTCCTGAGAGAGGATTAACAATGCAGACAAAGCCTGCAGGTCTGGATCTCCTGCACTGAAGTAACATAGGTGATTGGCAATTCGCTTGAAGAACAGTCTGCTGAAGTCACAGTACAGGTGGCTCAGCACAGAATGTTTATCACCCTGACAGATACGTTCTCCTGCCTGGCCCAGGGTCTGACTGCAGCATCACAGGGACACTGAATTAGAAGCAGAGGGCTTCTCTATCTCTTTCCACACAACTACACATTACTCAAAAGCAGCTCTGTGCCAGACCACCACCTCTGTGAGCTCTCTTAACCATCATGAGCTAGTTCCACCACTGACACAAACCCTGCTCTCTCTCTCTTTTTTACGGGGTATGAAACCAATGACCTTCTGCCTTGTTACCTTCTCTCCTTATTCCCTTTGTGGTCCTTCTATTTCAGGTAGACATGCTTTCTGAGCTTATATCATGGCTGGGCAACTTCAAATAAGGAGCTGCTTCAACTGAATGGAACTTAGATTATGAATTTTCTTCTGCTTCCACAACCAGAGTGATGCAGAAACACTGGCCCAGCCCAGCTCCCGGGAAAGCCCACTGCTTAGTGGCACTGTGACACCTCTGTAGCAAATACCAAGAGGCACTCCAATCTGCTCCCAATATGAGATAACACTGGCTTAATCCAAAACGCAGTTCTGCACATACCTAGAAATGGGATTAAAAAAAGCAAAAGTCAGACTTGGCCACAGTTAGATACTGATTCAAGATTCAAACCCAAATGAATGTGAATTTGAGAGAGATTAGTAACTGGTGTGTTCTTGACACCTGGACTTGGGATTTGGCAGGAGATCTACCTACAGAAGCACCAGCTCCAGAAGCTCTTCCAACATCCTGTGCTCAGTTGGGCTGGCTGGCCAAGACCCTCTGCTGTAGCCTCCTATCTCAGGGGTTGGCTCTCCCACCCTAAAGTGCATGAATAGAATAATGTGAGGCACATGGACAGCTGAAACTGAGCTCCTGGTTGTTGCTAAAACACCAAATTAACATTGTACACTACAGCTGATCTGGGTACAGTAATCCCACAGCGGCCAAAAGACACAGTGCTGATGGGTACCATCTGTAAGGGAGCAGTAAGTTTGTGTGTGAAGCCACAGAGGACCTTAATTAAAATCCCTTCGTGCAAATATGGATTCTAAATCATCAGTGGGCATATGGGTGTTCAAAGCATCACTCAGTGTGAGGCAGCACTTGGAGAGGGAAGTGGAAACAGGGGTAAATCTGACATGCTCTGACTTTGCACTAGAGAGCTGTTTTCCCCATTCTTCTGTCTCCTTAGTAGTTAAAACAGTCCTGAGTGATAGACTGATGACTGGCTGTCTTCCCTTGTGCCTTCCTCTGCCTCTCCTGCATGTTGAGAAGGTTCAAAACACCTCAGGCTGCTCCTTTGTTTTTCGCAGGCCCAAGTGTTCCTTTTTCATTAATCAGGGTGTGAGCTAGACTGATTGCTCGTCTTTCAATCTGCCTTCCTGCTCCACAGCCAGCCAGTATTCTAGAAAAACTCTTGTCCCCTGAGTATGGTTTCACCACTCAGCTGCTCCCAAAAGTTTTTGTGCTCCAAATGATTTTGTAAATTGTTCTACTTAGCTCAAATCCCATCATGGCCTGTTAATGGTGACTCTAATGGGTGTTGGCAGATTCAGTGAGATATCCAAATATATTCAGATTAACAGCAGAAGGCTCTCAGGCTTGGTAAGAAATGTTTGTTCCTTTGCAGTTTCAGAAGATTTGTGTGGTGAAGAGGAGCAAAGTTGTGGCAGAGCAGAGCTAATGCAATCCATAATTGACAGTTCATAACATTGATTTTTATACCATAATTGCTATGATTGTTTGCAATTAAAAAAAAAATGTTTAGCTGCCTGAGGTCTTATTTCAACCTGTATAGGCTTCCCATCCTTACTCAGAGCTCCTTTGGCATTTCCTAGGAGTTAATTGTGCCCGGGGGTACAGGGCTGAGGAGAATCAGACAGGGTTTGGGTCTCCTTGGTTTGGAATCCCAAAGCATTTTGCAGTCCACATAGCTCAGAGTGGAAATCCGTAAAAAATCAAGAGAGCTGATGTACATCACTGCCAAAAACAAGCAGTGCAAAAGTGCAAAAAATATTTTGAGATGATGAGAAGATCCGCAGAGGACTGGGTATGTCTCTGCAACAGCAGGCTCTGAGTTGCAGGACTAGGTACCTCCCTGGTCCGAGACTACACACAGCCCAGGGGATACATACGGGATAAGTGGCAATGCTTAGGACCCAGGAGCCACATCTGCCAGACTCCTCCTTTCCACTATTAGCCACAGCTCTGACTGTTTGGGTTACACTGCTTTTCATTTCAGTGAGACCTCAACATGGAAGATGATTGAGGAAATTAATAGCACTAATAAAAATACAAGAGTAACCTTTTAAAATTAGTAACTATATTTAATTTAAAATACTGTTTGCATTTCAGTTGACTGGAATGAAGAACATTTATTTCCACTGGAAACTGCATGCAATAGAAATACCGAGAATAGGTTCATTATATGAATAAATAATGTCTTGAGAAATTCTGACCAGGGAAGAGCATTTTCACATTCCTCTTGGAGCCATCAAAACTACAACATCAATAAGCCACTTATGAAACTCCTACCCAGGTATGTTAAAATAAAAAAACTGTAAAAGCTATTGAAAGATGTATTCTGATAGTTATTTTTAACACTAAAATTACACATGATCATGAGAGATTGTATTTTATCAAGTACATATTTGAAGAATCCTTAAACAAACACACAGAACAATTACAGCCCTTCTCCCTCTCTCCTCATTACAGATGACTCGCTAAAAGGTGGTATCACAAATTATTATCATGTCCCCCAAAGACATAGTCATACAATGCAAATTTTCACATCAGTGATTTTAGGCGCTGGTCTCTTCCTAAAATATGCAGGAGCATAAAGCCAAGGAATTGAGTTGTTTTCGCAGAGCATCTATTGCACACCATTCTGTTAATGATGTAAGTCTTAACAACTGGCTCCAAAGGGCTGTGCTATCTTTAAATGAAGATAAGACTGTACCAGTCTCAAAAACCTCTAATAGATAAATCTTAGCTGAAACAGCATAATCAACACAGCCTGAGTCCTTTGCCATTCCTATGCACTCTTTTATATATTGCTGGAACTGTTTTCCCGCTGAAGTGAAGAATATTTATGGTTCTTCCTCCAAGTGCAAATCAAAAGCTATAAATAGCTGCTTGTCCCAATATATGGGAAGGGAGGGTTCATAGTTGCAGTTCCACATCATGTTTAAACCCCCAAGCTTGGAAAGCAGTAAATGTAAATTAGAAATATTAACACTGAAAAATAAAAGGGTTTTCCTGACACAAGCAGAAATCCTTCTTCATCTTCTTTGTTTCAGATTCACAGATTTTCAAGGCCAGGAGGGAGGCCAATGAGGCCAACTGGTTGGAGAATGCTGTTATTTATCCTGAAAAAAAATGTGTAAAAATCAGATGCTGAGTAAGCAGGACTTGAGCATCATAAGAAAACTTTTTCTGCAGAGGTAAAGGAAGAGCAGTTGCAGGTCATCCTGACTATGTCTAGCACTGGTCTAGTTGCCAACTACACCCAGGACACAGAGAAGAAACACAGTAGCTCAGTCCATGCATACCCCCATCCCAGGATTTTCAAATCATATATAAATCACATAGCCTAGGGGTCTGCCACCTAAAAAAATGCAATGGGGCCATCGGTTTCTTTTTAAACCCAAAGACTGCAGTATTCCCAGGGCAACCCAAACAAAAACCTCAAAACCACAAGGCTACACAGACTCTCCAGATGGTATTTTCCCTATAGTATAATAAATGGGAATTGCTTTTCCTGCATGCAAGAGAGGTTTTAACAACAGAAATGAACTGCACCTTGGCAGCAAGCTGAGGAGCCAGCTGTATCCTGATTTCCCAGCTCTCAGGCAGGAGCTCTCACCACTACTCTGGTACCTGGGGGCAGACACCAATGCTATCAAACATACACCTGTGTAAGACTGCAGAGATATTACCCTCTGGCATGATTTCTAACACTTTAAATACCGTTGAAAACCTAAGTAGTTTGGAAACAAATGGACTGTGCAAAACTGAAAAGGCAGAATCCACTGTCCTGAATCATGGTTAGATAATCAGCCACAAAAAAGCATTGTTGGCAGCTGCACTGGAAGTATGTCTGATCAATCCCTCTCTTCCAAAATATAAAATTCAGGTCCTGTTCAGATTAGAGGGATCATTATAAATACTGGACGTATTTCTATTGTCCTACATTAAAAGACACTTGTTTTTTTCCTCTGTTATTCATAATTATTATAAAATATATTTTCCTGTTCTAGCATCATACAGCTACTTTGCACCAACCCTGAGTGACAACACCATGCAATGTGTAACAGTAGAAAAATCAGGATCCTAATCTGCTACCTTACAGCCCACACATATTCTCAACAAAAGAAAATTCACATTCCTTCCTTTCATATGGAGAAGTCCTGCCCATGCTCTTACTATGGTAATAGTAAGGAGAACAGGTAGAATAGTAACAGAAGGACCATGACATTATTATTATTTGAATGATAATTATACAAATGCCTCTTGTGGTAAGAAAAGGTGTTAAAGGTTTTGCTGATGAAACTCCCACCAAGCCTTCCTGCCTTTCTGAAATGAGGACACTGGGTTGCAAAACGCAGGGGAGTCACTAAGGTTCTGGAAACCTTCTGGCAACCTTGTTCTTCTGCATTTACTTTCAACAGCCGTGGTTGTGATGGATCCTAAGAAACTGTTGTCCATTACAAAACAAAGTGTTCCATGTCATCTCTAAAACTATGGGAAGTCATCTGTCTTCTCATCTGAAAACAACTGGTCCTCCATCATCAGGTTTGGTGACAGAAGCTGTTAAGGGATATGGTCAGAACATCAGCGGGATGGACAGCATGATCCCTGAGGTGCCTACCTAAGGCATCTACAGCTTATCTTGAAAATACCAGACTTTTGGTCTTTTCAGTCTTTCCCTTTGATGAAAGTCAACATCCTCCATTGTTATTTTAAAAGCCATTTGCCACAGTCAGAATCACAAGACTGAGGCTGGGAAAGCCCTTTAGTGCCCTCTTATGCTGATGTGTAGTTCGGGGCAGGCTCATTTGGTGGTTTATCTCAGTTCCCATATTCTTGCAACACCCAGCCCTACTCCACACATGTAATGTAGGCCGATTATTTGCACAGAGACACGTAGGGCTTAATATTACCTTCCTGACTTTGGCTGAGGAATTCTTGCATAGTAACAGCTGCACTGGATCAGACCAAAGATCCCTTTGGTAGTGGTTGATGGCAAGTGCTTTAGGGGATGGAATAAGAATCAGGAGCACGTACAGCAATACTTCCACCAAAGCACAGCCCTGGGGCTCCCAAGCACGTCTGTGTGTGAACACCTCTGTCACTGACGGGCCCTGGCAGACCTCTCTTCCCTGAATGAGCTAATTTCTGCTTGAAGCCATTTGAATGATGGGTCTCCAGTGGCCGGCAGCAATGAGTTCCGCAGTTGAATTACGAACCATATGAAGCAATACTTCATTATTTTAATTTTAAACCTGCCACCCAGCAGTTTTGTGGGGTGCCTCGTGACACTGCTCTACGAGGATCAGCAAATAAACCCTCCCCATCTTATTGACCTTACTGATGCTGAGGAGCCATAGCCTGTTTAATTTCTCCTGACTGTGATGCCATTCATTAGGCTGCCCTTCTCCACACCTTTCTGTTTTACTTCAGCTTGTAGTGGAACTTGGAAAACCATGCATCGGGAAGCAGCTCTTACCTTTGAAGGGACATTTAAAACTGAGTAACACCATCTGGAGCTAATCACCTTCTGTTTTTAATAAAATACACTAAATAAAAAACGCTTGAAAATGAATGGGTTGTGACAACTGAGGCACAGTGTCAGTATCAGCTGTGCCTGATGTTTTGTACTTGGATTCTCACATTGCCCTCAGACTGCCAGAGGCAGGAGCTGTGAGCTACAATTCCTGTAGGCTCCCTCTCAAGCCAAAATCATGGTTAGGCATGTGTTCATCATGTGTTCACCATTTGTGACAGGGCAGGTGAGAGTCCAGCAGTGACTGCATACAGATGGTGTTTGTTAGAGCCTGGAAAACAAAAGTACTAACTTGGACTGCAGCCAGCATTTGGGCAGACTTCTACTCAAGATTGGTTTCTTCTCCCTTTCCGCAGTGACACTGTTCCACCTGGCACAGGTTGAGGTGCAACCAATTTGGTTTGAGGTCCCACACCTCAGTCCTGCTTTTTTGGCTTTGCAGGGATGATGCAGGGGCTGTGATGCAATAAACAGGAATCAGTTGCAATAGCTATGGAAAAGAGTTGTACCAGACAAAACTCTTGCTTTCACTCCTCTCATAGTCTCCATTAAAACCACAAGATTTTAGAGGCTTTTGAGGTGTTCAGTGCTGGAAGAACAAAGAGGTTGTGGTTCCTACTATGGCACCAGGGCAGTGTCATTGCTGACTCTGTACCTGGCACAACAGCAGGGCAACACCATGCTGCGGTGGGGCTGCAGAACCATTTTCTTTGACCTGAAATGAAAGGTCAAGTTTACTTATTAGTGCAAAGAAAATTGATATTGTGACTTACAAATACATCCCTCTTTTCATTTCAGATCTCTGGGAGTGGCAAAGAGAGAAAAGCTGGAGATGGAAGATAGACACCGGCGGTCAAAGTAGAAAAATTCAGTTGTCTCTCATGCATGAGGGCATGAAAAGGACAGTCTATGTGCTACCAGGGATTTTGTATCCTAGAAAGCTTGGTGATTTATGCATCATAAAGCACTGGCCACTGGTTTTTTGTGTTAACACAAACATACTGCCGTACTGTACAGTGAGTATGAGAGATGGAGACAGAAACTAAAAGTGAGACTTCCTCAGCTTTTAGCTACCTCATCCCAATTGTAGACTCATTACCTGGTGTGCAACATCAATTCACACACCAAGGTGAGGTATTTCTGGTTTTTATTCTGTATTTTATTCTCCATTGTGCAAAGTAGGCAGCTGGGTGGTAACCCACAAAAGGCTGGCTCCCTGATCAACAGAACTTCACATAGTTACACATTTTAACAAACAAAGGCATCAGCATTCATTGGTTACAGATTACATAACTTCTTTATTAATCAGAATCAAATCCCTATTTGTTAGTTCTGTCTCTTGCTTCTCATGCTAATCAATCCAAGGTGCAGTTCTTCCCTCCATTTGAGTCACGGGTCCATTTTGAGTAGGTGGTCATGATCTCCCACTGCTGGAATTACCTTTCCCCCAGTTACTGTTCAGTTCTGCTGACTTCATTCCTGGTGGCTCTCATCCAGACAGCCCATTCATCTTGGGATTGTCTTCCCTTTTCCTTAAAACAAAAGATTTGCCAAGCGTACAAGGTTCACAATGCCATTGCTTAATCATAACTGTCCAGCTATAACTACTGATTAAGAACATAAAAAAAAAATCTCAAAGGGACTCAAATCTTGAGGGGCTTCATATCAGGGATGCAGGACAGGTCTGACTGTAGGCAAAGGTAATGGCTATTTAATTATCAGTATTTACTATTAGTAACTGGAATTGTATATAACTCTTTTGCAGGCCAATCTCATGATCTCCACTGTAGAGACTCATTTGATGAAAGACTGAAGACTGCAGAGACAGTAACACTTCTCCTAGTCCTCCTGTTGTGGTTTGAAACAGTGGTTCGACCTTAGATGGCTCCTCTAGTCACCTCTATCAATATGCAATAAAGGACAGCATCCCAAAGAGATCTTATCTTAAAAAAACCCCAAGACCCAAGCAAAGCCGGCAACATGTGAACTTCCATGGCTTGCTGCCAGCACCTTTCCTTCTCCTCCACAGCCCCTTCACCCAAGGACTAGGAGTGAATACGACGTTTTATCCCTATTTAATGCCCAATTAGACAAGAACAAATGCATCTCCATTAATAAGTGCTGACTGCTGTTTGATAAAGCAGTGTATATCAGCATACACCAAGATTAGTCACCAGATTAAAACAGGTCCATTTCTCCACCAGAACAAACTTTGCCATACCTTGGCTAGTCTTCGGCCGGCTATCACAGAAGCAGCAAAGCTTAAAAACTGTACTAGAAGAGATCCACAGAGTGTGAAATATACTGTATTTTGGTTAATTAGTTAGTGTTTGTAAAGCATTTTCTGGAGAAAGAAAGTGCCAAGTATGATCAATACTATCAACAGTATTTTCTATCATCAAGTCCTTGCCAATAATCCTTTCAGTTTTGTTTTCACAGCTAAATTAAGCACTTTGTAGTTCTGTTAGGTACAGCCAAACAATTCTTGCTTTCCAGCTCAACCCTTCCAGGTTTGGTTTGATTTTATCTGGGCTTTGTTTTACAGCTGGCTCCGTTCTTTATTAAAAGAGCAGTTGAAGCTGGCGACCTTTCCCCAGATTATACATATTTAAGATAGTGGAAAGAATGAACTGAGAAAGACATTTATTTAATTGGACTTTAACAATAAGGAATATTGAGAACAAAGTTGGAATACAAGAATAAGCACAAACCTAGACACAAAGGAAAGAGGGATGAAGTATAGAATAAAATTACTAAAGATAAATGCGATCTCTTTCCCAGAAAAGAGATTGGTGTGGTTTTTGTCCCAAAACATGATGCACAACACCTCATCTTTGTGTGTTTGATGAAGAGCTTCATGAAAAAAATAATAGTTAAGGTAGAGAAGAGGAGGCTCCGCATGAAGAGAGGGACCCACTTAAAGAGTAAATGTTAACATACTCAGATAAAGAGGAACTTTGGGGATGAAGAAAGGATCTGCTGAAGTTTCTTATAGTTCAATCTTAGAAATATATATTTCACATTTTGCTTTTATGCTCTAAAAAGGAAAAAAAAAGGAAAAGAAAAATAAGCTGGTGAGAAAGAACTTACTTCAGTCGCTGACAAGACTTGCTGACAAGAACCGGACTATGCTACAGGAAGAAACAGATAATTTTGAGAAATACGGTCTAAGAAATTAATTTAATTGTACAGTGCAGTCCAAAGAAGAAGATAATACACTTAGGAACTGCTAACAAATTTTTCTGCCTTAATTAAGGTTGTCATCATTTGGAACTCATGAGAAAGACATGAACATTATGAAAGCACTGTTGAGCAAGCACAAGCTACCTTTGTGAAGTTTCTTTTGAGTACATTTCCAGACTTTGAATTGCTTAGAGTGTACGAAAATGTGACTCTCCAGTGCCTATAAATCAGAATAACTTTTTTGTAAGATCTCATTATCTTTTTGGTGCTTCATTCATGTGTCACAACCTTTATATGTTGATTGTGTAGTTAATATCCTCCCCTCTGTTAACTTCAGTGTGGAAATTGAGATAAATATACTGTTAAGCAACTGAAGGGACAGAATTAGAAGGTGGAAGAGAAAAATGAAAAGCAGAAAAGAGAGTTGCTAGCAAATCAGGTCTGTATTTTCACCCAGCCTGTGTGAATCACATAAGAGTGATTCAAAAGAGTGAATGACTCAAAAAAGTGCAGGTCACTGCATTGTAATATTGCCTTCCTGTGAGCTCTGAATGTAAAATGCTTTTGGTTGCTGTGACCTTGGACAGTTTAAGTGCTCCTCCAAGTTTTGAATTTTGCTTGCAGAAGGGATTTGAGTGTATTTATTACATTCCTCACCAGCTACCTAGTTCTGAGTGTTGTAAAAAAGCAGTACTTGCTGTTCTGATAAACTAAATGCTCTACAATTTAATTTTAAAGTTGCCCCCACAGCCAATCAAGGGACTGTCCAAGTCATAATAAATATGAAGCAATAGAATTGAAGTGCCTGGCTGTCATGGTTTAACCCCAGATGGCAAATAAGTACCACACAGCTGCTTGCTCACTCCATCCGCCCTGGCCTGGTGGGACAGGGAGGAGAACTGGAAACCTCAACCTGTAGGTTGAGATTAAAACAGTTTAATAATTGAAATAAAATATAATAATAATAACAACAACAATAATAATGATGATGGAAAGGTATATAACAGAAAGAAAGAGAGGAATAAAACCCAAGTAAACCAAGTGATTCACAACACAATTGCTCACCACCTGCTGAGCAGTGCTCAGCCAGTCCCTACGTAGCAAACAAGTAACAACTAAAACATCAATATGTTTTCAACATTATTCTCATCCTAAATCCAAAACAGCACCATACCAGCCACTAAAAATAAAATTAACTCTATCCTAAGTCAGGCCACTGGTATTCCTCTCTCAGATCAATTCTCCAGCTTGACATGGGTCCTTCACCTGCTTTTACTGGGTTTGACAATTGTGTGAGGCAGCACTTCCCCCAGAGCCCAGCTGATCACCCCTGGATGATTATGTACACCTGTGACTCAGAAGAACGTGGGTGAGAGGCAGACGAGACTGTTTTCTGAGCAGCATTTCATGACTCTGGGCTGAAGGAGCCAGACCCAATACAGACACACCAAACACAGCCCTCTTCCCACGAGAAGCTATGGTCACTGCCAATTCTGGCAAAGTCACAGAGTGTTCAACCTACACTAACAGAGGATGCTGCAGAAGCAAATAAAAACAGACAGAAAGCTAATCGATAGGAAGAAACTTTATCTGCATTTATTTTGAGGATTGTTTGTGCTCCTGTGAAGCTCAAGGCTTCTCTACGCATCTGGCATATAGTTATCAAACTGTCTTATGCGCAGCCAACACCATCACAGAAGCAAACACACACGATTTAAGAGCCCTTTCTATTTGGTTCATAACTTTATTTTGGGAACAAAATTAGAACCTTGTCAGCCTGAAAACAGCACAATGATACCAAGATCATTACTCTTTCCCTGCTTGGTAAAAGTTTTATGGCTCAAACAGCATTTCTAATCCTTTATGTCCTGTCTCTATGATGCATCTAATGAATAATCTCCCTTTCTCCTCTATAATTCACTTGACAGCAAAATAATGGATTTTCAAAATCACACAATTTCTTAACCAGTGTTTTATCTCCCTCATTTCCATCCTACTTTTGCAGTTAATGCCTCTTCTCTGTTTCCTTATCTTTTTTCCCCACCCAAATACCCCTTTGCCTCCCCAACACTGCCAGTCAGCCATCCATCTGTCTCCATACAGTACTTTTGCTGGCAGCCTTGCTGCTTGCTCCAGCTTTTGCTCCTGAGACAGGACATACCTTCTCCAGAAACTCTGTCTGCAGACAGAAACATGCAGCCAAATGGCACTGAGAAAAAATCATATTAATTCTAGGTCTTCTGCAGCCCAGGTGTTGAGTAGAACTGAATACCTGCAGGGGATGGCGACCAGGAGGGAAGAGTAGTGCAAGGAGTTTCGAAGTGGGATATTCAAGTCTTCTCAGAGAACTGACAGCTTTCTTCTACTGAAGGTACTGGAGTAACTAAGAAAAGGGGAATATGTTTGGGGTTTTATGGGCCAGTTGCAGAGAGAACAATTTCTGTGAAGATTGCTTTTAATCAGCCACTTGGCAAAGTGGCCCAAGGATGAGCAAGATTTATTACCTTTACCTTGAGGCTGATACATAGATAGCCTTAGTTATCTACAGCACACAGATTTGTAACAGTGGCATTAAGAGGGTTATATCTCCCACTTCCTATCACCTCTACTAATGACTTAAAGATCAGCAAGAAAATTCCAAAAATACTGAAATATACTGGGGAGGTGGGGGTATCCTAAATTCATTGAAACAGAGAGAGAAATTACAGAAAGCTGTACCAAACCCAGCTTCAAGTATAGGGGAGAAGCAATCCTTCTCACAAATTGTCCTCACAAGACTATATGCACATCAGCTGGGCAAGTTAATAGCAGTATAAAAGGGAACATGGTAACTACTCACAAAGAATTCTAAATAGTCTAGGATGTAAATTTTAAAAATGTGGTATTATTTGGGGTAGGTTTGGGTGAGAAAGAAAAGAAGGTAAAAAATAGAGACAAATAGATCAAATTTCAGAAAGAAATCTCTGGGTATTGAGAAGATTTCTTGACATTGAAATACCCAGGTCTGAGGCCCTACTCAGGTTCATATATACTGAAATAAGCAGATACAGAGCAATTTCAAGCCACAGCATCCAAATAGTATTTGCAGATGGAGTAAAGTATCCACTGGGAACAGAGCTGCAGAAGGTCACAGCTTCAGGACTGCGGATGGAGGGTCACAGCTGACCCCTACTGTCTGCGTACACATAGCTTTAGTTGCACTAAATGGCACATTTTTACTGCCTTAAATTAGTTTTGTAAATGTTTATTTCTTCTGCAGCTGCAGAGGCAGTATCTCACTACAACAAATTCAAACAATATCTTCCACAGAGACTCCTGACAGCATTGAGCCTTTTGTGAAGTGTGGGAGAATTCCAAGGCAAACACAAGTTCAGCTCTTCACACGTCCTTGGCAAGACCTCAGTGGCCCATCACACCCGCCACACCTGCAAGAAACAGTGTTGCCTTGAGGGGAAACACACCAAACAGTCCTTCATTCCCTCTAAACGTGATTCAGCGGCACCACCTCAAAAATATGTTAGATGGGAGCCGAGGGAAGAGAATGAAAGGAAAAAGTATTAGAAATTTACTGTAACACATCTACCTTAATATTATTTGTAATATACACATATATAGCACCCACTTTCACATTCAGGTCTATTTAATAAAGCTGTAGAAATTGTTTTTTCAGGATGCTCAAAGAGAAGAATAAATTCATACCCAGCTATCTACAATCCTGGCATGCCACTGGGAGCCTGGGAAGCCTTTCCCCTCTCAGTACAACTGCTAGCATCCAATTCCCATGTCTTGGGATCCAAAACACACACCTGACTCTCCCAACACATTTTAATCAAAGCTCTGCATATCTTAGCCATAGGCTTGTTGAACAGAAACAAAATTTTTCACCTTTTTTGTGTGAGTTGATGTTCACCACTGATTAATGACAGCCAAGCTGCTTTCCCTACTGTGTCATCTTTCTCTCTTTCTGTCCATCTGTCTATCATTCATCAAGCAAGGCAGGGAGAGGCTTGCAACCAGCACCTTAAAGTGTCAAAGGTACTTCAACAAATCCTGGAGTTACACAAGTGCCATTGCCAAGCTATGAGATCCTATGTCCTGCCATATCCATTGGAGGCAGGTGTGTGTCAGCAGGCAACTTCTGGGAGCATATTCAAAGCAAGTGTTACCAATGGCTCCTTACTCCTGAAGGGCACATCCACTAAATAAAGATACATGGGCTTCCTTTTTCATACACTATACCTAGGAGCTAAATCATAAAGTTTTATCACAAATGTAGTAAGAGCTGATATTCCTCTTAAGGTTCTATTTCATTTTCTAAGTACATTTCAATTTTTTTTATGCTTCGGAAAAACATCCATAAAATCCAGTCCTACAATGCTCAGCAAAAGGTGGCAGAAACAGGAAACCTTTTTTTTCCTCTTAATGAATCTGGGAGTGACTTACACTTCTTGAATGTCTGAAGATGGCAAAGATTAATAAGAAAGGGAGAACAATTCAATTACAAGTCTTGTATTTTATAAATAAAAGACAAAGTTTTGAAGAACTTTTCCATTCTTCATTTCAGCAACAAGATTAATTCCCAGCTCCTTCACCAGGACTGTCCTCCTTCAGTTGCATGGTGATATTTTTTTCAGGGAAGATGGGTCAGAAGGAAAAAGGGAAAGAGGAGGAGGGACAGAAATAGAAACCAAGTTTTATTTCCAAATTAATTTTTAACCTTGAAAAAAAAAGCTACAGGACTGAGAAGGTGTTAACAGCGAATTTCTCTTCTGTTCTCCTTCTTGAGACATTTCCCTGAAGCATTAAAATCTCTATGAACACATTATGTCCATCAAGGAGGCAGAAGTATCTCCTATTAATAGCTGTTCAGAGTTGTGGACCAGGAACATGCTTCCCCACCACGGACTGCACTGCAGAGGTGCCCCCCAAGCCATGACCCAACCTACTTCATCCACCCTGCACAGAGCAGCTCTGCAAAGTGGTGCAGGTTGAGGCCCAGAGCACACGTAGCCACCTTGACCAAAACCAACGTACCCGGGGGGAGCAGCTCTGTGGAGTGGAGTTCCAGGCACCAGCTTGGAGATGGACACCCCAGAGCTGCCCCTGTGCTGCCACACTGAGCCCACCACCACCTTGGTTTTGCATCATAGGCAGAGAGCTGGGTCTAAGGCGGGGCTCTCGGAGCCCCTCACCCCGAGCACCTAAAGAAACCTGCCAGAACAGCCTTACACCCCTCTATGTCACATCACTTCAGGTGTTTCTAGGAGTGAGAAAATGGGAAAACCACTTTGTTTCCATTTTTAAATTTCAGAGGCTTTCCTGTGAAGAGTTCTCCTTTGCCCTACCCCAATGCTCACCACAGGGATGGCAGTGGTGAGAAAAGGCGCCTGCTGTGAACTTAGTGCAAACCAGACAGGTTTAGGTAGGTCATTAGCATCCAAAATATGATAGCCAACATGAATTCCATCTGAAGGTCCTTTAAAGGTTCATGCAACCCCCCTAGAGCTGCAATCAGGCATTCTGCTTAAACAGAGCCACACAGAGCTCCCCTCTCTCAGCACAACTTGACAGAGAGGCAGTTCCCAAGTGCACAAAGTTCCTGCAGGTCTGTAACCATGGTCAACGTGCAGTAGGAAGAGGGTCACCCACGATTCCCTCCAGGAAACTGCTCCAAGCAGAGGTCCACAGCCACCTTTGCTGCTGTACCTCCCAACAGATGCTCTTTCTTTAACAGCAATTTTCCTTTCCGTTTCTGAATGGCTTCAGACACCATGTAAGCTGAGACCAGTTTGCCAGTCTGTGTCCTTAGGCTGTCTCTTGGCTTTCTCCTTCATTTTTCAGTGTCTTTTATTCCTTCTTGCAGTTTAAATGTCTTACATGTAGCAATTTATATATTGGACAGCAAGGCATCTAACAGTTTCCCTTCTTCTCCACTGTTTCCTTATTTATAAAATGGGTTTTTCATGGTTGCAATGTGATTTACATATCTGTTTGTTTTTTTTAACTTCCAGTACTTGACAGAGCCAGAATGCATTATTGTACCTACCACTTTTTTTTAACCAGGATGCAAATCATTGGCAAAACAGATGCTGTAATACTGAAATTCATAGAATCATAGAATATTCTGAGTTGGAAGGGATCCACTAGGATCAAAATCCAACTCCTGGTCCTGCACAGGACAGCCCCAGGAATCACACCATGTGCCTGAGAGTGTTGTCCAAACGCTTCTTGAACTGTCTCAGGCTTGGTGCTGTGACCACTTTCCTGGGGAGCCTGTTCCAGTGCTCAACAACCCTCTGGGGGAAGAAGCTTTTTCTAATATCCAACCTAAACCTCCCCTGACACAGCTTCATGCCATTCCTTCAGGTAATTAATCTTTTACTCCCTTTCTTGAAGAGGAGGAAGGGGGCAAAACACAGGAATAATTTTGCACTTGGAAAACAGGGTTGCCCAGAGAATTTTCTAAAGATTTTTCCGTGCTTTCTTTACAGTCCCTGGCAGCCCCTCTGCTTCTTTCTGAAAACTCTGCTCTAGTCTGAGGTGTGAAGTCCTGTCTGTGACCCAGCTTTGCTGTGTACAGCCTGGCAAGCATTCAGACAGGGCATCAGCCAGAAACAAGGATTTCATGCTTCTGACATCTCTTCCTGTCCATTCCATTTCCTCTCTTTATTTTGTCTTGCTTACTCTATTTATTTCTTAGCCACAGGTCTAGACTGAATTTGAGAAGGGCTCCACTCTAAGAAAGAACAGTCACAGTATGGAGGATCCCAGCATGAGATTTAGATCAAGTAGGCTGGGGACTACTCTAAATACACAGTCACAGTCAAAAAGAAAACCAAAAAATGTCTGCATTATCAACATTTTCACAAAGAACAAATAGTAAGTACTGTATAAGAACTCAAATAGTAAGAATGAAACAAGAACTAATGTCTGGAAACCAGAGCCAGGCAAATCCGAATTAGAAAATGGATGTACATTTTTAAACTTCAAGTGTGATTAATCACTATGACTTACTGCAGTCTTTCCAAAAGACATGCTTGAGTCAGACACAATGTCTTGGGCTCCCCAGAAAAATAATTGTATTAAATTCTACTTTCACCTGATGGTCAGACTATTCCCTCTGGTCCTAAGCGACAATGACTCCATTAATTGAGTCAGATAGAACAGAGCTTTTATCCAGGCAACTTTAAAATTTCATTGCTGTATTAAACCATTGGGGTGTTTGCTTGCCTTTTCTGCCAGCTGCATGTTGACGTTTTTAGGATCTACATTCCTATAGCAGGCAGTATATCTTCTTTCACAGAGCTGTGCAAATTGTGTTTAAGTATCCGTCTTCCTCAGGGCTAAGAGTAATGCTCTAAATCAGAAAAAAAAAAAAGTTTTTACTAAAAACCTGAACTTCCAGTCCTATGGGATGAGAGAAAACCATGTGACTTTTATACTGCACATTGGTCACTAGGAAGAGTGTTTCCACTTAATTCTGCAAGCAATCTCTAGCAAAATTCTGAAGCTGCTCAAAACAATTTTGCAGAATCACTGACATGACATTCTAATGCTCTTGTTACACTGGGACCTTCTACTTTCTACAGTGCACAAAAGGCAGTTTTCACTCAGTAAGAGCTATTTTCTTGGTCCCCTCTACAACTATGTCAAATAAAATTCCCAGTTTTATTTCCCATGTTATGTACAAGCAGGACAGTTTACAACTCAGCTGAAGCCAATCTAGTTGTTTAGTTCCACTTTCAATGTTTACCAAGAAATTCTTTCCTCTAAAGCAGGTATTATTCATTAGGAACATGTTTATTCTTGTTTCTTCCTCTTCTTCTTGAGAAGTCTATTGACCACAAGACACAAGTCTTTTGTCCTTAAAATATTTCCTAAGCTAAGGGGAATTTTTAGATGCCAGATAGCTCTCAGGCAGCTAAGAATTTCTGTTAGTAATTCGGAAAAAAAAACAATAGCAACAACTCCATGTTGTGTTCTCAGATACCGAGATACCTTGGTTTTTCCATTAAGCATAAAAACCTGACCATATTTTAGGACTTGGTGTAAGAGGCAGACACTCAGCAGTCATTAGTCTTCTGTTAATTATCAGGTAGTAAAAGAAGTTAGATGAGCTCAGTAAAGACTGAGGAGAAAACTCTGATCCCTCCTACTGTCACATCATTTTGCTGATTTTGGTGGAGCTGCTTTTAGTTAATTAAGTCCCCTTAAGGTTCCCACCATAAAATCTCACTTGATTCCTCATAAATAATGTCTCTAGAGCTCATTCACAGTAATAAAAATATATAGTGCACTGATCAAAACTGTTGTAATTTATACACATTAAACCCTCAATTTAAAGAAGCATTATGGGGCAAGATTCCTTGACCACGACACTCTAGTTTGCATTTCATTACAAATTAACGATTCAGGAGCTGAGATTCCCATGGCAAAGAACAATAAAACTCAATGAAATGATTTTCCTATTCTCTGTTGGGAGCACTCCTTTCCCTGGGGGAAAAAAAAAAGGGCAGTAATAATATTTTCCATAGATTTGAAAAGAAGTTGTCAAGATAAGTTTCAGGACAGCAAATAATCTGCCTAAGTGTCCATGATGATGATTCAGATGATCACTGGAGCTATTTTGAAACAAAGGCTCTTCTGGTTCATGTCAAAATTCTGAAGGGGGAAGAAATGGCAAACTCCACAACCAGCCCCATGCCTGGTCCTGCATCCCATGAAGCTCTTCCTGTCCCTCTAATAATAATAATGAGGTGCAACACCTTATGAGAGGGTACCTGATGTCTTAGAAGAACAATCCCTTTTGCAATGTGTCTTTCAAAACGATCACTTTGACTTAATCCAAAGAAGCATTTTACACTTTTTTGCCTGTTCTGACAGTTCACAAGTACCTTACAGAATGCAGGAGCAAAAACCCTGCACTAAAAATACTTGAGCCAAAGGTGGTATTTCAGATATCAGGGACTGAAGTGGCCAACTGTCTGAAATGGCAAAAGCAGTACAAAATTCCAGGTAAGGTTCTGTGGCTAATTCTCCCCTGACATTGTTCAGTTTGTTATACCAGTTTATTTAACTGACAGATCTTGACCTTGCTTTCCATGCACTCAGGTTAAGGATGTCTTTTCAGTCTGAATGACCCTGGGTTGGAACAAGAAATCTGAGAAAGAACAGAAGTAAGATTTCAAAGCAAGAGTTTGGAGAAACACAGGACTCCTGTGTCACTGCCTGTAGCTGGGAGCAAAATGACTTTTTTTCTGTACACAAGCAGAATCCTCAAAGGCACAAAGGTGCCAAGCACAGAAAACCATTTTTAATGTGTTCAGTAGCTGTAAACAGTATTATCTGCTAAGTTTAATTATTAACTATTTCCTTCCCATTTGTTCAAACCAAGGCAAAAGCAGAAACTGAAAATGCAGAAAGACTGTTCCATCAGAATGCACTTCATACAGCCAGCACTGTAAATGTACTCCACATTAGCTCAGAGCTTATCTCTGGAAGGCCACTAAAAGCAGCAGTAAGCTCTCATAAAACAAAACACAACAAAACAGAACAAAAAGCCTCCTCACATTTTAGGTTATTACAGAACATTCCTGGTGAACATTCCACATTTTGAGCTCCTGAACGTTAAGGCTTATGCTACACAAGCCCACTTCCACACCATAGTCCCTTATTTTGTTCCTGCAGACAGAGGACATCTCATGCACAGCACCACATTCACTGGCCTGAAATAAGCTCTCCATCTACTCATGCACTGTTGGCATTGCTTCATCTGCTGTGAACAAGATGATTTCACCTTGACCTGCCTTCAACCCACCTGAGTCAGAGCCCTCTTCATGTTCCTTGGGCTCGGATGAGTATGAGTTTCACTATCACTATCCACAAAGCTATTGGCTTCATGTTTTATAGTGAGATTGAAATTAAACTTCGTCCATGCCAGTAACAGTTTCTGTCAACACAAGGCCATACCATCCATTTGTCTCCTGTGCACCTGCCCTCATAAGATCTTCCTTCCTACAGAACAATTCATGCCTGCAGGCGACGATCTACCAGGCTTTCTTCCCAAACAAACATGAAAGGAATCACTGCATGGCCAAAGTAGTAGAGAGGGTAAGTTTATAAAATCTGATTACAATTACAGACAGATACATTTTTATTCAAGATTTTCACTCCTGATGTCAGTTGAGAGTGATGCCATTTGAATAAAGAAGGCTCCATTAGATTAAAAGCACTCAGTGCAGTGAAATGATATCTGTGTCAGGTTTTAGGCTGTAGCAGAAGATCTTCCTTCACCAGCACCCATTTACATCTCTGAGGGCCGAACAATAATGTGCCATTCCATCCTCTACCTCAGCAGCATTTCCCTCACTGGGCAGAGGTCTGTAGGGGAACTGAAACCTCTGAAACAAGCAGAAACCCACAAAGCCTGTGGGAGCCTGACATGGTGTTTGGCCTGAACACACTCCCAGAACAAGATAAACTTCCAGCTAGCCAAATCTTTGGGATGAAGAAAAATATAAGTTTTAAGGCATGAAGACAAGCCTCCTGTTCTTCCCAAATGCCACTGCTCACTATAGTTGGTCTCCGCTCCCCTGCCCCACTCCCTTCCATGGAGCACCACAGTCAACAACTCCTCAGATACCTTCTATTGGTGAACATTTTTTTTTACAGTGCTGTGCTCTGAATAACATACAAACAAATCTCTCTGGTCCAGAGGGATGGTATGCTTAACTGAAGCTGTTGAAGACGACTTACTCTGCAGATGTCACTAGGAACTGTTCATGTGTTTCAAAATTAAGCCTGCGATGAAAGGCTTTGCAGGATAAGGGATTGAGCTCCCAGTGTTTTCAGGATGAAGCCTGAAATTGGCAGACTTTTAGTGTTGCAAATAAAGCCAATAGCGAGAGTAGCTTTTCAAACTCTTTAACTGGGAATTGACTTTTAAAATAGATTTATTCAGCAGGACTGAGAAAGCACTGCATCACTAGCCATTTGGGACAATACTGCTTCATAAACACATATGGGATGATAACAAAATTCCAATTATTCAACTCCGAAATTTTCATCCAAAAAGCCAGTATCGTTTTGGGCTAAGTTAGAAATTTTTTATTTGTTTTTAAATTCAAAGTTAACTGTCGTCATAAAACAGGAACACGATTTTGCTTTAGATTTCCCTGGGGATCCTTGCCTTTAGCCAGCTATGCTCAAAAATAAGAGGGTACAGGAATTTTTTATTGCATGTGTGGAAACAGGCAGCAAGTAGAATTGCAAATTACAGCTGGGCAATTCTTAGCCTCGGGTCCCCCAAAAGATGCATCAAAAACTGCTGTGAAGGCAACCCACTTGCCTTTGAGAAACTGCTGAACTGCCAGTGCACCGTGCAGATACAAGCAGGCAGAATTTCTTATGAGGGACCTGCGGCCCCCACCTATATCCCTTTTTCTTCCACCAGTGTCTTTATTTTCTTTTCTAATTATCTGCTTTCTTAGGGGGTGAAGGGAAAACAATCATTACTTGGTGTCTTTTACATTTGAGATGCTTTCATGAATCCAGGATAATTGCTTCCTTTCAGACCACTAAGGTAGAAACCCTGTAACAATTAATGTAAAAGGTGAGGTTTGATTGAGTTTCCAGTGTCACAATATTGTTTTCAATAATATTGACGATGCTGAAGGTCATAATCCATTAATATCAGGGAATTTAATATCAGAGACAAGGAGATAGCTTACAGCTATCACGCCTCTGCTGGGAAATGATTGTGAAAGGTGCTTTACTGAAGAGGATTCCAGACTAACAGAAGCAATGGAACAGGCAAATGCAGCAAGTGCTCAGATATCACAGGGTTGTTCGTCCTCTTTGCTCTTCTAGCAAAGCTTTGCTGCTGCATAGAAGACAACAAGTTTGTGCATAAGTACTAGACAGGAGCCTAGGAGATGTGGATGTAATTTCATGTTACAAGGCAGGAAGCATGGCAGTAAATATTAAATCTCTTTTCCATGTCTGCATCTCTTTGCAGCAGCAATTGAAGGGATGATTGATAAAGACTTGAGTTTCTGCCTAGTAGAAATTAATCTTCTAATTACTAGTCGTCTTCTCATCAAGAAAATGCTGATTAAAGAGGCTGGGAAAAGAGCACACAAGAGGAGATCAATCTGCAGTGATAAGAAACTAAAGGTCAATATGACAAAGTGTAGAAGTCCATCTCCTAAAAATGACAATATGGTTGTTCAGCCAACAACTAAGGCATGTGACCATCATTCCCCCATTTCTGGGCTTTCCCATCATGTTTCACTGAGCTAGGTGCAGCCCCATGGACTGAATTTGACAGCTTCCCTACCCAAGAACATTTGCACCTACCTTCCAGACTTCTGAGCACAAGAGGTGCCTTTTTTTTTTTTTTTGCCTCTCTTCATTCAGGAAGGAGTTAAGAGTGTGGCATCTAACAAAAACCTATCTAATAGCCCTTTTTTCTCCTTTGTCATATTTTTATGCTTCTTAATCAAGCAAGGGAAAAAAACCTCAAACCTCCTCTGAGTCTGAAAGATAAATTACTGCTTTAAATGTACAGAGCAGTGTCTGCCTTGAAATGAACATCCAAGGCAATTGCTGTGTTTTAAAAGACCCCTAGGTTGCAGGCTTAATATGAAGCAGTTCTCAGCAGAATGTATTTTACTGGCTTTCCAAATAACAGTCTAACCATAAGTATAGATCTTCTGGATATTCTCAGTGTAAAAGATCAATTACAGAACAGGCAGCTTGATGTTTGCAATCTGTCTTTTAGTAAACATTTCTCTTTCTCCTCCTCCGTTGGAAAATTCCTGCTGGGTTCTGAATGGCGGATACCTTGAGGAGCTTTCATGTTGGTAAAATAAAACAGACGTAACTTTTTTCTTTTTGCTTCCACTGATAAGGATGTTCTAGCAAAATCAGCCCTAGCCCTTCTTCCTTAATGCATTCCCCAGCCAGCTTACAATAGTTATTTGACTCCTGAAAGTCAATATTGCCATGAAAAGAGGGTAGAAACACGACACCCATTTTAGCAGTGATCAGGAAGAGATATCATATATGACTGAGGTCTGTATGTTATCCAACTTAAAATATCTGATGATGTTTTGGGGCCCTTTTGCCATTAAATTCAGTTTTCCACTGTTGCAGGCATCACTTTATATAATACACTTCAGACTCCACCTCACAGGAAGTGCAGCTTTTTGCTCTCATTCCTCCTACTGGAACACTGCTTAAAAACTTGATTATTTTGATAGCTAGGAACATTCTCAAATATTGACTCTCAGTGTATTCATAGGCAGTACACACTCATTTGCTTTTGGGCCAATATTATTCTCTAGTTTAAACATACCTCTTCTTTCCCTGATCTTCATCCCTCTGATTCATTCATGTATTGACACCAGTCCCAAGGCCTGGCCTTTTCTCCCTTTTTTGCCTTGTTCTGATAGAATGAGTTGTAAGCATTTGGAAGTACAAAATTCAAACTGCTTTCCTAGAAAGGTTGAAAAGGTGGTCGTGGGAGTTAATCTGCAGCAGCTGTTGTGCTATACAATGGGAATTTCTGTCTTAATGATTGTTCTACCTGAACACGAGGAGGAACTTCTTTACTGTGCGACCTGGAAGACGTTGCCTGGAGAGGTTGTGGAGTCTCCCTCACTGGAGATATTCAAGAACCATCTGGACACAATCCTGTGCCATGTGCTCTGGCATGACCCTGCTTGAGCAGGGAGGTTGGACGAGATGACCCACTGTGATCCCTTCCAACCTGACCCATTCTGCGATTCTGTAAATATGATGAAGCCTAGAAGAAGTATCTTAAGGTCAGGCAGTCCTCAAGATTCATAAGTCCTACAATTGTCAAATAATGAACTCCTGAGCTACATCTCCATCAGCTATGCCCTTCCAGTGTGTGTGTGTGTGAGAGAGAGAGAGACTTGGGCATACACACTGGCAGCGCATGATTATTTAATACTCAACTGATAAAATCCAGGCACTCATCTCCTCGGTCATTTCCAGATGATTCATAGATTTACTCTGTTGTTAGGCTGAATCCCATGGCACAAGCTTCTACATACTGTGTTAAGGTGATGATTTACATTCTGCTTTATTGCAATGGCCCCTTAAAACTTCAGCACTTGATCACAGATGAGAGAATTTGCTTAATGGGATTAATACACAACAGTACCATTGACTGGTTCAGTGCACCATCTTCTTCCTGACCAGAAACTCGCAGCTCCAGAGACACTCCATGCTTGCCAAATGGAACGTACTCACTCACTTTCAGAGCAAAAGGAATGTTTTGCAATCCCAAACCAAGTGAAAATTGTGACTGGGCCATCACGAGTCCAACCCTTGTGAAGTACCATTGGAATAACCTGAATTTTGTTTATCTGAATCACAAGTCAAATCAGGAAAGGCACATTTTAGGAAGCCTAACTTTGACAAATGTAATGTTTCCTTACTTGAGGGTAAGCACGATACAGGTGTGATCCCACAGATAACACCCTACAAAGTGCACACCATGCTGTGGGTCCAGTCAGCTGGTTTATCCCACAGCACAGACTCTGCAAGGGTTCCCACCAGGCTGAGCTCAAATAGAACACCTCGTTATGACCAAGATCCACCAACAGTCTTTAGGTGATGCTGAGAGACTTTTCCTTCTTCTGGAAAATACTTAAAATCATCTAGGATCATCCCCAGACTGTTCCATTCTCCTGGATGGACAAGTGTTTAAGATGTGACATTTGTGTTTTAGTATAGAGAGACAAATTTAATGGTTGGGATGAAAGTCAGAAACATGGTTCATAAGGACAAGGAAAGAATAAAATTAACATCTTTTGCTTTGAAAGCATGCCTTCTTTTTTCCCCCAATTCCCATTCTCAAGGATATTTGGATCATTTTTACTCATGAGGAAGGAAGCAGATCCAGAATATTTCCTCTAGAAAAATGAATATTCCTTTTCTAATAATACTTAACACTGGAGAAGTATCTCCATAACTTAATGCATTCCAATTCTACAAGAAAAAACGCTAAAGACAGCACACTGAAATCACAAAAAATAAAGAATAATCTGTGATTTCTTGCCTGAGATCATTCTGTTGCTTTCCCCAGTACAACCACAAAAAAAAGCAGCTATTTGATTTCTATGTCACACACTGGCTGTTTGTCAGCAGGAAAAATTCAGAGTACTAAAAAATGCTTACTGCTTTGAGAGCAATAATAAAATGTGTGCTTGCCTTCAGATTAGCTATCACTGTTTTTTCCTGCAGAGACTAAGAGAAATATAGAGGTGAAATTCCATGTTGTTATGTATAAAATACTCTTTAAAGAAGTGCATGGGGAGTTAACTGTATTGATATTAATACGCCTCATGTAGCTAAATCCCTGCTCACTACTTATAAAACATAAAAGATATGAAATTTAGAATCTTGATCATAAAACAAATTAAATCAACACAGTCAACTTCAGAGAGCACGAATATATTTCATTTCATTAGAAAATAATAAGCCATGCTGGCATTTGGACAGCAATGAAGACTGCTTGCTAGAATGTTTCTTTTTCACAGCAGAGCATTTTATTCTTCTATCATTATCAGCATGGCAAGATCTCCCCAGTACAATGGTTCTCACACCAGCAGGATTCTCTTTTATTTCCTTTGTGGATGGTGGGAAGCCTGCCATGATTTCATTGTATCTCCAACGCAGTTGTAAAAATGTATTAAAATAAAAGACATTCTATTCTGGAATATTTCTCAGCCTAAGGAGAGAAACAGGACCAAGGTCAGAAGGGTAAGCAAGGCCACTGGAAGAGAAATTAGTGGGTCAAGGTGTTGTAATAAATCAGCTTATAAGTGGTGAGAAACCCCATGCTTTCTAAGCCTGAATCAGATGACCTGGTTGTTAGACCAGGAGTCAGGAGCTGACAGCATGGTGGCATCAGAAGGTACAGGGGCTGAACCTGATACAGAGTCACTGCAAAATGGGAATGGCTCTGTCTTGAGATACAGCTGAGAGACCAAGGGAACCTAGCAGCCCCTGCCTGCCGGGGGAACACGACACTCAGCTGCCCAGTGGCAGCTTGCTTTCACAAGGAAGAAGATCTCACATCTCCAAAACATCTATTAGCACACTGAACTTCTGATTAAGAAAATTAAAATACAGTTTGGCAAGCAATGCTTGAAAACCTTCCAACCTCTGAGCCAGACCACGCTGACTATCTCACATAACTGGAAGTCAACAAACCTGAAGGGCCAGCAAGGAGATTGTGCAGCTGGGAGGAAATATTCAGAGAAGACTCTAAGCCTGAGCTTTAAGAAACCTTTTTAAAGAAAGCTTTCAGAAACCTTTCTATTCTCCATCCATACCTCCTGCACTTCTCACAGATGCAGAGCTACAGAGGTGATCTCTCAGGCACCGTGTACTCTCAGAGTTACCATTATTTACTCCACTTCTGAAGTGTCCACTCTTAGGCATTTCTCATCCCACTATTCTTTTACATTCACCTCAATCCTTACCTAAGCTCTTACTTATCTGAAGTACACCATGTAGCTTGGTTTCAATATTGTATGTTCTTCATTGTGCATTTTTATTTATGTTTCTACTGATGAATTTTCATCAGACAAGTGCTTGTTAAGGGCTTAATTATACCCCAGTGTCAAACCAAAGTGACAGCACTGGTCACAGTATACCTACAGTGGATTAAATCCCCTGCAAGAAGTTAAATCGCTTTCCCTTTCCACTGCTTTGACTGCTCATTTGTGAAATGACTGCAAAATGCTGACTAACTTCTCCATTCTGTTTCCCTCTAGTGACTAGGTGAATATGGCCAGTGGCCATCTCAAAAAATAGGAAAATGGGAGGCTGAAGTTCATTTCCAGGCTAAGAAGACCTGAGATGAAAATGACTCTGGTCCTGAATGTTTTCCCTGGCACATTTTTGCATGCTCAGTGGCACAGCAGTTGTCCTTCTTTCATAACATGCACAAAGAACGTATTGGTATTACAGATGAAACACCTTTTATGTGGCTATAAATAACAGAAAACCTTAATCTGTAAAGAAAGGTCCTTTAAAACCCTCTACATAGCAAACTAGAATTTACCTTTTTTTAAAGCTTGATACATTCCCCTGTTTGCTCACCACATTAGAAGCAACAATGGACAGCTGCAAAAGGGGGCCCTCCTCACCATCACATTCTCTTCACCTTCTGCTTCCTAGGAGAAGCTTAGAGTTTGCTCTAAAGGTGATGTTGATTTCCTTGTATGTGCCTCATTCTTAGATATAGAATGTACCGTAATGTCTCTTCACACACAAATATTCCCCCTAAAAGAAGTAATAATTAAGCAGCACAATGTTATGCACCCTTTTACCATCATTTCTTCCCCTCTAACACAGTGGAACAGTCAACACTGTCTGCTGTGTGCAAGGTGAACCAGAGAGGGACTGGCACTCCTTTGCTGCCTCGGGAACCTTCTTGCTGGATCTCAGAGCCTTCCCATACAGCCTGACACTGGGCTATTCACCTGCTGCATGTCAGAAGGTGAACAGGAGCAGGGAAGCAACTCAGAAAATGATCCATGCTTCCACTTCTAAACAATGCTCAACAAAAGAGAGAGGAGGGAGTGAAAATGAGACCTTGTGTAAAGTTGGTCGCTCAACTCAAGTTGCCATCCATTGGATGGATACACTGCTGATCCACCAACTGTAGGCTCATTTTTTTTTTATTAATGCAAGGGAAATTATCTGCATGCACACACATGCACACACACACACACACATGTCTCATCTGGTCTACTGCCCAGGAAACACACCAGCCAGTCACTCCCAGGAGCCTTGGATCAGGTATCAATAAATGTGTGATGAATGCTAATGCTCCCAAAAACTATCACCAGTCCTGATACCTGCATGGGAACCAGAGCACAGTGTTCAGCCACATGCTTTGACTCCACACGTCCTCGAGAACAAACCAAATTGTATGAAGTTGCCTAGTCACAAGTGGAACCTCCTTATTAAAAGTTTAGCATGGTAAATGGTCTCAGAGGACAATCAGCCAGCATGTACCTGAAAAAAACAAAAGGGACAAACCCAGAGCAGAAGGGACATTTTGACCTGTCTGTTAATAACTGGCAGGTGTAATCAGCAAGGATCACTCTCTGAAGCTTCTCACTCTAGAAAACAAATCTGGCAGGCCAGAGGGATTGCCAATATTTTCTTCAGTGCTGTGATCAAAGGCTGTTCTGAACTTCTGTAAAGCCTTATCCTGATGGAGTGAGTGTCAGCTTAGCAGGTTTCATTTCGATGCCACTGGCTGGAGAGATTTCTAGGAACTGTAGCCCCAGGGTCTGTAAAATACATACAGTACATCTTCAGATGGCATGATAAAGTTGTTTGCCATTTCACGACTTTTTTTGACCATTTCTCAAGCTGTCCTTGGCTTTTATATATACAGGATAAAGTAAACTTGCCTGTCTTGCAACTTTGTCTGCCCAGCAGCCCCATTTCCAGATCCACATGCCTGCACCTTCCCTTGAGCACAGTGAACCCCTAGGGAGAGTGGGAGAGTTACCTTTGCCATGTCCATCAAACCAACTAGGTTAAAGCACTCACCTGTCAAATGCAGGATGGAACATGAAATGTAAGGAGGACTCATTCCCATCATTGTTGTCTCAGTAGCATCACGAGATTCAGGACTCCGGGCTCCCAGACAGACATTCCTCCTCCACTCTTCACCACGCTCTGCTGCAGCAAGGCAAGTGCTTCTGGGAACATGCTGGGGACTGGATCCCAGCTGAAAGTAGCCCATCAAAAATAGCAATTTTTAAACTGAATCATTTTCCAAATCACAGTCTAAAATTAATTCCCTTCCTGGCAAGCTCCCTGCAGCTCATCGGTACACAGGCATGCATGGACTTGGAGGATGCAGATTTCTCAGGAGCTGCACCAATCCCATTCCATAGGTTTCTGCATCCATCCCTCCCCTCTGCACTCTAAACCTCAGCTACAGAATACAGGGGCCACCTCTCTCACCTCAACAGAGAGGTTTACAAAGAGCTTGTCCTCTTTCCTCCAAATTCTTGTCAAGAGAAATGACATGTTGCAGAACTGCCTAACTGGCCATTCAGTCCTTTCAAGAATTCAGCTGTTCACTTGGAGAGCTGAAGAATGCTGATGTCTTCTGAAAGGCCAGGTTCCTGTTATGCTGAACGAGGTGAGATCCAAAAAAAAAACCGAGAAGGTAACTGGTTTTTTGCCTAATAGTCTACACGAACTCAACAGTGAGGTGTGCATTCAGAAATTATCCTTTGTAGGGTCTCAGGAATACTACAGAGCTGCATCACCCTCAGCTGTAGAATAGTAGCTTTCCATTATTAAAATGTATTGAAAATCCTTTGCATGCCAAAACACTGACTGAGATTTTCCCGCACAAAGCAAGAATAGAAAACAAATAAGCACAACTAATGCAGAAAGAGCATAAGCCACCAGAATGGAAGGTTTTCCCATAAAATACAAAATTTCATACCACCAAAGACTGAGAGGAAAAGAAGTCATCTGAATACAGAACTACCTGCACAAGATGCAGGGTGCCTCCAGCTTCCGTTGACATTACAGGCAAGTGAGAACATATTAATGTGATCAGGATGCTCAGAGCATTATACGGCATCAGGCCTTTGGAAATTGGCTATTCATCACATTTAAATTGAATGTAATTGCCAGTGCTTATTAGATCATTCTCTGAGTGAGAGTAGTGAAAGTGAGAAAGTGCAGTTAGATGACTGGGCCTCAGGAAAAATTAAAAAAAAAAAAAAAAGACATTGCATAACTATTCATAAATTAGCAGGAAAAATGCAGGAATCTCTGATTTAAACAGCAAATGTTTTCTGTTTCTCTTAAACATGCAGAAATACTCTCCTAGTAAAAAACCCACCTATTTGGTTAACAGTACTCCCGTTTCGACAGTTTAGCATCCCCTGGCAGTGAGAACTAGCAAATCAAAACCTGCACATGGCTAACTCCTACCTCTGACCCTGACCTGATTTTGAGTTTGGGAGTACAAGATATGGTTGCCAAAGGATTCTCAAGTTCATCTCACCAGCTTCTTCAGCTCTGCTCTCATGAAAGCCAGAGTGCTACTGACAGAGCAACTAGGGCTTACACAGCCCAGCTACCTGACAAGAGTTTCATCCCAAGACTCCAGATGGACCATCTGCTTGTCAATCCATAAGATGTCTTGGTTTTCAACCCATCTGTCTGCAACAGGTAAATCATGGCTTCAAGACCAGTTACAAGCCTGCCTTTTTCTCTTTCCCCTTCCCAAAAAGGTCACCCTAATTCAGAGGGGAGACACAAGAATACAAAAGGCCATTTGGGTCACAACACTGGTCTTTTGCTTCAAAATCTACCAAAGTGTCCTGAGAGGGTGAGAAGACATTAGTAACATCTAAGGTTCCATGGAAACACACATTCTCCCCCTAATACTTTGCAGTTAGTATACTTTTCACTGTCCCAATCTGTACCTAAGTAGGGTACTGGGCAGGTCTCACCCTCTATCCCAAAGTATCCAGGCTTCTACCTTAAAAAACAGGCATATTCACTTCTGTTATGGATTGTGACCGAAACCCTTGCTCACAATGCTACCCAGGCCCTGATTGCATAGACTACCAACTACCTCTTCCGTTTCTTTTAATTACAGAGTAATAACAAAGAGACTGTCCCCTAAATCCAGTAGGAGGTACAAGTGAAGAAGAGGGCAATGTCATTGCCCATGAAGTTTGTTGAGCACCCAGGCTAACCATAAGGCCACTCATTGAAAAGTAATTTCTTTGGCAGATATTACAGATAAAAACTACTTTATACAGCTGATACTGTGACTTATAAAGAGCAACATAAGAACATCTGCACGTTAATTCCACCAGTACCAGTTACAAATCTATTTGTCTTTGGTCACTGTCAAAGTAGAAAACAAGCTGTACCTTTCAGGTCAGGGACTGTATGGCATGTTTACATTCAAACTGCATGAGACACTTCCAAATAAATACTTGGGACATTTCCATGGCAATATAGCGGTAAAAAGCTCCTAAATTATGTACTGGATATTTGTTTCTCAGAAGATATTTGCTGCAAAGTCAGTGAGGACATGTATGTGCAAAAGCTTGTCTTGGAATCAAGAATACAACTGTGGAGGTCTTGGTATCCCTGAAGTCAAAAAATGTGGTTGCTTGTAAAATCACTTAGTCAAACCGTGGTTGAGTATTTAAGGATTCTACCCCCACAAAAAAAAAAAAGATAACTATTCCCTTGAAAGGAATAGCAGTAACTGGGCTGTTTCAGATTTAAAATACCATGTTAAATTTTATTCTTTAATAATGAGGTGGGATGTTTAGTATTCCAACCTATTTTCAGACAACAGTTTAATTAAACATTTAATGAATGCATCTCATTTCTTTGCACAAGCTTCACTCTAATCAACTGAGATAATAATGTAAACATCACTTTTGGATTATTAAAATAATTCCTTTCACAAACACTGACCTCCTGACAAACAAAATGGCTGGTGCCATCTATACAATATGCCCAGAGTGCAGGGGCTCAATTGGAGCATAAAACCCAATTTACAGTTGACCATCAGCTTTTAAAAAAATCCTAGGCAAATGGTTTTAAACACAGTGATGTTTTCACCAAATCCCTCGAGATTTGATTCCATTAATCAAGAAAATTTATAAAAACATAATTCATTTAACCATATAACTGCCTTAAGAGAGTTGCCCAAGTAGGGATGCAGCAGCAGCTTCAGGATGTTTCCTCAAACAAATCCTAGTATTGGATCAGAGCAACCAAAACCATGACCTTCTTTTAAGCCACAGTCCTGCAGCTCTGGGGGATTTGTATACAGCTAATGGAGCTTTTCCAGGAGTTAGTTACTTTGGAAAGGACCATACATTTTCAGTGGGACTTTAATGCAAAAAAATTGACTTTTTTCCCCTAGCTTTATAACCAAAAAAATCTGAAGTATTTTTGAAAAATGGTGACAAATTTTCAAGACTCCAAGTAAAAAAATCTTAGTGAAATGAGTTGTCAAAACATTTTGAAAATCTGTCAACAGCCAGAATTCTTAGAAACCATGATTCGGTGATGCTTGAAATATTGTCTTGTCCATGCTGAAGCAGCTAAACCACATTCCTTGCTGCTTCAGCTTAGTTTTTTTTTTCTTCATGGAAAGTTACTGGTATGCTTTCCTATCCATTATGTGATTCCTCAAGCTAATCAGCATCCCACCAGCATCATCCTTTCCCAGGCGGGACATCTCCAGAGAGGCCACCACAGAGTCAGTCGGCTTCGACTGTTTGGAAAAGACTCAGCCCTGTCACCTAAAGAAACAGGCAACTCTTCATCCCCATCTATGGCCCTGCCATCACCCAAGAAGGGACAATGAACAGCACGATGAGAATATGAGTTACACAAACTTTGCCAACCGGCTTCTCACTAAAATCATCACTGACCTTTCACAGTAGGTAAAATTGCTGAGGACTCCAGAGAACTGGACTCTCCTTTTTCAATGTTTCCAACAGGAAAAATATAAAAGAACAACAACAACAAAAACCCAACCAACCAAGCAGCCAGTCTCATTTCCCCTGCAAACACAAAAATACCAGGAATCCAAAGCCCAATATCCATCTACAGCATCAAAATTCCTGCATATTCAGGTAAATTAGCTTAGTTTTACATAATCTAGCACAGTGGATTGCATGTAATCATTCCTGGATTACCAGAGTGGAAATTATTTCTAACTATAGACAATGTCATTAAATGGTCCATGTCTGACCTATTATATTAAGCCCTTGATGATCCATGAGAGACTTTCCACTCATTTCAATGGGCTTTTGATTAGTTCAGATATACTTTGCCAATTTTTTTTCTGCTTCTTTTGCCCTTGAGATCTACTATTACTTCTCACAGCTACCGGGTTTGTGATTTATTGGTTTAATTATTTTATTTTTACTTAGTTTTAGTATTTATAATGGGACACAACTGACACTTTGAAATAGGAGACACTTTTTTTCTTAAGGGTCGCATGTGGTATTGGTTGCCTTGAGCACAACAGAAGATGGAAATCTTCTTTGATACTTCTAAACACTTTCATTTCTACTGAAAAAATGCTTTAGCACAAAAGCAATAGTAGCAAAAAGCAAAGTTTAAACATCAAATAGTGGCTATCAAAATATGATACTTGAGTACTTTGTAAACTAAGTATTTGCATTTTATAAGTGGCTTTTTCCTAGGAAGCGTAATTGTAAATACAAGCTATTTTCTTCACCTGACAAGTATAAACGGTCTGCTAGAAAAGGAGGAAATTCTCCCACTACAGATGTGGCCAAGAGATAACTGCCAGTAACGTGAAATTTCATGGCCAAGCAAAATCTCTCAGATCCAAAATAAGAAATAAATGTGTGAAGAACAGCTATGGAGAAGTCCTAGTGATGGCAAATAGCCCTTTTCTAAAAGACATCAAGTAGCTACCTAGAGACAGCAAATATTTTCCTGTATTAAAAAAATAGAACCTAGGCTATAAAAAACCATAAACCAGGACATAAGCTCCCGTTGCGGTGAGACTGACACTGGCAACTGTAAATCGTGGGGAGGATTTGCTCCTCCAAGCCCAGATCTTTCCTACACGTGTTATCATCCCCTACACACACGTTTGCAGGACTGGCATCACTCCCATCCTCTTTGCAATATTTTATCAGTGTGAATTCTCGTTTTATTTAAAAAAATACGAATGTAATTATTTACTTCAAGTCTACCAGGGAAGGACTGCAGTTCTTACTGCAGCGTAACAGATAAGAAAGGCTACAGTGTTTATTCCAAGGCAAACAGCGAAGACAGAATACACCAGATTGAGGAGGGGGGGGGACAGGGGAAGCCACCTTTCATACACTGGCTAAGATTGAATGGGTATTTGGCACCGAACCCAAAATTTATCATTTTCTTGGGTCCAATTTTGTGCAGCCCAAAATCTGGAGTCAGATCAGAAACAACGATTCGCGCACCTAGAAATGGCTAAAATTAATTAATTAGCGCTCCACCGACCGGCAACAACTCCGTCAAAAGCACCCCTCTTGGCACGGGGCATGAGAGAAATGTTTTCGAAGCCAAACAACCCCCGCAGCGGCAAAGGCGCATCGCACACACAGCGAGGGAGCGGCCGCGTTTCCCGTGTCCCTGCTTCCCGGGCGCGCCCGGGGGGG
>NW_020897773.1:2145296-2333766 GCF_003984885.1 Neopelma chrysocephalum | reverse complement strand
GGGGGGCGGCGGGCTCCTGCCGCCGGCGGCGCCTGGCGCCCCTCAACGAGGACAACGGGCGGTTCCTGCTGCTGGCCGCCCTCATCGCGGCGTACCTGAGCGCCGGCGCCACCGTCTTCTCGGCCCTCGAGAGCCCGTCGGAGGCGGCGGCGCAGCTCCGCTGGAACCGGACCCTGCACAACTTCAGCCGCATCTTCAACATCAGCCTGCCGGAGCTGCGCGCCTTCCTGCGGAGCTACGAGGCGGCCATGGCCGCGGGCATCCGCGTCGACGCCCTGCGGCCCCGCTGGGACTTCCCCGGCGCCTTCTACTTCGTGGGCACCGTCGTCTCCACCATAGGTGAGCGCCGCCCCGACGGCCCCGCGGCGGAGAACCGCCTGCCCGGGGGATGCCGCGGCCGCGGCCCGGTCGTTATAGCGACCAAAGTTTTGGGAGAGGCGCTGCCGCGTTGCTGTGACAACCGGGGGCCTCGCAGCAGAGGGGCGTCCGGCTCCCTGTGTCCCCCCGCTCACCTCCCATCCCGGCGAGTCGCGGTCGCACCGCCCGCCCCGCTGCGCGGAGCCGGGAACTGGCGCTTCACCCGCCCCGCAGCGCTCCGGCTCCTGCGGGTTCGCAGGACCGCCGGCCGTCGGTGCCCCGGGCCGGCGGCGTCGGGGGTCCCGTCCCTACCCATTAAACTTCTACTGCCGGCGGCTGGGTTTCTTACAGTCGGCCCGAAGGAGCGAGCAGGGCTGGCGGATCCCCGAGCGGCGCTGCCCGCGCCCCCACCGCGCCGGGATGCGCCTGCAGGGAGAGTGGCTCGGTACCGGGAGAGGCGGCGCAGGGCCCCGAGAGCAGCGGGCTGATGGAGATACTGAGTGAGAGCCGGGAGTTCGCGGTGCCTGGCCGCTGAACTTGGTACCGGCTTTAACTGTTGGCAAAGTTAAGATGTGTATGTGATTAAAGACACAATCTGTATGTTTTCCAGCTGTAGCATAATACCAGCATGTATTGCTGGTCACAGCTGGCTGCAGTTGTTAATATCCCATAGGTGTTCAGGAAGAGCAGCACGTTGTAAGCAAATGGTGAGTTTTGGTGGGAGGATATTTTTTTACTGTAAAATTACTGGGGTTTATTCTAAAATTTCCTACTTCAAAAGCACAATTAAGAACTATTGTACCGGAGATTCAGCCAAAGTAAAGCCGTGGCCATCTGCTGGTCTCGGGCTATTGCTTGAAAAATCCTGTCCCTGTGGACACAGAATCCTACTGATCTTAGCTCTGACAGATTTTAAGTATTGTAACAAGCCAATTGTCTTGGGGCTTCTTAGCATAAATGTCGTGTTTCCCCTTTATTAGAGAGGAAGAAACGCACATCCCATTATTGCACTTACATCCATTAGGTTCGGAAAATATTTTGTCAATAGTGACTAATCTGTATAATAGAGTCGTGATGGTGACTACACCAGTGTTGTCAGGTAGTTACTTTTTGCATTGAATAGTTCAGTTAACTTTGCTTTGCAAGTACGTTCAATAGTCCAGTCACTAGAAAACCATTTTAATAAAGCATTAGGCCGCTTTCATCGCTGGAACATACATTTAAAAGAGATCATTTTGACTGACCTGAATGGATGGACGAAAAAGTCCGTGTATTGACAAACCCACTCTTTCCTTACACCTGCAAACAGAGAAATTTTCAGGTGATGTGTAAACACATCACTTCCCCACCAACCCTGGCTTCTCCTCCCTGAGGTTATTGAAATGTAAAATGTTTCTCTTCATTTGCATTTGTTTGCATCTCCATTGGCCCATCTGCAGTCATTTGTACCTGGGCAGAGGGAATGAGGATATCAGCAGGGGGTTTTGCCAAGGTCTTGACCGCTGTAAATGGCTGAACCAGGAATTGTGTTTCTCGTATTCGTGTAGCACAACTGAGGGCGCCCGGGCACTGCTCTCTCGTTATAGCCAAAAATACCCCCATATCTCACATGCGAGATGGAGGCTGAAGACTGTTTTTTGAGCTACAACAAAAGCCAGGTTATGACAAGGACTCCCCAAGCAGTACCTTCTCTTGGCATTCTACCTGCTAATGCTTACTCCTGCATTACTTACAGTACTTTGTGTGAGTTCAGAGAACCTGCTGTGGAACAAGGCTTTGCTTTGGGTGAGGAGATGCAGCAGAAGGTAGCTCAAAGTGAGGCCAAGTTCTGCCTTTGGGCACAGCGAAGGCCATGGCAGAGCTGCTGTGCTGGGGGTGCCAAGCTGTACAGCCCAGCAGGAGTAGTGTCTCCTACCCCCCAAGGCTGTTGCACTCCATCCTGGAATATCTTTTACCAGATGAAGGTACAGTTCCTGCAGATAAAGAGAAACTGCTGCCCCCACCTCAGTCCTTCTCCTTGCATGCCTCTTCAAGCTGCTGCAGCTCATAGAGGGACAAAGCCCATGGTGAGCTTGGCTGCCTCTCCATGGGAAAGGTTTCTTCCACCACACAGTTTATTCAGTTATTATTGGCAGCTCTGCCCAGCAAAAGCAAAAAAATCCAGCGAATTAACTAGTTGTCCAACTAAAACCCAAAACTGTGCTGTTAGTCAAATGTGCCCAAAGCTGTCTGGCTCATGGTCCCAGCAGGGAGAAAACAAATGGTAGGCATCAGAATGTTACCTGAGGGAGTAGTTCCAGAGTGTTTCGTGGTGCATTTTTCCAGAGCAGTTCCAGTTCTTTCATGGTGCATTTTTCCCCTCGCAGCCAGCTCATTTATGTACCTACCCACCTGGAGTACCTTTAATTCCACTGTCAGCTCACACACCCCATTGTCCTGGTTCACAGCAATTTGACTTGCTTTCCTGTCATGCTTTATTGACTAGAATGGTGTCTTTACTCAACCTCACCAAGAACTACCAGACATCCAGAGTCAAAGCAGCTTGCCTTCCTCAACAACTTCATCAGTTAAGTGTGTCAAAACAACTTTATTGCTCCAGCTAAACACGCTACTATCCTAGCAATGTGTTGGAAAGCTTTCTTACTCACTGCTTAACAAACAGCAAGTATGTGCAGTGTCTGTCAAGGGTAAAGCACCTGCAGGTTATTCAGGTTCTTATCTGTAGAGGATTCCAACTTACAGGAATCTCACTGTGTATTTTAAAGCCCTCACTCTGCTTTTGACAGCTTTAATAAAACTACTAAATCTTTCATACGTAGACATCAATATAGTCACACAGGGACAGGGCTGCAAGTTTTCCTGGGGTTTGTGAGAGCTGAACAGAGGGAGAGAGACTCCAGTTCTTCATCCTCGTGTGGACAAGGGTTAGGCATAGTCAGCTTTGGAGAAAACTGCTCTATCCACCCTCCTTGAGCAGGGCCTTTGCAGAGCTGAGCAGCACTTCATCATTAGGTGCTTCCTTGGCTGCAGTTCTGCACTTCCCTAATTACACAGGGATGCAATCAAATCCTCTGGGTGAAAAACATGATAGTAGGATCTTTAAAAAATGAGAGTTAAAATGAAATGATAAGTCTAATATTAAAGCATTTTGCTGAATAACCCACAAAGCAAGTGGCTTACGGAAAACACCCTCTTGATAGCAATCTGGGCATTTGTTTTTCTACTATTGCATTGTTTGTGCTTGAATAATGAAATGATGAGTCTATTTTCGTGAGACATACCTTGATTTTTCAGAGCTATGTAAGAAAATTCTTCAGTCTAATTTCTGGGTGTTTGCTGTCAGATTACACCATCTATTCAGTTATTATTTTGCACTCCAAAAGGTAGTGTTTTTGTAGGCAGCTATTATTGTTCTGATTTCTTCAAGGAGCAGCTAGGTGAAATTTATTCTTGATTCTTCGGTCTGAGTGACAGTAGACTTTGTTTTTCAGTTGAGTTTTTTCTTTCCTTCTCCAAATGCAAACCATCAATAGTTCCAAACACTTTGTTAAAGACTGAAAGCAAAAGCATAAGTCAGACCAGTTTTCTTCCTGGTAAAGTATTGCAGCATAATCAGTCATAGCTTTCCCCATATTCTAGGAGCACAGATTCATTCTGCCTAGCACATCAGGCAGCTCTGGAATGCCTGAAGCTCTGGATTTCTGACTTCAGTCCATGAGTCTAGACTCTATACCAAGATTTTTTTTCCTCTCTTAAATGTTAGAATAAACCTTAGGTGTCTGACTAACAGACTTATCAAATTTGGATTTTAAGCTTCTTATGTATAAGAACATGTGTTTCATAAATCCAGTGATATAATTGATTTATAGAAATCCATACCAGACATTAAAAAATGAGGTCAAAAGAGGTACTCCAATTTGTAAAAGTGATTTTTCAATGTAATATTTTATAAAGGACCATTACTGTGGGCAGACTGTTTTGGGATGGAACATGTCTGGGTTACATGTGTTTGAGAAGGGCCCCAGGAAGAAAAGATACAAGGATCCTCTCTGTAAAACTGTGTGAAGGCTACAGGTGTTCAGGGCACAGTGTGTAGGAGTGAGCAAGACTGTTCATCCTTTCCTTGTCCCTGAGGTATCCTATTAAATGACTCAATATTCTGGTGGACTGACAGCTCCACACAAAGGGAAGGGGTATGTTCTGCTCTTACCTTAAATGAGAGACACAATGTTCAATGTTTTCTTCCGGCTCACTGGCTTGTGGGAGCTGTTCTCTCCTTGCTTAGGATGTCAGCTGGGTTGGAGCTTCTCCTCTCTGGGTCCTCTGTAGGGATCTATCATACTCAGCATGTCATTTCCGCTTGTGCTCCACAACGTAAGCACCACAACCACTCAATTCTAAAATGTCCTCTGGCTCTGTGTCGTAGTCTTGTGAAAAAATCTGGTGGTCCAGTTGTTCTGGAGGTGATGATTTAATGGAAGTGATGTGCAAAGTACAGTTGGACAGCTCAGCAAGCGAATGGTCAGCTGTTGGACTGCACTGCTAGGAGCCAGGGAGTGAGCCTGCAAGAGCAGGCACTTCATAGGATAATTTGGCAAGAAATTTCACAAATAATCGAGATGATCTGAAGGTTTTAAGGGGAAGAATATTTGCCCTGTCTTCTTCATTGCTGTATTTCAGGATATGAACGTGAGGCGTAGCCACAGGGGGTTCTGGCTCTCTGCTCTCCGTGAACGCAGTCTCACTCTCTATACAGCCAATGCATCCAAAAGGCAACATCCAAACCAGAATGTAAACCTGATCAGCATCAGTGTTATTGCTCTGCAATTCCATGAGGCTTGTACAGGCAGCTTTTGGGAGGCTTCAGATTAGGGGGAAGTTGCCTCCAGAGTTGACCTTCTTAAAGTTAAGAAATAATCAAACAAAACCAAATGAGAAAGCAGCTGGAAGAGCAAGCAGTATCATTAAGCTGCAGTGTCAGGTTATTTGTCCTTGCCATCCTATATACAGTCTGCAGCCAGCATGAGAGTGTGTTTCAGGCAGATCTGATTCCTTTGGTGCGTGTCATGTTTTAATCAATGTGCTGGTGGATTTCTGAAAGTTATTTTCTCACTTGGGTAATCTCGATAAGGAACAGAGAGCAAGAGGCTCAGAGGGCAGCAGGTGAGTGGTCAGCATACTTCTGTGGAGAGAAGTGATCCTACAGTGATTTTCCTCAGAGGAAGACCTGGCACTGTAGCAATATTTTCTGCTTGCCATAGCTGCATAGGAGTATTAACGTCTTTGAGTACCAGATAGGCATTTCATTAGTATGTGGGCATAGGTTGTGTGCTCTGAGCAGGAAGGTAATCTAAAACACAGCTTGCCTTCTTGTCCTTGAGAGCAAAAACAGGAAGCTTTACTTGGAGTACCTCCATGTAATTACACGGGTAACTTGAGGTGTCCCCACTGTAGGGTCTCGATGAAATAATTTTGATCATAAATTTTTGGGGGTTTTATTCTAGAAGGCAGGAGGGAGAAACCCCAGTACTTTAAATAAAGCCCTTTTTAAAAGAAAAAAAAATCTGAAAATATTATATCAGTCTCAGTACTGCCTGCCCTTGTAGGGTTATGCCAGCAACAGAAAATGAAGCTATTACTCTGCTTTGGTCGTCTAAACTGAGTGATTTCTACAGAGCACTTTATCTTAGATTACTTACTCTTAACAGATTCAGAGATTTCTTGAATATTAAACCCTAGCTATGAAACCGAATGTTTTAAAACACATCAGTACAGTGGAGATCTAGTTGTTGTTTTACTGCTGGAGAAGTTAAGTTGAGGACAACCAACCAAATCGCACTTCTTTTTGCTGTGCCCACGGAGTTTGAGGTGCTCAGCTGGAACACTGAAACCTGGGGTCTCCAGCTGAATGTCAAACACCACAGCATCTCAGAGCAGCCACCTGAAACACAAAGCCTGTCTATAACACCAGGGAGTAAAGAATTTGCCCAGCATCACATGAGATATGGTCCAGCATCTCAGAAGTCAGGGGAAATTTTATACTGACTTACTGTGTGCTGATTCAGGTTCAAAATGAAGACCAAATGGAGTTTGTAATCATGAATTCTCCGTCTGTGCAGCCTTCAGGGTCCCTCTAGCTCAGGTAGTTGAAGGAGCAATGTCTGCTTAGTGAGCAGATACCTCCTGCTTAGCAGAACATTCCATTTGGCCTTCAGTCTTCTGGGTAGCAAATACCTGTATTTTAGTTCCGTATGCATTAGCAAGAGCTTGGTGATGTGACTGCAAACCAAACACTGGTGTGCCAAAACACCACTTTGACAGCTCTCCATCCATGGAGGTGACACACGAGGCTCCAGCCAGTCCGTCTGTTATTACTAAGCAACCTCCCTGTAAACCAGTTATCGCGCCTGTAATAGCCATGAGGGATCATAATTACCAGGCTTATCAGCTGCTCTGTTTGCTGCAGGCTCATAAATCCAAATCTGCTTGAAACCCTATGGGCTGTGTTCCTGTGGAGCTTGGCCAGTCCCTAGACTCTTCCCCCAGCTTTGCAGTCCTGGGGATATTCCCCCTTTCTTTCTCTTACAGTTTATCTAACATTCCCCACTCACCTGTCTGTCTCAGGTACTCTTAATTTCTACAGCTTCTGCTGCCTCCCCCACAATTAGTATGCCATTGTCTACTGATGATTTGTTTTCTTGATTAACTTTTGAATATTTGTTTGATGTCCTTGTAGTTTTTCATGTTAATAGCTACCAAAGAAGGCAAAAGTAAAGCTTTACAGTTTCTTTCTGTTCCTCATCACTCCTGTCCCTCTTCCCTTGTGTTAATCCTGCTATTGATCCCCATTTCTTTTTCAGTCTATTTCTTTCTTCTCTGGTTGTCTTCAGTGTGACACAGATCATACACACCTCATCATTTTTTCTCACTTGTACCGATGGGTCATCTTCGCCAGCACACTGTCTTGTTTTTATGCAAACTTTAATTGCTCTTCATTGTGGAGAGAAGGGGAAAGCAATTATAGGATAGTTCTGTTGGCAATTAACGTCATGTAACAATACCCACTCCTGGTGTTATGCTGGAAAATACAATGTCATTTCTTTATTTTAATGAATGCAGTTGTTATCGTATCTTTGCAGCAATTGAAGTCAATGAGAATTTTACCTCTTGCCATAGTACCACCAGGGTTAGAGCAACAAAAAAACAACTTGGAACATTTCATCTGCAATTTTTAGAGTGAAGAGAGCTTGATATTGTTGGAATCATAACCTGTGACCATGATCTGTGTGAGCCTTGCTTACCTTTATCAAAAGAGACAGTTTTCATAGTCTGTCCAGCACCAAGTGCATATCTGAGGGCATTTTGGGTGAAGACTGTTTAGGGCAAAGATTAGGGTTCATGCTGGTTAACATTTGAAATGTGAAAGTCCTCCTGAGCACAGTAAATCTTCGAAGTGACAATAAAAACCTCCTGTGAATAGAAACGCTTTAGTAGCAAACAGAATTATAATCCAAGGGGCAGTTGCATAGCAATCCAGACAAATCAAATATCTCCTCAATAGCCTACATCTGCTGAAGTCGATAGTAGACCAGTCTACAGAGCTTTAGGAAATCCTGCTTTACTCATTTTATTGGCACACTAGGTTTCTAAAACAAATGTAGGTCTGCTGTTGCCAGCACTCGTTATTACTGTCTATAATACATCTTCCCGAGCTCGGTGGGTCTGTTGATGGCACTGGCTGGCACACCTAGACATTGGAAGGTTTCAGTGCAATCCCTCTTGAATCAAATGAGAGGTAGAATGAAAATTAAATCTAATTGCATTAGATGAGGCAAAGCCTTAGCAGCCTTTTCAAGGAATTAAAGCTTTGGAGTGGAATAAGATAAGAAATTGAATGGTTTGATGTTAACATATGGGATTAGTTATTATGAGTGAGACACTGCTATTGCTCGTGTTTAAAAATCCGTAGTAAGTGGATGAAAAAAGCAGTACTACCTTGATAACAGTTGTAGCCTCACAGTAATTTCTCAATGGATTTTAACCTTTCTGATTTTGTACCACTGCAGCTTCTTCCCTGTCAGAAATGATTGGCCAGATGTTTCCCTTTCATTCTCGAGTCTAACGCAGGCAAATTTAATCATGGCAGAAACTGCAACTAGGGGAAATTTGCCCATGTGAGAAATGGGTGAGAAACTAATTCAGTAAATTTCTGTTAAAACCAGGTGAAATCCTTTCAGGTATTCATTATTGAATATTCTGTCATCTCTTTGCTCAGCCTGACCATTGTGCAAACAATATATTTATTTTCTGAGGACAAACAAAAAATACAGTGTCACTCATGCTCAATGTGCATGGAGTTAAGTTTGCTTTAAGACTCATGGAAGTGGGGGGAAATGACTGCAGTGTAAAGGTCTTAAATCCAAGATTTTCATGAGAGATGTAGAAAGAAGCTGTTTGATAAAATGATTTGATTTACAAAAATGGCTATTGGCAGAGCTATGAGGACCAGGGAAATCTCAGATAAAATCAAAAGCTCAAAATTACCCTTGTAATGTGGCAAAGTTGTTCAGTATCGTTAAATTAAAAAGTAGTCAAGGGAAATGCATACTAAGGAAGGAAGAGTTAAATGCTGAAGTAGAAAATGGGAAGTAACTGGTTAGTCAGCAGTCCTGTCACCCTGTCTTTCTGCAACACTGTATTTCTGTTAAAGTTACTTAAAATCTTCGTGCCTTCATGAGTGAATTAGAAGAGCTGCCCAAGCAAAAAGATACTTGACAGTTTGCTTCTTTACTTTCAGCTGGAACTTTTTAAATAAGGGGCTCACGAAGGCATGTTTAAACCATTAACAAGTCCAGGTAGATTTTTGTAGAGAGATTTGAAAAAAAAAAAACCAGCCAAACAGTGGAGAAGATGTTTTCATGTTTAGAGTCTTTCTATCCCACCAGTCCATATTTATAGCCTAACTCTTTATAAAGCAGAAGAGATGACACAGCTATCAAGAAACAGATGTTCTCTCAACACCTACCTACACTAACACCACTGGCAGAAGAAAAATATGCTGCAAGTCTATTGTTTAATCCACTCAAAAGGTAAGCCAGCAATGTAACCATGAAAAAGCCTTTCCCATCTGTAAGGCTCAGAAAGCCCAAGAGTGTCATCTTGTTTTATCAGACTTCTTACGTGGGGAAGTACGACATACGCCCAAGATCACTTGTGAAATTCAGATAATGCTGTTTCTTAGCGTGAAACAAGAAGTATTGTGAGATGTACTGGCAGTGAAGTGACAGTACATGTGCAAATATTCTTTTGAAGCCAATAGCATCTCAAGAACATAACAAAATTTGGATGCCATTATTGTTTTTCCCTTGCAGCTCAGAAAAAAAGAAAAAATTGCTCAACCTCGGGTCTACCCAGACGTCTGAAATGCAACTGCAAGTTTCAATAAACAGCAAAAGCAGGTGTGAATGCTAATGTTTGAAACACTGTTTGAAATGACAGGGCATAAGCTTTTTTTCTGTTAGGGTGTTGCTTAGATACGTGATTATCCACACGAAAAACATTCTCGAAAACCATAGGAAAATAAGAATGGAAGCAGCTTTAAAGGATGAAAAATTACAATTGCAGGAGAATTCTGCTTTTTTTTGTTAACCTGGAACGTGGAGGCTATAGGAAGGTCAGAGGAGGTGGGAATGTGTGGCTTCAGATATTGGCTGTGTCTGAAGAGAGGGAAGGAATTGGCGACTCTTGGGGTCCTTGAGCTATACCTTCATGTATATCCGTGGTAACTGAGACACACTTTGTGTATTTCTTGGTTATCATACTTTTGTTTTCTGCAGATTTTTTTTAAATAGTTACTCTAAATTCAGGTATGTTTCTTCTGTCTCATAGTGTCTCAGAAACCTCTGAGGTTTGGCAGTGCAGTAAGCCGAGGCAGATGCTTCTGCCCACAACCTGGCATGTGAGCAGCAGAGGTTGGACACCGCCCCAACAGCTGTTAATGCAAGAGTTTGAAGACCCTTATCTTCTAGGGGAGATAAGGGAGACGTTTTCCACAGTAATATAACTTACTTAAGTAACCAAGGGGCACGTGGGCTGTATTTTTCCATTATTAACACTACCACCATTTCAGAAAAGATTATAGCAAAATGGTTTTCCCCAGCTGTTAGGATAAGGAAAGAAAACAAACCAGAGACAGGACCCTGCAACCATCAAGTGTGGAGGCAGCCACAAGAAGCAGCTCTGGATGAGTTTAGATTAATTCACAAAGAGACAGGCTGCAATCGAAAGAAAGAACACCCTGCGCTCATCCCATTTTCCTCTGGGAGGTGGTTTAGCACTAATTTAGGCAGCACTAACCCCTATTCTCTCTGTTTTAACGAGCCATTAGAGTAATCCAGCTGTGCCAAGGGGTAGAGTAACTGACAAAACAAGAGGGGATTTAGTATCATCTTGCTTAAGATTTGTCCAAGAAAGCATATAATGAAGAAAATAATTTCAGTCTTGATTTTTATGACTGTAAACCAGAGACTGGCTCCAAGAATTTAGCAGAGGAGAAGATTATATTATTTATAAGAACAATAAAACCTTAAGTATTGAAAGACAGTTTGTTTGTGAACAATATGTTGATAGAAAAGGAGAATTGTCACACCACAGGTCACCTCCATCTCTATACAGTCAATTCAGCAAGAATCAACTTTCTTTTTCTCTGTGCATTTTGAATTCATACTCCTGATTTTCATTCTTCCCTGAGCTTCATTCTCTTATCATCTCCTTTTAGGAGAGGCCCCCTCTCCCTCATTAGAAACCATGTTCTGCTGCAGTAGGATTAGCTAAAAAACCTGAACACAAGCTTGTCAAAGATTTTGAGCCTCAAGCCCGTGAGTCTTCCCATGTGTTCCCTCTTCAGGGGCTACTGCTTAGCAAGACCACGGGCCGGAGCTGCTGCTCAGCTGGCAACACTGGTGACTTGGCACAAGTCAGTCCCCATTTGCTTGTACGAGGTATATAAAGGAGCAGCCAGCCCCAGCCAGGGAACCATAAAACTGATTTAGAGACACTTCTGCTTCTTCCTGGGCTTGGTTCTGTGCCAAAGAAGCTTGGCCAGACCTCCGTATGTATTTATTGGGCTATGTCTTTAGGACAGTGGCATTTAGTAGTGAGCAAGGGTGGACTTGTTTAGTTAGTCTTTGGTATGCACTTTCTTCACGTGCTGTGCACAAGAAAAGGCACATGCAGTACTGCTGAGGGAAAAAGCTTGCCTACTTCTGGAGAATGAAAAGATCAAGAGTACAGCTGCTGCTGGCGAAGCTGAAGCCCCAGCGCTTATCTTTTTAAGGGTCATTTATCACTCAAATTTACAAAGGTTAGGCCTCTTGAGCTGACAAATGTGCCTGTTGAGTACCCACTAGAAACTGATGGTCTTTCTTGGAAAGCTCAACTAGAATGCGTCAGCGTAGAAAAACACCCTTGGGAAACCTGCTGCAGGGAGGAGAAAAACGTTCAGGAGCAGCCAGGTTTTGGGGAGGTTAGTCCTCTCTCCTTCCCTAAGTTATTTCAGGGGGCACCCCTAATGCCTTAGACCCATGAAGGTAATACTCCTCTCAGGGCCAGCATATCCTTCACCCTAAAAACGTTGCTCCAGCTCTGTCACACAAGACAGCTTCTCCTTAGGCGTGGGGTCCCCTCTTCACCTGCCCGCTGACATGGCCAGGTATCAGCCCCACACAGCAGCACCTCTGCGTGTAAATACTCTGTGTCTGGAGTCGAGCTTCACATTCCCATCCTCAGGGGATTGCATGAGGCAGATTTCCTTGCAGCTTCTTATCATCCAGTTGGCAGCCCTGTTGCCTTTCTAGCAGAAGAGGTCCTTCATCACCACCTGTCCTCCAAAATTTCCTCTCCAGAGGACATGACTGCTCTGTTCAATCCCAGGACCACAGCCACCAGCAGCTCTGCTTACCTCTACAGCCCTCTTCATCGCACCATTCCCTGTTGCAGGAGCCTCTTGCATCGTTCCCTCGAGGCAGCCTCTCATAACATCCTACTGCCCTCCATGGGTGCCCATGGGAGTGCAAGCCCCTTGCCCACATGTGGAAATCACAAGTTGCCAGAGAAGCTGGGGAGTCCCAGCACCTCTACACTGATGCAGTTGCCCTTCTGCCTCCCAGCCCTGGGCATGTACGCCTGCCCAGCCCTGTCTTTTGTCCTCACCCAAGTTGCAGCTGGGAATAATTTTAGGTTCATCTTTGTCATTCACCTCTACAGAAAAATGTTGTTACCTGTTAGTCTCTTTTCATACCTTTCACATGCACCTGCTAACTAACAACTATTTTATTAACATCACCTTTTAGTTATTGAATGCCATCATTGCAAATTTAATCACTTTTTTTTCCCAAGGAAGCTTGGGTTATTTTAGGCTTACAATTCTATTAACCCTTTTTAAAACCAATGTACTTTAAAGAGGAATGAATATTGTGGCCATGACCTTTTAGCCTGTGGTTTAAATCGTGTCCAACAGAGAAATGCTGAGGGTGATTGATTCTGGTGTTCACTGATGTTATGCATTGCAGCACTGTGGATAACCAATAACCTGATCACAGCTGTGTGTAAACAGAATAGAACTAGTGCTGGGGAAAGCCTTTAATAATTGCCTGCAGTTCCTTTAAACTCCTTAATGTTCAATTAATCATCTCCTGGTTCTGTTCTGCCAGTGTTGCTCCTTTTTAGTAGCAGTTATCTCAAACATCTGACTAATATTTCATGGATAGAGATGAAACAAGGAGCAACAGCAGAGACCTAGATGGTTTTTAACTACATTCATTAAGTTTATCCTGGTGGTGTTTCAGGTCACTGAATAGACTGGTGATATGGTTTGAAGATGGCTCCCTGCCAAGTCTCCAAACCTTACCACCAGAAGTTCTCTCCCCTCCCCCCCAAAAAAAAAAAAACCTCAGGGAGAAGAGGGAGAAAAAAACTAAGAAAAACCCGAAAACAAGAGAGAGACAACCAAAGTGATATATATAAATATATTTACACTTATATACAATTTCACAAGGGAAAGGGAAAGGGGAAGGGGAAAAAGAACAAAACTAAAAATAAAATATATATATATATCCCAATCAGTAGCCCGAGATCTAGTAACTAAAAAAAAAAGTTAGCAAAGAAGATATCTCACTACTCTCCTGGGACAACCGAGAGTCACTCCGGAATGATCGCCGGCAACCTCTGTCTCCCAAGGTCGGCAAGGCCTAACCAGACCTTGTTCCCCAACACGGCAGACTCAACAGCAGGGAACCCGCACCTCCAAGCCGCCGGAAGGAAAAAGCGAAGGCCTCTCCTCCTCTCTTCTTATAGTCTGGCTTACATAAAAATCGTAGGGAATACTGGGTAAATCTGGACCCTTCCTTGGTTAGAAACTGGTCACCAAGGAAGGCCTAGCCCAAACCACCACAACTGGGCATCTTTTCCCAGAGTCTCTGGGTGCATGTATGCACTTTTTTATATACTGAACATTCAGTTAGGAAAACAAACCAAAAAAAACCCAAACTTGGTTTAGGTCACTCTGGTTCACACAGCAAATTTACAGGAATTCTGACCACCTGTTTACTGTAGGCTTTGGGGACAACAAGTCTGTTCTGCATGTTAAAGGAATGTCTTTAAAATAATTTTTAAAAAGTTAGGAAATGCCAGAAACTGCCTGCTTATTCATCTTGAGGTGGTGTATAGGTATGACCAAGGGTGGATGGATGAATGGGTCAATCAATAGGTAGAATGTTTATGGGAGTCAGTTCTTATTTGCATAGTCACTCAGTATTTTCTCCATGGAATATCTACTCAGTACATGGGTCACCAAGGACTACGAGCTTGTGTATGATATAGATTAGGCCAGCCCTAAAAACTGCAGTTGTATCTCATGTCTTCAGACATAGCATGGGTCCAACTTAAAAGGTCTTAATTCGTGCAGTGCTAGGCAGACTGCTACTGTTCAGGAGCTGTTTCCAGATAGTAATCCAAATAAGATCAAATGGGATTTTTAGAGCAACTTGATATTAAAGGATTTGCGGTGGAAAAGCTCTAAAAAAATTTACAGTATTTTAGTAAAGTGGGCTGAGAAAGAATGTTAAAGGGAAAGTAAGTTTTTAATTTGTAGTCTGAAAATGCAAAGCCAGGTGGAAGAACTGACTTGTAGTAGTCTCATTCCTTGGGTAAAAGCACTGGATACAGCAGTTTTGTCGGCTCTCAGCTGTGACCCTGTATCCAAGGCAACTGTTTCTGAATGTTAGGTGATGAGGAGCTATAGAATAGATGAGAGGCAGTTGTGAAATATAGAGGTATGATTCTCAGGGGAAATAATAATGAAATACCAACAGGTGGAAAAGGGTTGAAGGAAGCACCAGAACCCAAACTTGGAATTCAGAATAGGATGTTTTCTTCCTTGATGTTAGTTCCTACACGTTAGTCAATAAAGACCAACCAGGACTGTTGGAAAGCTATGAAGTAAAGTAAGTGTGGAAAAGACGTGAAATAAAATTGGTTGCTCTTTGTTTCTCTGTCTGTGTTCTGTAACCTCCATCTCTTGGGGACCAATCCTGCAAGACCTTAGTCTTTGTGTTGCAAGAACTTCTTTCCCTCTGGAAGCAGAATTCTTGTTATTGCATAGTTGTTCTTATTATTGTTTATTTCTGAGGAATCATTTGTTTAAAAAGGTGTATTCAGCCATTTTAGTTTCTTTTATTCCTTTAGATGTAGCTACATTATATTTATGTAGAGATGATGCTACTCTGATGATCTGTGCTGTTTCATTCTAGGATTTAAAATTATTGTTTTGGTGTGCTGACTTGCTGTGTGAGCAAAGTCCCATAGCAGGACACCTGCATAAGAAGAACTGGAGTGCCTGAGAGAGGCAGGGACACATTATGCCATGGTAAAGGCTGGAAGACTTCTTTTTGTGTAGTTCTTGAGGTGACTAAAACTTTATTCCATCTCTGGATAAATACATCTTTACTGGAAAACTGTCAACCTTTTTAATCTCAAACTATAGTAAGACAAAGCAATTGGCCTGAAAGAAGAGCTCATAGGTACTAAAGCTGCACTTCTTTTTTATCTTCTGGCATCAACTATCTCTTTTACCCATAAGAAAATAGGTAAAAGAGAGCAAGAACAACAGGAAGCATGTCACAAGTTTGCCCAGCTGTACTACCTCTTGAATCCATCACCAGGTTAAGTAATTTAAACTCAAGAAGAGCAGAATTGTAACCACAGAACCTGTTAAATAAGTCAGGATGAGGGTCTTGTTTATTGCCAGCACTTACTCATGAGAGGCTGCTGAAGAGAGTGTTTATCAGCTCATCTCTACTGATTCTGTTTGGGGAGGAGAAGTATCAAACACATGAAATTATTGCTGCCATAGAGCTTGTATTTGAACCGGTGGATCAGAGTGAGGCAGAATTAGCGTGAGGGAGGTTGAAATATTGCCTCATAGCCACACAAAGTCAACCCCAAGGTACCTGTATAATACGTCTCAGGGCCATGAAAAATGTAAAGCGCCATTGCGCTTTTTTCCTTGTACTGTCTCAGAGGCACAGGCAGTTCTGGATTAATTTGTTTCATCCAGGCATCATGATGTACCTTAGCCTTGAGCGGGGGCTGAGCTCAGAGTTGGTGTACAGAACAGACCGAGACTAACCCCCTCATGGTCCAGGTGGTGCCAAAGGGACAAACACGGCTGGCAAAGGAAGACCCTGTGTGGGGAGTATGTGAGTGCACTTCCCTCAGCCAGCTGTTGACCTGAAGTTACATGAGGGACGTGTTTTAGTGGTGGGCTTGGCAGTGCTGGGCTAACAGTTGGACTCAATGATCTTAAAGGTCTTTTCCAACCTAAATGGTTCTATGATTCTGTGTTTTCCTGGTCTCACCCGTGTCTTAGCACCCTTGTTGCTGTGATGGGTCCTTTCACCTTGCATAGATACATACTGAATTTTGGTGACATTATGCTTCAGAAAATCTCAAAACATCAAAAGTATAAAACTTCAACACCTCTCATGAATGATCACCGAAAATACTGAAAAGCTTCAGCATATTTACAACTTGATCCAAACTGTCACTACCTCTTTTTTTTTCCCTAATTAATAAATGTGTCTAGTCATATGTGGGACAATAAATCCATTTATTTTGATGGTGATGTTCACATGCTTGCTGTGAAGCACATGTTTAAATGCTTTGCTGACAAGGCAGAGGCGAACAGATGCCTTTTCCATAACAAGCTGGCTGTGTAACTCTAGCTGGCAACCGCAGCAGGCTCCCCAGCTTCTTCTGAGGGCCAAGCACTATTCATCATTAAATGAGAAGGCTCCTGCTAGCAGCCAGCCCAATCCAAAGAACAGGTCTACCCCACAGAGGAGAAGGAACTAGGAAGAGCTTCCCAATGACCCATGTTAAGCCTGGGACCCCAAGGCAGGCTTCTTGAGGTCTGCTCAAAGGTGGTCTTTTTTAACACTACAAAGTGGAGATACAGTGGGTCCAGAAAACAAAATATAATTACCTCTTTGGAGATATTTTCTGGTAATACTGTGCAAGTTTTTCACTGACTTTTACAGAAAATACTCTTTTTACTGTGAAGGTACTGATCATAGAATCATAGAATGGTTTGGGTTGGAAGGGACTTGAAAGATCATCTATTCACAACACCCCTGCTGTGGGCAGAGATACCTTCCACTAGACCAAGTAACTCAAATTGCACAGTATCATCTGAATTGCTGGCACACAGCTGTTTCCAAGCATGCCAAATCTCTTGTGAAAGTAGGACCACCTTTTTCACCATGCACCTTCATGTTATTGAAAAGATATGTCTGAGTTTACTTGTTATGAGCATTTACTTTTTTTTATCAACCAATGCAAAATTCTTTATCAGTGAAGTAGGAAGGGAGAACAGATAAACTACCCAGAAAAATACAGCTATTGCAAAAATAAACCAGTAGATTTCAAGCAGCAATCTCAATTCATTATATATAGGAAATATTTTCCTGTTGCTGTTTGAAGGTGCATCATGGTAATAAACTGGATTTAATGATTTCATTATGATATATAGTTACGTCATTGTGCTCTATGCTAAAAGTAGCTCCTTTTTCTTTACGAACTTTTATTTATGTGGTCTGATATTGGTGTTTACCTCCTTGAATATGTTACTTGCTCAGTTTTTTTGTGGAACAATAATTTCAGCATGTGGATTTTTTACAAACCATTAGTTTAGATTATATGCAGTTAGTTATTCATGGGGCATGAGCAGTCACCTCGATCCTGTCAGTGTGTTTTTTGACTGAACCACCAAGTGTTCTTACAGGGAAGAGTAGTAGAACAAGGGCAATACCTGCAGACTTGAGTTTCAGAAGCATCTTCCTGAGATAGTATGTGAAATATATGTAAATCATTTCCATAATACAACTGCTATCAGCAAATAACATGGAGTAAACTTACTGTATTTATTTGCATGCAAATTTAAGATCACTTTTGCTGTTATTTAACCATCTGTAGCTACAAGATATTACTGCTTGTTCATAAAATTATGCGTATGGGTAATGTCATAATAATAAGTAATATTACAATAAGTAATTCTTATAAAGAAGAGGTGAATTAATATTTTTGCTGCATCTTCCCCGAGTGTTTATACTCTGATTTTTCTAGGCAGTGTTTTTTCCTGCTGTAATTATCAGTCTGAGAGTTCCTAATGCTCCCAGTCTGCCAGGCAGCTCTGCAGTGTGACGGCTTTTCCTTCCCTCTGTGATGATACCAGGTGGTCCAGTTGCAGTTGGGATTTGGATAAGACTTTAAAATGCTGTTTTGTTTAAAACAGTATTCGATATATGGGAGGTGAGTTATACAGCCTGAAAACTTGCCTCTTCTCAGCGGGAATTATATAATTGGACCTCTATAACAGAAGTGTTACACTGGGTTACATCTTGTGAACAGAGAGCTTAAACTTTCCATCAGGTCATGCTGGGCTGGCTCATATGAGAACAGTGAAGTGGTCTCTTCACCTCATCCCACCTTGAAGAGGTTTGGGCTCAGTGATCCTTCCACCTGTATTTACAGAGTGGTGTTGCTCTGTTAATACACTGCTGTTCATATGTGCAAGGATTTTTTTCTTGCTTTCAGGTTTTAGTCATCTTGTTGAGCTTTTTGGTGCCTTCTTCGCTTTTTACAGAGCTCGGTTTTATGTTGGCCTGAGCTGATTTAGAGATAGCGCTCCTTTTGTCCAGTGAGATGAGACCCATGTTAAATTATGCATATCCTGAGCTTACACATGAAAACCTATGTCATTAACATTACCCATTTATCTCTACATCACAGGTTTTGGAATGACCACACCAGCAACTGTGGCTGGAAAGGTATTCCTCATCGTTTATGGCCTTTTTGGGTGTGCTGGGACTATCCTTTTCTTCAACCTCTTCTTGGAGCGCATTATCTCCCTCCTGGCGTTTATCATGAAGGCGTGCCATGAGAGACAGTTGCGAAGAAGTGGTCTCCTACCTCCCAACTTCCGAAGGGGGCCAGCTATGTCTGGGGTGGGCAGCCTTGTGGGCTGGAAGCCATCTGTTTACCACGTGTTGCTGATTCTGGGAATATTTGCTATTACCCTTTCCTGCTGCGCCTCCGCAATGTACACGGCGGTGGAAGGATGGAACTACGTTGATTCCTTGTACTATTGCTTTGTCACATTCAGCACCATCGGCTTTGGAGATTTGGTAAGCAGCCAGAACGCTGCATACCAAAATCAGGGATTATACAGATTCGGAAACTTTGTATTTATATTTATGGGGGTATGTTGCATATACTCTCTTTTTAATGTCATTTCGATTGTAATCAAGCAAGTTTTGAACTGGGTGTTGAAAAAATTCGAATGCAGATGTTGCCCAAAGTGCCATAAATCAAGTACCCGCCTCAGCCGTCGCAACGCCATCACCCCCGGAGCCCGCCTGCGTCGACATAACATCTCAGTGGACACTGATGGACAGTACGACAGTGACACCGAGGGGAGGAGGCTCTCTGGAGAGATGATCTCCATGAGGGAGCTCACAGCATCCAATAAAGTCTCCCTGGCCATTTTGCAAAAGCAGTTGTCCGAGACGGCCAACGGGTACCCGAGGAATGTTTGTATCAATACGAGACAAAACGGTTTCTCTGGAGGGGTGGGTGCTCTAGCCATCATGAACAACCGCTTGGCAGAAACGAGTGACTCTAGGTAGAGTTTTTGAAATTCCTTTTGTTTCTCTAATAAAAATAAAATGGTGATTAGGCTGGAATTATTATTGTAAGCTACTGGAAAGTTTTAAATTCAGACACAGCCTTGGTATTCATCGGGCGTTCAGCATTTTAGTCTCTGGGGGTTTTATAAGTTTTCTCTAATATGCGTTGGGATATTTATCATTATGTTACAATTTTCCCCTGGGGGTCTTTTGGAAGAGACTTGGATGTCTTTGATGCAGAATCTGATGCAGTTACAGAAGGATGGTGTGCATGGTTAGGATGGTGTCAAAACCAGCCTGTTCTTCAGAACAGAGCCTAAACCCAAACTCTGTGTTAAAATGCATTGTGGGCAAGTTTGGCTCTGTATTCAAACATGAGGTTGGTAAACTCATGGATACTAAACCAGTATCTCCCAGTTTGTTGAAGTCCGGATCTGGCCCTGAACTTTGTACTCGATGCTCTTCAGCAATTCCTCACAGCAGGCCTGTATGTAACACACATGTAGGTGACAGCTGCCATACCACCTTTAGTGTGATTGTGCTTCCCTTCAGTAACCCTACTGACTTCAACAGCAAAGGATTGAATGGGCTGGATTCCCCTCATACAAATGATGGGTTTTAGCCAGTCATGTCTGAAAGACTGCCTGCCCCCTAAGTCATAAATTCAGGGGGTTATCAAGGACCATATCAAAGTGTGCAAAACTATTCCTGCCTACTGAATAACTGGAAACAGGCAATTGTCATCTTCAGTACTGACTTCATGTAATGCAAGAGAAGCCAGTATGCACCTCTGGTGTCAAATGTTTGCGTCACCACTGAAATGCTTATTTCATTACTTTCACATTAAAATAAGTCACTAAAATGAACGCAGGCTCTCTGTTGTCCTAAATTTGCATCTTTTGCTTCTGCAGTATTGTTGCAGAGGTTCATGCAAATTATTTCCTTGCAGTTTTTTGAGGGCTCCAGCCCTTACTTGTTTCCCACAAATCTGACTGTGTAGGTTATACAGAAGAGCACTACTTTGGAGTTCCCCCCGAAATCTGGCTTTCCCCAGAATGTTGATGCGAAGTCATAAATTGACCTTTGGCTGTTGCTGCCATCTTAAGCCATATTTAACCTGCACTAGCCCAAACCACTGAAGAACCAGAAGCAAACCTGGTCTAGAGTGTCTAGTTTAGCATAACAAATGGGTGCAGAGTAATTACTGCGAATCTCTTTTGAAATACATGCACAGCTCTGGAACATTTCTCTAAATTCTCTCTACTATGCTGTGAAGTTAATAAAAAGGCTTCTGCTGATTCCAGGCAAGAAACAAAACTTAAGCTTATATTCTGAGCCACAATGATCTGCTCTTGGAAACTTCTTTTGAAGTTGTAGGCAAGACCATGAGTAACTAGGTTGGTCACTGAATAAATTGAAGAAGTTGATGAAAACAAACTGGGAATATTAGAAATGATTGAAAATATTTCCATGAAGTTTCATATAGATATTTTACTCTGTTGTTTACTTACTTTACTTTGCTTTGCCTGGGTTTGGGGTAGCCATCATTTTTGCTTTCCTTTAAATTTGTAGTGGTGCAAAATGTTTTGGAATTTAACCTTGGAAAACTAACTTTTAATATGAGGTTTTGCACACGTGAGCCTGCCCAGCTGAAGTATGGCAATGATTGTATCTTTTTCCTGACGAAAAGGAATCAGAGCAGCAGATAAACCATCACACATGGATCTGTATCACACTATAAACGTAGTCACAGCTTTTGTCAAGATGCATTTGGCCAGAAACAGGCAGTGATGATTGTGTTCTGTTTCTACCTGGCACAATCTCACACTTAAGATTATGTGGTATAGTAGAGTCCGCATTCAAGAGGCAGGAGCTTTCTTGATGGTAGGGAGACTCCCCAAGGTCCACGTGTCAGAGTGCCTTCCTGTCTGTGCACTCGTGCTCTTTGAAGAAGCAGGAAGAGTTCAAAGCATTTGGTGATTCTAATTTGAAGCCCACTGAAGGATAAATTTTAGCAGGCTGTGTAGGGGCAGGTCATGGTCTGGAGAAGACTCAAAGACTGCCTGCAGAAGTTGAAAGACCCATTTCAGGGAGGTGCCTTCTAGAGATACAGGGGACATCTTTGGAAACAGCAAAGGCAGGGAAACAAAAGAATGAAAATGTGTTATTTTCCCTTGGGATTACCCCTACAGGTAAATAATCTTAACTACGATGATTTACATGTTTGTTAATTAAAAGTGTGAATGGGATCCTGCTCTGCTTCTGCAGCTAGACTCTCAGGGTTCTATCTGGTACATTTGCCATCATGAGGACTATTACTCCTTAGAAGAGGCCCCACTCTGTGAAGTGTTGTGTAAATCAAGGCAGATGGGCTCTGTCCCAAAGGACTTAGGAGTTTGAATAGATAGGACCCCAAGCCGCAGCAGAATTTGTTATTTTGCACATAAAAACATGTTCAAAGCATTAACATTCTGTGAGCTCAAGAACTCTGCAGGAAAAAAATTGCAAATTAAGGTGGGGGGGTTTCAGTAAGTTGTTTTTAAAGGATAAATGCAACTATGATTAGGGTCCTGTTTAAATATTTGTAAACTGTTGTCAAACTACCTATTCCTGCCTGGGAAATACAGTGATGTAATATGAAATTGTACATACCTCCTCTGTACTTTTTCTGCATCTAGGCAAAGGCAGTCTGTTGTAACATGATTTAAATGTTTCCGAGTCTGTCTGGTACCATCATTTACAGTGGTGCCTTTGCAGGACCCTTTGCAGTTCCTGTTGACCCCAGGGGAATTTGGACCAGGTCCTACAGCTGGGCTTCTCAAGGGATTTGAGCATCTGATTGCTGCTGTATGCACTTAGGTCTAATGTTTATTTATTCCTAAGATCCTTGATACACTCCATTCTGCTTCTCCTAAGCCTCAGAGGCATATAAAGTGCATGCCCGGTTGTTTACCAGTGCCCCTATTTCTTGCAGCACACATATCCCTAGCAGCTGATACAGCTCAACCACAGGGACCCCCAGTTCGTATCCAAGCCCTGTAAAAATCCCCAGCCCCATCTGGCTCAGCAAAGCCAGTTTATGAGAGGGTCAGAGCAAAGTTACTGAGCTGGTTCTCACTGGGAAGCATCTGACAAAGGGTGGCCTTACAGTTCCCTCATATTCAGTGGCCGAAGTATTTTTCAAGGATGCATGAAAACCAAGCTCCAAGTCTCTACTCTTTAGCCTGCTAACACTACCTGGGCACCCATAACCTGTGTGCATGAGTACCTGAGCCAAGAGGACATAGGAGATTTGAGATCAGTCATTCGTAGTCCCTTGTGCTCTTCCTTTAGCATTTTCTTAATGACAATTCCTCTTTAAACTTGCCAGACATGGGCAGCTAATTCCTCTTTGATTGTGCATGGTCCAGCTCGGGATTCCCTGGGGCAGCCTGCTCTTTTGTGAATTAACCCCTAAACATGCACCAATTGCACCAAGTGCAATTCCTCCTGGTATTTCGTTTTCGCAGACAAAGCAGATCCCAGCAATACCTGGACACAGGCTGAAGCACAAGAAATCAGAAGGAAACTGAAGGAACAGAGTGGGACAGTGAAAGCACACTGCACTAGATTGCACTTTCTTTTCAGGTAATTTGGGAGTTGTATTACATTCTTGAAATGTTTTTTTTCTAGGTTTTATTTTTGGATAGCCTTGAAAGAATGCAATTAACTTAGGATTTAAAAGGTCATCTTCCCTAATACAACCCCCTTGCCCCCCCCTGCAGAACAGCAGCAGTGACTCCTAAGCTGGCACAGACCAAGACATCCCAGTTACCTGCTGAGAAGTTGTACAGGCAGTGCAGACCTGAGCTCAGACCCCATGCCCCAGGTTAGTCTTTTGCTGCCTGAGCCCAGGGAAGAGCATTCAGGAGCAGCAGAAAGCTACAGGACTTGGGACTTCTCTGTGAGCCAGCCCTTAGTGAGAACAATGATGGCACAGGTGTGAGCTGGTCAGACAAAGGAGATACCAAGTTCACCTGGCACATGTGCTAATACCTTGCAGATGAAAATTAAAATTTAGGTGAATATTAATGAGGGACAATGACCAAGCAGCATCTTCTCTTTCCCCTTGAGCTCAGGGCAGAACAATTACAAGGAATAGTTTCTTGTGAAACCTGTAGCATTTGGCAAGTTGCTACGTTTACTTCTTGGGGTTTGTCTTACCTGTTTGTGTCTTGGACAAAGTGTGGAGTCAGACTGAGATGTCATCTGTTTCTCTTTGGTTTCTTCCCATCTGCAAAGCACAGTTTTCATTTTGTGCAAAAAATTTAGATCGCTTTTTATTTGCTTGCAATAAGGAAGGACGTCCTTCAGACCATACAGATGTTCAGAGAAGTAATCTCAGTGACCTCAGCTGCAGATGGAAGTTTCTGAAGGAGGAGGCTGCAGTTTGCCTGCCTCCCTGCAGAAGAAGCATTGCACAAGTAACTCCCATTACTGCTAGCAAGGCATACAAATGTTCTTTAGGCAGTGGTTGGGGCCATGCAGCAGGAGGCACAACTGAAAATGCACAATGGATATTTGTGCCTCTTTGATATGTACATGCTAGTTGGCAGCCCAGTTAGCAGCTCTGATTGCAACCAGAATTACTGGTGGAAGACAGGAGAGGTGTAAGAATCACACCAAAGCTCTCTGTGACCATGGTGTCCCAGCACTGCTTCAGCCCTGGCCCTGCGTCTTTTCCCCAGCTTTCTGTGGGTGAAAATTTGGGTGTATTATGACCATTTACCCATATTTCAGTCATGTCTTAGCTTGCTACTGAAAGAAAGACTTATAGCAGTAGAGGAGGTCATATAGCCAGGTATGTAGGCACGGTATAAACCTGATTGCCTATGTGGGATGAATGTATAATTATATGAAAGTTAGCTGTAGCAATGAGACCGTTCACAGTTTTTAGTATTTTTCCAGCCTTTAACTTGAAAAATATTCAGTGACAAATCATTGCAATGAATGTTCGGAGCTAATCTAAACAAAACTATATTTTGCTGATTGCTAGCAAATCTATGGGTATGGCTTCTGCTCTAATTGGATTACTAATGTGCCTTTCCAAACCAATATACATTTGCAATGCTATATTTAAATAATACAATAAATGCTATGTTACACAATAACTTCAATTAGGGCAAATTAATACTTGACTCACACAAAATAACTAATGAACTGTGCATTGCTCATTGTACAACCAATATGCAATTTCTTTTTTTGTGTGTGAATATGTCCACATTCAAGCTCAAATTCTGCTTTCATGAATGCTAGGGAAACAAACTACATTGTAGAAAATAATGGACAATTCCACTGAGATTCCACAAAGGATAAGCATATGAGTACATACACAGTAAATGGTTCATTATGCATGATAAATATGCTGTACAGCAACGGCACTGAGGAAGGACTACTTCAGTTTACACAGCCAGTCTGTGGCTACCAATAAAGACACATGCCTTTTTTCTTTCTCTTTTTGTTTAATAAATAGGTAACATCCACCCTTTAATTAGAATAAGTCTTTAAACCATCAAAAAGAAAATGCAATTGCCCTAAAGTTTGCATAGCCAGAAAGAGGTCTAAAGTTAGATCCAGGTGTGTCCCAGACAGCTCCCAAGCCCAGACTTAGCATGGGATGCAGGTAGGTTTAAAATTGTGTAACATCATCATCCCATGTGTTTTCAGGATTGGGCTCTCCAGCAGGTGGTGCTTTATCAAACAGTCTTAAAAAATACGAAGGTGTTCCCGTATTCCTTTTATACTTTGCAAGATGTAACAGTACTTTTTGAAGCCAGTGAGTCAATGCAAGAGTAATGCTTTTATAACATACAATAAACAATGAGAAAAAATTACTGCTATTTCTGACTCTGCAAATCAAACAGCCAAGTTTTCTCAATGGGTATGATTTCCTATTCCATGCAAGTAAAATTATGTCCAGAAAATTTTTGCTTGTGGTAACATCAATGGACTGCACAGGCAGTGCAATAATTCAGTTCCAATTTTATTGTAAAACCTTAGTATCTGAAAGCACATCTGGAAATGGTTTGCAGATTGTTGGAGGTGGGGAGGGATTGTGTGTGTAAACATTGTTTATTTACAAAAATAAAAAGTACTGTTCTACATATACAAACACATTTTTAGCTCACTGGAATACTACCTTGTTGGATACTCTCTACAAAAATATTAGTTCCAAAGTTCCAGCCAATTTCAGTTATTCAAATCTCAAGATACATGCTCAAAAAACATTCCGGTTTATTGTATTTCTTTTTAAAAGAGCACAGCTTGGTAGGTATCTTTAACTGAGCTGGCATTACTATTTCCTATTACAAGCCTCAGTAGTTTTACTTCTGCAGTTTATTTCACTGGTTTTGGTATTTGCTCACTTCTACATTGAATTATAAAACAGTGATCAGTTCTGTGCTGTTTTCTGGTTGGTATCTCTTTCCTTTTTGTATTGATTGCAAATAGATGAAATATTAACAGCAGCAAAATATCCGGCAAATGTTCCCAGACACACCAAAATTAGTCACTCTTATGAATATTTTTCTTTTTCAAGTTGTTTTGTAAAATCTAAATCCTGAGTATAAATTATGTATCATGGTTGAAATTAGTAAACAATATTTTTCCTACCAACAGAAATCCAGTGAAATATGCTAAAGATTAAGTTTTATGTAATAAGACTTTCCTGTTTCATTTGCCCATTTTATCTAAATTTTTCAAATTCTTAGTCAGAAGTATGTAAATCCCATTTGGAAAATGCCCCGTGCTGTACATTAATTCCTATGAATAGAGCTTCTAAAGGGATTAAAACCAAGCCTGCCTGACTGCTGCAAACAGAATTGCATGTATAAACCTTCAAAACCTTAAATATTTGTACCTGTTTGGCAATTGCAAACTAAGGGCATGCTAATGTAATTCCGGTTCAGGCAAAGAAATGTAAATCACAGAGCTCTACTTGCTGCTAACCACTTTTATCAAAAAGACCACGGGTACACAGCTGCAGCATCAAGGGTAATGTACTGACTCTTGATACTCAAAGATGTTCCTTTGTAGGTTGGTTTGGTGGCTGGGAGTTGGCACTGGGGTGATTAAAGCAGCTTGGCTGGGTGGTGCTGGCAGTCCCTTTTGTTGTGCCTCAGGAGGTGTTTGCCATCACCCCTGTCTGCTGCTGCTCCTAAGGACAGTCCCTGTCTTTAGGCATCACACACAACTGCCCCTGCCCTTGAATCAGGGACAGCAGCTGTGTTGTTTGAATTACCAACATACAAAAATACAGGGAAAGGCAAAAAAGAAAAAAGGGAAAAAGAAGACTGACATTGTATTGAGAGTCTCTTGAGAAGCACAGCGAAGTGCTGTGTGTATAGCCTGTGCTAGACTGTTTCTGGCCACCTTTGAACCCTGGGTTGTTCCTGGAACTGGAGTGTTTGGGGCACAGGTGCAGTTATCAACTCATTTTACATTCCCCCTCTGCATCAGCAAAGCAGTAATCCTCCTGTGATCCTACTTTCCTCATAAAATGGATAGATTTGTTTAGACTTTCATGGGATGACAGCATATATAAATATTGCAAGATGAATCAATTACCAAGGGCTGGTTATATCTGCTAAGAGATCTTTATCAGTAAAAAAAAGGGGAAATTGTCTGACCATCCTACAGGTATAGTGAAGCAACAGAAGAAGTGGTGCTCTGAACAGAAAGTAAGGTGCTAAAATATACAATTGGGCCCCAAAGCTCAGGCATGCACCACAAAATTACATTAGCATTCTTTTCCAATGCTCAATGCACCTGTACCTTGGGGAAAAGCCTTGGTTTCTGCAAGCACCAGGGCAGGCAAGGCTTATATTTTCTGCATCTGCATGAAAGCAAAATGTATTTGAGGCCATGCCTTGGTCTGCATAGCACTCAGGGATGGAGTTGCCTCTGTCCACAAATTTAAGCATGTCCATGGTCCAGAGACCATGAATAGTGGTCCAGTCCCCAACAGAAAATGGATCTGCCTCAAGGTCTCTCTCATTTTTGGAGAGGAGTTGAATGTCATGGCAACCCACAGCTGCCTCCTCTGGCCAAGCTTCCCCTGGTGTGGGATCCATCCCACTGCCAGCCCCTGTGATTGTACTGCCAGGAGACTAGTGCAAATCATCAGCAATGTGCTCATATCCCTGCCTTCTTAATGGACTAAAAACATTGGAAAATAGATAATTTTCTACTTTAATGATCAAAAGAGTGTTGCCCATTATTCACAGCCTACACACAATATGTCATGATTTTCAATTTTCCTGCACTGATCGCTCAGTCCGTTTGACAGCTGACCTTCAAGTGGTCATGGCTTTTCAAAAAAAACCAAACAAACAAAAAACCCAAATGAAAAACCCGAACACCCAATATCGACATACCAGAAAAGCAAAATAATCCTATGTGAGGCGGTGAGGATCTCACATGCAAAAGCTGTGAGCAGAGCTGCCACTGTCCACAGCAACCAGATGCTTCTCCAGCAGTGGGAGAAGCTTGGGTTCAGGAGAGCATCAGCTGGGTGGTTGGGGTGCTGGACATTGCCCTGCAAACAGCTGCAGCACTTGCTGAACCAGTTTCTGCTGCTGTTTTTACACTGTTAGGGACATTTCTCATCACTGGTACTGAAATCCGAGGATGGCAGCAAATCTTACACAAGCTTTTTACTGCCACTGTTGCATATGGGTGTTAACCAGGGACATTTGTAACAACCAAAAGGAGTTTCAGCTGAGCATTGGTCAGAAAAAATAACATCTTGCCAGCCAAAAACAGTTGCAGCAGGTCCCAGTGCCCAGCATCACTCAGCATTCTCCCAAAGAGTTGAACTATACAGAGATTACCTAAATAAGCCAAAAGAGGTGATATGCTCTAAGAAACAAGTGCTGCTCTTGCCTGAATCTGGAGTAACTTAGTTGAATTGCAGGTAATAAATAGCCCAATTAAACAGATGTAATGACTTTTAAATGTCTGCTAGAAGTCAAAAGGAGATGGATGCATTTTTCCAGCACAATTTCAGTTGTGTTTATCAAGTCAAGCGGTAAAATGAAGAAGCATAAGTTCCTGTAAATTGGTGATTAGAAAACATAGATTTTTACTCTCTTTCAGACGATGCTTCCTGGCAGAACATTAAACTGGAATAAATGTCAAGATTGAAATCTGTTTAAACAAGTGGCAGTTTTTAAAATGCTTTAATTCTGGGTTGACAGGAACTTTGCCTCCAACACATACCGTAATTGTGAGTGCTCTTGATGAATCAGTCCCATTTTTTATGTCAGCTCAGGATTTTTCCACTATAAGATCTTTGAATGAAGAGGACTAAAAGCCATATACAAAGCCAATTAGATACAGATCACACTTCTACTGGTACATTATATACAATTTGCAAACAAAAATGGGTATTTTGGGCTTGGCACCCCTTCATTCACAGAAGCATGGTTATGGACCTAGGAGGCAGAGACAGCTGATGTGCAGCCACATAGCAAAGCAGTGCAGAGATGCTGGGGAAGGATTCTTAGAGCTGGTGGTTAATGACACTGTGGAAGAACCCACTGATGGTGTTTGGGGAACATTACTGTGTGTTTTTAATGCTGTGATACATGGTCAAGTATGAATTCTGTACATCTGGGAGGATGTCAAATTCCAGGTGACATTTGGAATGTTGCAATTAAGTTATTACAAAGACTTTTGAAATAAACAGGAGAAAAAAAAATGTTGCCTGGGATGTGTATGTGAGTACTGTTTTTTTCCTGAGCATGGAGAGTGGGAGGTGAGGCAGAAGCCCCTCCTGGCTGAGAGATTCCCTTGTAAATGTATGGCCTGGAGACCTCAGAGCCATAAGGGGAGACCCCAGAACTCCACAGATGCTGACTAAACTGTGTGTGGTCAAACAGAGCCAGGCGGGATAATAACTGGTGTGACGTGCTTCTAATGTACAGGATGGTCATCTGTTGAATTTTGCAGCTGAGTTAAATTTTGCCTTTGCTTTACAATAAAAGAGAGAGCAGATGGAAACTGTTTGCTCTGTAAACAGTTATAAGGAACTCATGATATATCCCCTCTCCACAGCTTCCATTCGAATCAATAGGATCCATCTGTACAAGGTATTAAGATAAATCCTGGAAATTTTGGTATTGACTAGAAAGGCCCTTACAAGATCAATCACACAGCAAACAGAGAAATGTCACTGCACCAAACGCTGAGGCTTGCTAATCCTGCTAGATAACATGGACCTAAAGTGCAAACCTTTCTGGTTTATAAACCCAACTAAAGCCCCTACTGCTGTCCCCAGTTCCTCAGCTAATAAAAACAAGCCCTGGAGAGAGCTGGTGCTGGGCCCATGCTCTGGAGGGCACCTGCTGCACCTGCTGCTGCTGGGACACCCCAGCCAGTCACACAACCTGCAAGGGCTGGTTTGACAGCCTTTCTTGCCAAAACACACACAACTTATTTTCCTGGCAGAAAGGATAAGGGCTGAAGAGTTGTAGCCACCAGAAGTTATGCTGGGCCCAGCAGCAAAGAGGAAAGGGAAGACGTTGGCTGTCTAGCACTGATTCCACCGATGGTAGGTGTCCTCAAAAATGGTGTGCTGGGAGTCCAATTCCCCTAGGATTTATTCAGGACCTCCCATGTTCAAAGAAGTTAAGATTTTGGAATATTTTAATTTCTTCAGAATTCCAACCATAAAGTTCTCCATCATAGGGTAAGGGGGAAAATCCTACTAATCTGGTAAATACTCATATTTTCTGCAAATACTTTTTTTTTAAAACTAACAATTACACTTTCTACACCACTCCATTTTGATGTTACTGTTCTGGTACCTTACTGGTTTGCAAATGTGTCCTTTCCTGGGGAACCACCAGGAACTGCCACTACCTCAGCTCATTTCCTGATGGGAAAACAAGAGGCACTGAGCTCTGCTCTCCAAGAAGGCAGCAAAGCAATTGAGGGGAAGAGGAAACTCACCTGGATGAGCAGCACCAGCAGCTCCAACAATTGCTTTCAAGGTCTCTCAAGGGCCTCATCCTGGTGTAAGCAAAAGGCCACTGAGAAAGTGTCCAGCCTTGGTGTGTATTAGGAGGTGGGAGAAGGCAACCAGCTCTCTGGGAGACAACTTCCACTGTGTCTGCTGCTGGTTGTATCTGCTGCCCTCAGGTCTGGGCTGGCTCACTCAGACCCTTGGTGGCCCCTCTAGGAGCAGATACAGGGCTGCCAGTACCCAGCCAGAGCATATATCTGCCTACAGGCCCCCCAAAACTCTCTCCAGAGGCAGGAGGGTAAAAATAGCCCTTACTCCAATTTATTGCAAGGAGAATTCAGCCCTCTCATAATGGCTGCATTTATATTTATGTTTATGTTTACATTTACATTATGCTACACTACTAGGTGTTTACTGAGATGATGGGGCTGCCTCAAATTCCCAAATGTGTCCCTGGGATTTTATCACATGCATGTACTGGTACCGGCTGATTGTTCGGGCTGTCTGCCGGCATGTCACCACTGTGCCACACTGGCTTCCCCCTGTTCCAGCACACCCCACAATGGGCATATGTGCATTTCTGACACCTCCATCCTGCTCCCACCTAACTGAGATGTGACAGAAGGTGTGGTCTTAATTTGGAGAGAAGCAAGTGTGCTGGACAGGGCCCTGCACAAGGGCTGGTGTGTACATGGTGAGGCAGTTACAGACGATTCATTAGACCCTGTGCAGTGGGATTTGGAGTTTAATTATGTGTTAGGTTTTTCAGTGGTTCCAGCCACCGAGCTACAAACTTCACTGAGTTAAGATGACTGTTGCTGGGTTTTTCTGGGACGGAGTTTCATTGTCCTTCCATCTCCAGTGGGCATCTGATCACACACAAAGAAACACACTGTGACACCTTGGAGGTGCTGGAGCAAGTCCAGAAGCTGGTGGCAACAAAGCTGGTGAAGGGTCTAGAGGGTAAGTCCTGTGAGAAGAGGCTGAAGGAGCTGGGGTTGTTTAGCCCGGAGTAAAGAAGACTCAGGGGTGACCTAATCACTCTCTACCACTCCCTGAAAGGAGGTTGCAGCCAGGTGCAGGTTGGCCTCTTCTCCCAGGCAACCAGGCTGAGAGGACATAACCTCATGTTGTGCCAGGGGAGGTTCAGATTGGACATCAGGAGGAATTTCTTCATAGAAGGGGTTGTTAAACATTGGAATGGACTGCCCAGGGAGGTGGTGGAGTCACCATCTCTGGAGGTGTTCAAGAAATTACTGGATGTGGCACTTATTGCCATGGTCTAGTTGACAAGGTGGTGGTTGGTCAAAAGTTGGACTCGATGATCTCAGAGGTCTTTTCCAACCTAACTGATTCTATGATTCTGTGATTCTCTCTATACTGTATCCTAAAAGTACATTTTGTGCAACTATTACATTTATGTAGGAAGATTACATAAAGGTTAAAATCCACCTCACCCTGGTCATGTAACCAGTTATTTTGGTGGAAATGACGCTATTTAAATGAGTGATCCAAAAAAGGTTTCACCTGAAATACCCTTGAAATGTGCTATAGAAGTCATTAAAGCCCTCACCATGCCCTCTGTTTGTCTCTTTGCTTTTATCCAGTTTAATTGGTCTCTTACCCCATTTATTCCTCTGCTTCCAGATCTTCCGTTTCCTTCCCACTGCTTTATTCTCCCAAACTAATTCAAAAGCTGTGTGTGAACTTGTGACCTGCTGAAATCGGTGACAAAACTTCCTTGGCTGAGCTGATCACCACACAGGTTCTAAAAATAAATCACACCCTCGCGTTGGCACTAAATGTCCCTGTTCCCCTTCACTCCCCAGGCGATTCCTTTGGAGGATGAAATACCATCACTGGGGGTAGTTGAAAACAGTTCATATCCTGTTAGGATTACAGGTTTAAAAATCTAAGTGCCAGGAAAACGAGGGTTTTGCAGTTTTTGTAGGAAACAAACTCCCACAAGAAACATATAACTTAATTTTGCTGTCAGATGTTCCCACAGACTCCTCTTGAAAGTCAACCGAAGCTGTATTTCTGTGCCTCAAACCAGTGTTTAAAAAAAAAGTAAGATTTATATTTAGATTGTCACCCTCCAGTCATTCAAAATGGTTCATGTGGGAAGTTTTTAATGCTGTGATCAAACCCTTTATTTTGGAATTTATTGGCATTTGAGTGTCACAGCAATACCACTGCATTGGCTTGGAGCCTACTGGTCTTCCTGCAACCCATGAGATCTTGCACAGACTTAAGGTCCCTCTCCGGGAGAGAGGTCATCTGCTGTGTCCCCAAATGGACAAGTGAGCACGTGAGAGAGACCTTCATAAAAAAGATGTTAGGAGTCACCAAAATGGAGAAGAGTTGGCCTCGAGACTCACCTCCTCAGAGTTACAAACTGCTTTCCCTCACAGTGTTATTTTGTTTTATTGTAACCGCAGCCAGCAGAAGCTGCAGCAACATATTTGCACGCCTTGGGACAGATGGGCTTGCAGGGAAGTCTTTTTTCCTGTGCAGTCCTCTGCATGAAAACTTCTTTTTACCTCTAGCACACACATCATGTTGACATCAAGAGAGATGGCTTCCTGAGTGATTCAGCCCTGGAGCAGTGGCAAACGACTGGGGACACTTTCTCTTTAAGCATATTTGCAGAATATGCTTAACCCGACAGCTGCGGGTTGATGTGTGTTGGGCAAAGTTTTATGCCCATATATCCATTATCACCTAAATGTCAATCAGTTGGCAAAATACTGCAAAATACTCTCCCTTCTTATGCTCCTGGTAAACCAGAGAAATGAATGAATCTAGTGCATCCATAACTAATGTGCTTGGGTTTGCTGTGCTAAGAGTGGCCACCTAGTTGCACCTCTTTGCTTTCAGTATGGTTTATCTCCTACTATGTATTACCCTGAGGGCAGGCATGTGCACTAGAGGCAATTTGATACTGATAGACCAGTTCTGTGCCATTCCTCAGCTCTTCTGTCTCCTAACAAGATAAACCCTCCACCCTTGCTGAGCCACAGACCAGTGGCCATCCCTACCCCTTCCTGGAGAAACTGTATGGGACAAGTGACTCCAGGTTTCTGCTCTTTCGTTAGGAAATATGTGGGAATTTGATAGTGTCTTCCCACGGAGGAATTTCTACTAACCTGTGATGTCCAGGAAAGAAAAACTGTTGAGCCTAACACATTACTGCAGCTTCATGATATAGCAAAATAAGTGATGAAATCAATGGAGGGACCAAACCCAGGAGGATTCCTCTGGGATAACATGAAGGGGTCTCCTTGCTCTATCCACATGCCTTGGGCTCTCCCCAGCTCACTCCTGCCTGGTCAGACAGGGTCTGAATTCTCCTGCACTCCTGGCCAGAGACATGTCTGTGCCAGGAGCTGCAACAACTCCCTGTCTCATTACATCAACTGCATTTGCAATGCAAAATCAGACCAATTCATCTAAATTATACTGGGAGAGAAACACTCATTACTGAAATCTGATGGTAAAAACCATCAGCAATCGAAAAGGAACAAGTCAATACTGGATGAGATTGTTCATACCCATATAATCATGTTGAATCTTTACTCTTGGCTCTTCATGACTGCAAGTAAAATCTTGATTTGTACCAAGATTTATTTTTATCCTTCATCTTCCAAAATGTAGGTACAATTACACAACCTCTCATGAGCATCATCTGTGTTATTACTGAAGAGGTGATATAGCCCTATGTAGATCTAATAGATGATGGTAAATGTTAGCATTATCCTTGAGATCTGCAAGTTCATTTAAGCAGAAATTACCTTATATTAAAAATCGTTATAGGTAGTTAGAAGCTGTATCCACAGCCCTTTAGTGAAAAAAATGAACCATCAAGAATAATTTTTTAGTCACTGTTTCCATCTGAAGTGCAATTACCTTTTTTCTAAACCCTCCATAACAACAAGCCTGTGGATGAATCAGATACTCCATCTTTGCTCCCTTCTGTCACTGGTGCTTCTACTGCTGGTGATTTCCAAGCATCTCATGACCAGCTGTAAGCTTATCCACAAGCCTCTGAATGAGAAGTTTTTGGCATCCTCATCTCATATACATTATTTGATGGTCTCAAGTCTTTCCTACCCTAAGATTCTATACATAAAGCCTCAGACGCCAGAGAGTCAAGGACTTGTCCATCACAACATGGGAAACTTGTACAGGAATTAACAGCAGACCCTTGAGCCCCAGACCAGTGTTGTAGGCAGCACACTTTTCTATGTGGTTTCTCCTGAAGATGCTCAGGGTCCCAACCCCACAAATCTTGAGCACCTTGGCTCCAACAGAAAAGGAGAGTATTCTGCAGTTTCTGAATTTTTCACTAAACCAGCTCCCTTGTGCACTTGAAGGTGGTAAAATCAGACATCAGGCCACAGCACTGAGAGTATTATTATTAAAGGCAAATGAAAGAGCTGAAAGCAGATGTTGCCATGTAAAAAGCTGATAGGCAAAAATCCTCCCATCATGCAGGTATCAGAATTAGGAAGCAGGAGTCAGAAAGCAGCTCATCTGGGTGGTATTGTAACAAAATATCCATTTATGAAAGTAGTCTAAAAAAAGCATAGCTCTAGGTTCTGAAACTGCCAGCGAAAAGACAGCTGCATCTCTCAGCAATTTTAAAAGCTATCCTAAAAATTACTTTATTTTTTGCTTTATATCTAAGTGTTAAAAAGTCAATGAGCTAACTTTTTAGAAGTTTTTTTATCACTTCTCAACCTGAATGCATTTTGATCTACATTGCATTGCTGTAAAAATATCACCTCAAAAGTGCAAGCAAAAACAACTGTGAGGGATTGTTCACTCTTTTTTGACAAAAGAGCAGAGCCAACAGAGAAATATGGAGCCACAGACTCTGCTGGAAGTCCACAGAAATATCATAAGCACTTTCTTGCTAGAGCACATCAGTTTATTTTCCAATGCAAGTGGAAAAATAGCCGGTGCAAAATCCTGCCTCGTATCACAGGTGCTTTTGCTTGCTTTTCTGTAGAGATGCTGATGATGGCTGCAGCCAGCACAAACCATCAGAGAGGGCTCATACACACTCTGTGCATCTCCACAGCAGAAAACAGGACTTAACACAGGCAGAGGCAGCAGCTAATGCAGGTGGGGGATAACTCCCTGTGCACTGCGATGCGTGGGATTCCTGGCATCATACACACACCAGTGCAGGTCCTGATATTTAGACTCCCTTAAGCCAAGCATGGGGAGACCCAGGTGCCTCTGAGAGAATTTGGGCTGCATTTGAGGGCTGTCCAGCAGACCCTTCTCCCAGGGCTGTTTCTGCACAGATCCACAGAGAGGGATGGGAACACCATGGGGGGTCTCAGTGCATCAGCTGGGATGTTTTAGCCATCTCTCACCTTCCTTTCTCTCACTTTGGTCAGACCTGCAGGCCACCTCAGGACTCTGAGCAGGGGAAGAGGTGCCACCACCGTGCCCAGGCCTTCCTGGCAAGGTGACTCCTGAGCCCCTGCCTCACTTGCAGTGTCACAGGCCCCAGGCACGGCTCTGGGGGCTGAGAAGCCCGAGGGTTTTACAGACCAGCCGCAGCAACACTCAGCTCCACTGTCAGCCCTGGTGCAGCATCCAGAGTACTGCCAGCATCCATCCCATTTGCAAGCAGAAGATGGTTTGGCAGTGGTGCCCAAAGAAGTGCTCCTGGATGCCCTTCAAGCAAATAAATACAAAACAACTCCAGCAGAGGAGAATCAAAAGCTGCATTTTTAAAGAATGTAATTTTATTAAAGGATTTTAAAGAAATTGTCTTTGCCCGGCAGGACGAGAGGAGGGATAGTGGGTTGGCAGGAGCCTGGTGTTCAGGGTGACACTGCTGCTTGCAGGAATTCTTTCATAGAATCATAGATTCACAGAATCATTAAGGTTGGAAAAGACCTTTTGAGATCACCAAGCCCAAGCCTTAACTCAGCACTGCCAAGCCCACCACTCAAGCATGTCACTGAGTGCCACATCTACATGGCTTTTAAATGCCTCCAGGGATGGTAACTCAACCACTTCCCTGGTCGGGACGTGGTTCCAATATTGTTCCAATACTTGACAACCCTTTTAATGAAAAAATATTTCCTAATATCCAATCTAAACCTCCTCTGGTGTAACTTGATGCCATTTCCTCTCATCCTATTCCTCTTATACATTTCCTCTTTGCTCATCAGCCCTTTGGCTCAGCAGTGGGAACGATCCCCACATCTCCCACTTCTGATGAAAATGTGGTGCCATGACATAGAGGGTCTGCACAACCTGCCAGAAGAGAAGCAACCTCCAAAAAGGAAATCATTCCAAGACACTGCTGGTACTCACAGATGTCCAGGGTCAAGGAAAATGTTTCTCAGCACCAGAGCTGACTTCGATATGCTCAAGTCAGCACCAGTAACACTCCATATAGTCAGGATAGGATATGTTCATGTTCACTGCATCATTCAGCACTATCAGTCATCTTTGCTCTAAAATCTTTTAAAACTCCAGAAGCTGCAGCTAGGTGTCGTTAACATCAGCCCTATACCCTCCAGTGTGTCTCTAGTGTTCCCCTTTAGTGTTTAATACAACCATGAGGCAGCTCTGGGAGTCTGGGACATATCAGTCAGCATTTGTCATGCAGGCAGGAAACTGGTTGTGGGTGCTATTAAAGCACCTGCAGGTGGATGTTGAGACCATGAGGGAAGACTCTGAGTACAAACGTTTGCCTTTTGAGTAGTGTGGTGTTCAATTCAAACCACAAACATTTTCCCTGCTGCAGTTAAATACCACAGTCCGTGTAGCAACCCCAGGGAGAGGGAAGTGACAGGTCCCCAGTGGATTTTCTTCCCCCACTCCTGAGCAAATTTAGTCATTCAAATCCCAATATATTATTGATGGGAATTTCCATCTAGACAATGCACAGAGTTGCAAACCACTAAAAATACAGGTTAGAACATCTGCTGCTCTCTCTAGAGAGGGGCTGAGTGAGGAGGTGAGGGTGACACCCAAATGATTTTATTTAAGGTGTTGCCACCCACAGCAGCGACTGGTTCTGCTTCAGGAGGGAAGCAAAGAGCCTGTTTCTTTTCAGGACATCAGCAAGGATGCCTGTCCACATTCATGTACTTTTCCACTGTGAACTGGATAAAACCCAACATCTTTCTGAACAGTTTTTCCAGCAACCATTTTTGGCCGCTCAGTCCATTTTAAAATAGGATCTGGTGACTTTTGGGGTACATTGAAGCTGAGAACTTTTATTTCTGTTAGGCTGGTTTCTAGCTGGTCTCTCTGAAACTGCCACAAGCAGAGCCCAGCCAGGGCTTTACCACAGCTGAGCTCATGCTCTGCCATAGGGTCTCACATCCTCCTCATCACAACTTGTCCGCTCTCGTGGATGTTTTTAACATCGCCTAACAAAGGGTGCAGAACAAGGAGAGAAAAAATTATTTGTTTCAGAAAGCTGTCCCTAGAAACGTTAATTTAACACATTCTTATCTCTATATTAATTTTTATATATTTTAAACATATATTAACTTTTCCAAGTGTTTCCTAACTTTTGGTCAAGAGTGTCAACATGAACTAAACATGAGGAGGCATTTATATGAACTTACATAAGCACACAATATACTGCCATGCTGATATTACTGTTACATCTTAACAGGTGATAAGCGATTTTAACAGGCCATGCAAGTTTCCTAAAATACCAAAGGTTTCCTGCCAGCTTTCCTCTCTAACCCACTCACTGGGAGAACACAAAGGCATCTGAGGAACAGGCTAACCCCTGTTTATTAGCACAGCCTTCAGGTTGCCTATTTCAAACATTATCTCAAGCTTAAATTTTCCTTGATTGCATTTCTAGAAAGCTGAATTTTCAGCAGGCACAACACAACCTGATTGTATCAAACTTTCTTTCATTCGAGTCCTGAAGGTGTTCTGCCTTCACAAGTTCAAGGGCATCGATCTTTGCAGCCACTTTCCTCCATAGCTGGAATTGAAAGACTTTGCTAGTGTATATATTTTTGTAAAAGGAGAAACGGGACTATTTCTGAGTGCAAACAGCTTCTGTTTGTTTGTTTGTGTGGCTTTTTTAGAGCAGCATGTTAGGGGCATCCAAAAATCCCAGTCTGTCCCTCTCCCAGCACGTGCTTCCCTCATCACCGTCCTCTGTTCCCAACCAACATCTGTGCTGCCACTACAGAGGGGAAGGAAGATAAAGAGAGACAGGTTACAATGAGATGGAGAAGACAGGTGATAGTCACAAAGCCTGGGAGAAACAGAGATGAGAGAACAGTGAATACAAACGGGTCTGGTATACAGCTGGTCTCCCGGTGACTAATTAAAGACTGATGTCTAATTGAGATCCTTTCAGTGGTGGTCTCTATGCTGACCACACACTGCTCCTCTGCAGCCAGAGCTGGACAGGGGTGCTGCAGCCCCACACCACAGCCCTCAGGTTTAGGACCCCACTCAGCTTAAAAGGGCTCAGGGCTTTTTTTTTCACTACCCGAGGAAGTGAGAATTGAAATATCACCCAGACTCACAATGACCTCGTCCTGCTCTATTCAAATCCATGCAAGTTTTGTCACTAACTCACATAACAGCAAAATCAAGCAGACTGTGGTATCTGAAGTGAAAACCCTATTGTTCTCCATTTGTACCACTGCAGTTTACATAAATGCTCCTCTGGGACAGGCTCCTTCTTCCTCCCTGTTTCCCTATCCAATTCCACAGTACTAAAACCAGAGGAATTTACATTGTCCATTTGCACATGTGCATGATACAGTGCAAAGCAGCACACTATGTTTTGGGGTACACTTAAGTGCAGGAGAGGCAGAGAAGAGCATCCCTTGCTTCAGCAACCAAAGGTATCCAACACCATCACAAAGGCAGACAAGGCACTTGAATCCTGTGACCATGGGAAGGTTTTTCAAAACCACCCTGACTGATGGGTATGGAGATTTCTTTGAGCACCCTGTGAAATGCTTTAATGGTTGCCTGTTCCCTATAGACCAGATGTGTTGCAATCCATTTTCCAGACTAAATTTCCCCATTTGGATAAAGACCTCATAATGGGACCAGCCCAGAGCAGGCACAGCAGCTCTTGGAGTTCATATCAGGCACCCTTCATGTGCCACTTTGTCCTCTTGGAAGAGCCAAAAACCAAGTTTTCAGGCATTATCTGCAAATGTCAGATTACTGCACTGGTTACCATACTCCCTAAAAAACTTCTTGTTCACATAAAATATCTTAAAGCAGCCTTGATGCCTTACCTGATGTCCTTTGATAAGGGAAATAGAAGAAGAAAGATCCTAAGAAGTGCATTACTCAGGATGCGTGGGAGGTGCAGCGAAGTCTTTGGATGGTTTTATTTCCTCTCATGTGCACAGGATGAATGAGCATATAGTCACTGATGGAGACCAGCTCTCATTCTTAAAAAAACCCAGTAAAACTGAACTTTGCAATACTAATGGGTAAGATACTCATCAGCTTCTAAAGTTTTCCAGTAAGAAAATTACACTTTTATCTACAAACTACACTCATGAGAGACATTAAACCATTGAGAACTACTAAGAGCACAAAAGCATTAGTGTGGATTCATGGGCCAAATCAACAGCCAGTCTAATCTCAGGGCAAAAAAAAAGCATTTACTTCATGCAGCTCCTCTAATTCACACTGAATGAGCACATCTCTTACAAGAGAGATTACAGAGAATTAATCCTGTGTCTCTCTACAGCAGAAAGATAAACAGCACTGCAGTTTTCTCATAACCAGTGTCGTATCATAACATATCATGCTTGAAATCCAGCCCCAGCAGCACAGAAAGAGGGGCTTCTTCAAGACTTCCCTTCTGGAAATTGATTTCCTTTCTGGAGTCAAAAAAAAAAAAAAAGCCATTAAAACGCTACTGTAGGTGAAACTGTTTGTCAGATGACCAGGAATAAGACTCAGGTTTGCTAGAGCCAGTTTAGCTCTGCTCCATCTGCTCTGTTACTGAACTGTGAGTGGGCTCTGCTGCAGCGGGATGGGCAGGTCCCAGATGGGGTCCCACGGGAGCTACAGAGCACAGGCCACCCAGTGCCTTCAGCATCAGCAGTGTTTGGGGAGGGCACACTTACCCCTCAGAAGACCAAATATTTTAAGCAAGCTACCCAGCCATGCAAGTGTTTCACAGTGATGGTGGTCCACTGCCTGCGTAGCAAGCGCTACTCATTTTCTGGGGAAACCTCAAACAGGCATTTTTGGTCTCAGATGACTTTATTTACATTGAAGGGAATAACCAGAACAAAATGGCAGTGGCCAAAGGACTGCTGAAATAGCATCTTCCAGAAAACTTTCAGAGAAAGGACAACCTGTGCTGGGGACCAGGGCTTCTGCCAGGTCCAGCAACCAGGGTGCCCCCAAATTGGGCCAAAGGAGGCAACACTATGGACTCAGCACTATCAGAGCTACCCCAGGTAGCTGCTCCCAGCTGTTGCAGTCACTCTTGCCACCTCAGTCTTTCATGCCAGCATGGAGAAGTTGCCTCACAGCCAGGCTATGCTATGCCATCTGTTACAGTTGTTTGGTTTTGTGGCGCTCAGGCTACTGTCACAGCAGACAACACAAAATGAAGTAACTGCACTGGCATTTCCAGTGCTCACTGCACGGAAGGAGGTAGAAGTAGGTGCTTTGACTCCTGGCTGGGGTATCAAGATACCTACTGAACCCCCCTCCCAAGCCCTCTCACCCTTGCTGATGGTGTGCCAACATCTGGCACCCTGGGAGACTGGCATCCCTTGCAGCCAAGCTGCCAAGTCAAGGTTGGGACTTGTGTGAAAATGGCACTTTCGACAGGTACAGTTGGCAGGTTTAGGAAGCTGGTTTAGTCTTGGTTTTAAACCCTGGGGGCTACTTGAGTTTCAGTGCGGATGTACATTCACACAGAGAGGGAGCATCTCAACTCACATGCACCTCCTTGTTTTCCTACACCTACATCACTAGCCTTTGGCACTTGAATACACATCCTTTCATACAGCACAGGCACTAAGTAAGCAGGCTTTTTTTTTTACCTTTTTATGTCATTGATTGCTATTAATGTGCGAGTGAATTGCTGCGCTGCATCCCAGCATCCCTGAATTGAATGATAAATGTCACAGCAGAACGAAGATATGAAAGATGACCGGCTGCAAGCGGAAAGAGAGCAAAAGCTCGAAAAATCTATTACCGCCCAAGGTGAAAAGAGGAGCAATCGGTAGGTACAGAAATCAAAACTCCTACGCTGCCTTTCCAGGTCATGGTGAACAAAAGACTACAGCCAAATTATCTGCACTAAAATGAGCGTCAGAATCATCTTGCTGGTAATTTTGGTGTTGAACATTGATATGAAGCTTACTGTTTATTTTTACCTTCTTCATTAGCACATCAAAGCATAAGGAAAACTACTTGCCATTACATTGAGACCCTGAGAAACAAGGAAGGGACCTGCAGGTCAGCAACAACCTACAGCAGAAACACTAGAAAAAATTACTGAAAATATCCAGGCAGAAGAGAATTGCTTCTGGACGGCATTTCCCACAATAACCTAAACCCCACAAGGCTTGCACCATGGTAACCCATGTTGTCATTCCTTGCAAGGCTTGGGACCATATTCTGACAGCTACATTTTTAATCCTTTGTGGAGCATTTTTTGTTGAAGTCAAAGACCCTGGAGAGTAGGTACAGAACGTGGCCCAGTACGCTGGGCTCAGTCTGGCTCCCTACAGCACCAGCCTGGATGCACCTGTGTAGGGAGAGCAGGTCCCCAGGGAGCTCTGGATGGGGTCAGGAGGATGCAGAGAGGTTTAAAAGCTTGGACTGCCTTCTGTCAGAAGCATCACAGTGGTGTGGGAATGGCCACGCAAGGGGAACCAGCGGGCACGCTAAAAAGACTGACAACCTCTAGTCTAAAGTTCATGGCAGTGGACGCCTTCCTGAAGTTTGGTGCCACTTCTATGCACAAAGACACAAGTAGGAAACAAGATGAGTAGAAAAGTAGAAAACAAGATTATATTTCAAAATCTCAACACGAAGAATTGTCATGTTCCTCAGGGCATAAACCAGCAACTTCAGGCCAGCACAGACACTTTAGGAGTGCTGACCACATTCCTGCCTGCATGGTCCAGCAGCAGGTTGGAGATGGGACCAGGCTGCCAGTATGACCTGCCACAGCCCTCCCTGAACAATCTAAAGGTCTGCTGTTTGCCAGGGCAGTCAGGCCTGCTGCCAGAGCCCACAGCAATCCATGTAGGAACAGCTGCCTAATTTTTGGAAAAAGAGCATACTGAAGCCACCCCCCATGAGAGTGTGCACTGCCCTGACAAACAATGACTGTGGTGCATGCAGCAGGACCAGGTGGATCAGCAGGGGGAATGTTCTCATAAGCACAGGCTATTTACTCTCAGCTTTTCCCTCAGTTCATGTTATTTAGCACAGCTGTTTTCAGCCTTCCAACCGTTCCTATGAAGACAGAACGATTACATCCTTATGGAAACTGCCACAAGCATCCAGCAGCTCAAACCAGGTGCCAAGGCACCTTTTTCCCCAGTGGTGAAAAGGCAAATACATTTCTCACCTCTAGGAAAGTGCTACTCCCTGCAGCTGCTGGAGCAAACACAACCTGCCATCTGCTTTACAGTATTGTTTCCCTTAGCTACAGGCACTGCTGCTGGACACCATGTCAGGAGGGTAAGTCCCAGCTGCCACTGAGAATGATTAGAAATTGTCGCTTCCCTCTTCAGCAGCAGAGTTTGCTCCCTCTCAATTTGACTGGCAAAGCAGGACTTGCAGGGATATATCTACCCCTGTCCCACCCCATGCAAAGGGTAAAAAGCATTGCTGACAGCTGAGAGAGACACACACACATAAAAGTAGCACTGCAAGGTGCTCCTCTGTGTATGGGCACAGTGCAGGAGCCTGGCAGGAGCAGGGAGAGTAAAAGCAACAGGCTGGGAAAGGCAGCTGCAAGGCTGGGAGAGGAACAGGAATATCTGAGACACAACTGCAAAAAAGGCTTTTTCAGCAAACAGGTAGCATCAAGAGGCAAGTTTCATCTGCAGCCATCTCACAGAAATGACAGCAACCTCTTCCACTCTCTTTTAAGGCTTCAGGCTCCTGAGGCCACTTGTTTGCCTTGTTCCCAGGTCAGCAAGATGCAAAACATTCAATGCACAACCTCACACTACTTCAGATGCAAAGCAGCAACTGCTCTTTCTTGATTTTTCAAATAAATCTGCCACACTGCAGAATAGTAAGGCCATTTGTCACACTTTTGTATCCATAGAAATTGCTCAGCCTATGTACTGGTTGTGTGTTTGAAAACTCATTAAATGCCATTAAAACCAGTTTAAACTGTCACCCTAATCTCACACCAAACAAGATGAAACTTCTCACACAATCTCAGACCTCAGCTGAGCTGCAAAGGCAGCATCTCCTCCAGCACAGCAATGAGTTCTTGCACAGGCTTCCCTAAATCCAGAAAAGTTGGACCATGAGCACTCCCAGTCACTTACAGAGTGGTTATCAACCCAGACCAGCTACATCTACTAAGAGCTACTGCAAAGTCATTACACTTAACAAAGCCAGGCCACTAACGGGCCCACTTCTCACCAGCAGGTATCCTAAGCTTTCTCTGAGCATTAAAGTCTCCTTAAGCCAGCGCCAGTGCACCTGCCAGTGGGCAAGGACTCAGGTTCCTGCCATTTCGGATTCCAAAACCACCTCAGCTCCAGAGGAGGAAAGAGACAAAGAGCCATTTAGTGACTGCATTATTACTTGAGATGAACATACACAGCTGCAAGTTAGAACAGGCACAGCCAAGTCCAGAGCCAGCAGGCTGCTTTCCCTGGATTTGTGAGCTTGATCCCCAAGTCCCCCAGTCCTTACTGGAGCCTGCTGACTGCCATCTCACCTGCACAACCCAAGAGGTAAACCCAGCACTTTCTCATCAGGCTGGCTATCAGGTGTTCCTGCACACAATCTGGTTGAACTTTGAACTCCTGATCACTAAAAGGGCGGTAAAATAATCAAAGGAAAATAATTCCTTCAGTGTTTGTTCATGCCCCCTCTTTTGTTTTACCCCATCTAATGCAGTTTTCTTTATAAAGGCTTTTCTAGATGAACAGGAATGGCACAGTCTAAAAACACCACTTGCCTGCAGCAAGCATTCAGGGACAAGCTTTTTCAAGTGAATGAACAAAGTGAAACTTGCATCTTTATTCAAGGCTGAGAGTACGTGGCCTCACTGCTCCTCAATAGCCACATAACTTTGTTTTGAAGCTTTGATAGTCTGAATCCTTGGCACAGCTCTGTAATAAGCAGACAAGTTCTGGAATTGCTCCTGTCTCATAGGTATTTTTCTGAACAAAAAGCTAAATTGGAACTAGCAAAAATAGCCATCCGCCTGCTCACATGAAATCACACTACCTGTAACCCAGTTTGCAAGCAGCACTGACATATGGAGACTTAACCCTGCCTGATCTCCTCTTGCCTATATCCGGCAGCAGCAGTACACTCAGAGGGAGGGGGAAGTGTAGTGTAGAAGAGAAAACAGTTCAAAAGATTAGTTTTAACATCCCATTAACTTTTACCCTTCTTCCGAGTGCTGAAGAGCACAAGAAAAACTGAATCATTTTTGCTGCAGATACACAACTCCCTTTCTGAAGCACAGAGGGGAAGGTGCTGCACGGAGCTGGTCCAGTCAGAGTACCCCATCACTCACAAGTAACACACAGGTACTGCTCTCACCCGCAGATGGGCAAATCTGGTTACTTGGAAACAGTTCTATCAGCCTCCAATTGCAATACAAAAATAAAAGCAGCCTTTCCTCAGCATACTGCACCTGCTGAACTGATGCACGGTGTCCAGAGCAGAAAGAGGGGACACAAAGAATACAAAAAAGAGGGACTGAATAAAACTGGGAGTCAGGTTCAAAGCACAGAAGTGGTCCCTATTTCAAGTGGGAGCTCAGTGAGGGCCAACATTTGGACTCGATGATCTTAGAGGTCTTTTCCAACCAACTCCTTGGCTAAGAGTGCTGTAGACACTGAAGGCTCACACAGGGTCAAGGGGAAAACAGAGAAATTCCTAGAAGAGGTAACCAGTAACGCTTTTATGCCTGTCCCACACAGTTAGGGACAGGGCACTGAGCAAGGGGCATCTCTGATCAGACCACAGGGATCTCAGCACATGCAGGATGAGGCTGTAAGTACCAGCCATTCCAGTCACTCACAAGAACTGCTCGTTTCTAGCAACAGTTAAAGCAATTTGATCCAACACAAATTGTGGTGTGTCACTGCAGTATTTGATCCTCTAAATTGATTCTCATTGTCTATTTTATGTATAATGCTGTATTTTTGGATAGCTTGTGCCTGAACCAATCAAATTGCAAACCCAGCTATATTTTTCATTACTTTATGTAACAGATTTTTCCATTCACACACTTTTCCAGACCATGCATCAACTGTGCTGTTTGTAAGTGCAAGTCTATTTTTGTCTTTTTAAGTAGAATGAATTTTAATTTTAAGACCAAAAAGGTGTTATGCAGCATTCAAACCTCTCACACATGCCTTTAGTTCTTCTGTTAAGAAGTAGATCTAATATGTCCCAGTTCTAGCCTAACTTCAAAAAAGTATTATCCAACAGTAAGTTGAACACCACACCTCTTCTACGACTATTGTTGGAATGTTTAAATGCAGATCACTGCAACATATTAATCCAACCCAGCTTTAACAGCAGCACTGCTGTCCTCAGCACACACCCACTGATGCAATCTCTGAACACAGCAAGTGTGCCCAGCATCTTCAGCATGATTTTATTCCTATCATCTCATGCGATAAACACCTTTTCCCATTAGTCTTTCAACACTGACAGTTTTAAATATAGGTAGTGCTCTTGAGCTACAATTTAAAATGCTAAATTTCAAGGAGAAAATAAACTTGTACCAGCATGCTTTCAAACTGTCTCAATGAGAGAAGTACATTAGATAAAAATCAATGCATTCTTACCTTGTAGACAGGCCTCACAAATCACGACCAACTCAGAAGTTCCAGTTAAACTGTAACTTCACTCCAGCCTCTGCTTTCATTACAAACCCACCAAAATATGCAAGACTTATCACCACTCAGGCATAAAGAGCAGGCCCACAGCATATGTGACTCAAACATTACCATCCACAGAGAAAACAAAAAAAAACATCCTATCCATCCCACCCCTCCTCAGCTCTGTGCAAGGACACATGCAAAAAATTTCTGGAAAACCATAGAAATATGTGGTTGGAAAAGACTTGTAAGGTCATCAAGTCCAACCACTAACCCAGCACTGCCAAGCCCCGTACTAAACCATGTCCCTAAGTCTACACATCTTTTAAGTACCTTGAGGCTGCCTCTTTTAGTCTCTCAGGCTTGTTACCTGAGAGAAGAGACCAGTCCCCACCTTTACTACACCATTCTTTCAGGGAGCTGTAGAGAGCAATTAGGTTCCCCCATGAGCTTCCTTCTCTCCAGGTTAAATACCTCCAGCTCCCTCAGTTGTTCCTCATAAGACTTGTGCTCCAGACCCTTCACCAGCTCTGTTGCCCTTCTCTGGACATGCTCCAGCACCTCAATGTCCTTCTGGTAGTGAGGGGCCCAGAACTGGATGCAGGATTTGAGATGCAGCCTCACCAGTGCTGAGTACAATCGCTGCCCTGGTCCCATTGGTCAAACTATTTCTGACACAAGCCAGGATGCCATTGGCCTTCTTGGCCACCTGGGCACACTTAGATTAGATGGGTTTTTTTCTAACGGAGCACTAACATAGCTTTACTAAATCTTCAATGAATTAATTAATATAATTGCATCCTACAAAAAAGAATCATGGCATGGGACAAAAATTCTGTGTATGCACTGCTGTTTTTTAAGGCTGTGGGAGCTGTATGCCACCTCAACTGTTACACTTTCTAGCACACTTCTGGTAAAATACTACGCATTCTGTTTGTGCTGCCAATAATTCTCTCAATATGAAAGAGCACTTTATTGAAAACTTCTAGAAGAGTACAGTGGTCACAACTAAAGCAGGAATCTGGCACATAATGTGCTCAGAAATTTTTACAAAATAATTACAATCCAAGAAAAAAAATGCCTACATAAATCAGTACAAGTATCATAAAGTATAAAAGCTACAAGACAGGAAAATTATAGTTCTTTCAATGCAAAATATGCTTCAAGAGCTGTATGCTGTTCTCACACCTATCATGATGTAACTTTCATTCGAGAAATTATTTCATTCACAAAACTGTTGTTCTTTGCCAGCACATCATCTCTCAGCTGTTTCAGCTTCATTTTGATGTCTTCTTCTGACATATCTGTCAGGGCCAATGCTTTCACTTGACAAAGAAAATCCTGAATTATCTTTTCACCTTCCTGAAATGGAGGGAAGAAAAGTAAAAGAAAACAGAAAGAATGTTTAGATTGCAAGCAGGATTTTTGCAAATTCCCTAAAGACATAAAGCACTGTTCATCAGGAGAAACTCGGTGCAGCCAAAAAACATGGTTATTTTTGTACTTGCTATCAAGTTTTCAACACCAGAACAATCCAGTTATACTGGTATCAGGAGTTCTTTCCCCTTTCAATCCCTGTGCAAAAAGCATCAGTTGACCAGCAGAAGCACAATACTTAACATTGAGATGTCCTATATGTGTTCCACATTTAATCCCAGTGTGCAGCCACATGAGGTGAGGATTGCCAGCAACAACAGCATAAGAATGGCCATATTACCCAAACTAGTTACTTTTAGGGGGGACTGTAAATCAAAAGCAATGTTTCAATATGCAAAAGGAAAGAACAAATTGTAACCAAGCAACTGGAGAGTGGCCGTCACCAAGGAGAACAGATGATAATTAAGCTTTATGCATATGCTTTTATACAAACAGGCGAAGTGGAACTTCTAAACAATCTGACTTGAATAGCAAGAACAAACATTTCAATGAACAGTATTCAGAATCCCTGTATTGGAAACAATTTGCCCATAATACAGAATTTTGTCTAGTCCTCTGTATTTTAGAATTCTACTAAAAGGTTTTCTTAATTTTCCCCTATCATTTAAGGCTAATGCAGTTTTCAGTGCACAAGTCTCCAAAGCACTCAGAAATGTAATAGCTCACTTTTCCCTCTAAACCTGATGTCAACCAAGGCAGATAAATTGCCTGGGTGAGACATCTAAGGCTCTGCCATTCTATTGCCTAGAGTTTATGAAATATTATGTATTACTGAAATATCCAAGAATAAAACATGATGCTGTATTTGTCACAAGTGTTTGCTCTGTCAATTTAATTTACATCGACGTATGACCATGCAGCCAGGTCCAACTAATCTGAAAATTTCTTCACCATGACATCTAGCACACTGACAAAGGAAAGGTAATAGTGGAGCAACTGAGGTAGTTGGAGAGAAAATCTCCTGGCAGTAAAAGTACAACAAAACAGAGCTCATTCATCTACAACATCAGATCCACTTACTGAGTCAGGAACAAATGCAGTTGACCTCTGAAATTGAAAATAAAGTAACAGATAACAGCCTCTGTCTAAAGCAAAGGCTTTTTAAATGTAGAAAGTGCTTTGGATATGGACTAACACTTCAAGGCTTCCATACACTGGAGTATTACCAAGATTGCCAGGAAGAGATAAATGAGGTGCAAGGCTGCGAAATTTCAGATCAACTGCTGGGACACAGAACTAACATCTATAAGCATATTTCTATGTACACAGCAAGGAGGACCTGACTACTGGTGAAAACCAATGCAACCCATAAGGCAGCACATGGATTTCCTAGAAGGCTGCCACAGATGTCACTGGAAGGATTCTTAATCCAGCAACAAGATGACACAGGATATCCTGAGAAAGCTTCCTGCAAGCCCTTGTTTTCTTTTACACTGCCTGCTAGTGAAGCTTCTTTAAAAAGAAGGCAAAGGGAGAAAAAACAGTTCACTCAACATTACACAATTGTATTATACAATGTAGACATGATCAGATCTACAATGAGATGTGGGTTTCCTCAACCTGTGCTCAAAGACCGTGTAAAGCCAAGAAGATTTTACTTCCCAGTTGAGTAGAGAAAGCTAAGCTAAAATTCTCTCATGTGAAATGGGAAGAACTTCATAACATCTGTAAATCAGACATTCCAGGCCCTTTGATATGATCAGCTTGTGAGATGTCTTAGTACTGATGGGGCATGGAAAGGCACAAAGGAGAAAGCTGTGTACTCAGCTTTTCTGTGATGTGAACAGATCTGAACACATTGAGCTTTAAGAAATTGGCACTAATGATCTCTCAAATAAGGGGGAGCAAAACCAGGTGCAATCCAACTGCGGAGCTAAGAATAACCTACACAATTATAATAAAAGCTTTGTCTTAAGTCCCAAGAAACTTTGCACACAAACTAAATAGTCAACAAAAGTGATGAACACAAAATTCTGGCTTGGTTCACAGCATAAATAAAACTCCACAGGTCAGGCAGAGACATGGTCCCTTGTATGACCCCAGTTGTTCACCAATCATACTAACTGGTGATCACTATTCTTTAAGGAAAAAAATTAGTTTCAACCTCACAACTACGTCTTTAGATAAAATTCTTGCCTATGTTAAGTTGAAATTAATCTAAATCAAAACCCACTATCCCTGAACATCTCTTCAATTCTTATAAACTTCATAGCTAAAACATTTTGTTATGGAAAAATGTATTAAAGGTAATTATCCTCAAGCACTGGGGGAATCTGAATCCTTAGACTATTTTGCTTGAGCTATTCCAGCAAAAAAACTTTTAAAAAACATTTCTGATAGCAAACCTCTCTCTCTCTGTAGGGTTTCTTGGCTGGTGGTTCTCCTTTGGAGTCCTTGGACTTGCCAATGTTCTGAAACTCCTCCAGCTCCAAGGCTTTCGCTCTTGCACTTTCTATCACATGTTTTGGGAAAGCTGCCAACTCTGCTACATGTATTCCAAAACTCTGGTCACAAAAACCTGGATGCAGAGAAATAACCCCAGAGTTAACAGTGCTCAAAAGATAATATGGCTACATAGAAATTATATGAACAAGCTTGTAATAGTTCTCTGTTCTGAAGAATTAAGTGTGTATCATCGTTTGGTTCTCCCCAACACTTTCTGATTTACTTTTTGAACTAAACCTGATAACACAGACTACAGAATATGCTCTTATTTAATTAAGCTCTCTTAGAGCAGTAATTGCAGAGCTCCAAAGTGCTTCAGGAAGAAATAGAAAATTCTTCAGGCAGAAAGAATTTCCCTCTAGTACTTGAATGAAATTGAATAATGATTTTTATTAAAGCACTTCAGCACAGTCTGTAGTATATAGTAATTTGCCTCTTTTTTAATATATCTCTCTCACACTTATATAATATAAATTAGTTATTTATATAAATATATATGTGTGTGTATGCATAAATATAAAAAATGTTGCATTCTCAAACATCCCTTTTCTCCTTTGCATCTGTACCACATAACTCCTCAGTCTCCAGGAGTCCCCGTTAATTATATCAAAACCTTTCAACTTTAGGTTTACACTTATTTTAATTAATACATGGTTTATAACACTTGGTTGAGAAAGAAAAGTTCTCATCATTGCTCAAAATATCTAAATTATACATGGTTACATAAAACAATTTTCACTTCAATATCAAAAGCCTCTGATAAAATCTGTCAACTTCATTAGTTTACATTATCATAATTCCATTTGGCATCCCACAAATATTACTACATCCTTTTAATTCTGGTCTCCAGCCAAGAGTTATGAATAAATGAATTACACATGCAAAACAACAGTTAACTAATCATCTATTAAATACTGGGTATCAAAAGAAGAGGTAAAGGAAAACTTCGCATTTAGATTTTTTTCTGTCTTATTAACCTTGTCATCTCTTAAACTTCTCAAAAGCAAACTAACATTTTTAAGCAGAAACTAGTCTCCTTGACTTTATATTAAAAACACACACCTTCCCAGACACAAAGCTAACTCGGTTCTCACTCAGAGAATCCTGAGCAAAGGCCTGGAGAACAGTACTTTCTGCATCTCCTCTTTCAGAGATCTTTTCACACTCTTGAAGCACGGAGACAGGGTTGAATATACTGTATAAAAAGTTCCTTGTCACGCACTTCAGATTTAGTTATGCATTTCAAATGACATGAAACCTGTTATTTGTTTCAAAACACAGCTGTATCCAAGCTGCCTCTACTCACATCCTTGTCAGAGCAACTTAACACTTCCAAAAGGGAAAGAGCACTACACTAAATGCAAAAACTTATGTGAGAGAGATCCAATTTTAGACCAGGTATTTTAAGATGAAGACTTCATAACGTTGTATCTCCTCTGTAGATAGGTAGATAGATAGATAGTAGATAGATACAAACTATTGTGCCTCTACACTCAAAAGCACTTCCAAGAAAATGGGTGGAATGAAAAGACATTGCACATACAGAGAAAAGGTGGGTATGACTAGAAACGGCAAAGATGATTCAAGAAAAATATGAAACTGGGCTTCTAGAATTTTTATCAGGACCAGAATAGTTGCATTAATACAGGTATAAAAAACAAAAGGAGTGTGTTGAAGAAAGAAAATTCGCCCAACTATCTGGGGAGTATTAGGGAATTTTATTGTAAGAGTTGCTGTTCCAAAGGATGTAGAAGGTAGAAGGTTTTGATACAGTGTATATTAATTCCCTCCCCAACCAACGTGCTCAAAATAAGGCATCTAAATAAAGAAGGCTTGTTTGAAGATAATGTACATCACCAGCTCCGGCTGCACCAAAACCACTCATAGTTTCAATGTGTGCTTGCAGCAGCTTATTACTATATTTTTCTTCAGTTCCCATGCCACACTAAATCATCTTCTAAGCACTGATCTGAGCAACGAATTCAGAGGGCTCTGAACTATCACTTGGTGGAAGCAGCTCAACATATGCTGGAGAAGATGGGAAACAGCACACTCGGGAAGAACCTCAGACACTGCCTCTCCATGGGCAAGGCTGGGTACCAGGACCGCAGCACTCCGGATTAATACTCAGAAGCCTGGAAAAGTGCATGAACTAAGAGCATTTCTAAGGAATAAAGATCCCAAAAGGCAAGGACTCAGGGTTAAAAGAAACAAGACTGTGGCAGCCAGAGCTAATCCACCCAGCTGTAAGCAGACTCTCAGTAGAACTCGAGAAGAGCAGTACTTCTGGTCCTGCTGTGATTCCCCTTGTTCAGAGCAGTCTCCTAATCTTAGAGAAAAGTATCCAAAATCTAATTGGAAGATTATAGCTAGAGGGGAATACCAAATTAGAAATGGTCATACATGTAATCAAAGGGCAAGAAATGAAGTAATTTCATGGATTTAAAACCAGAAGAAATGAGTAAGAAATAGTGAATTAGTAATGTCATAGGAGCAAAACTTGCATGGTACCACTCCAGGGAGGCTCAGATGAGGATATAAAATCACATTTAGCAATTATCTAAGGACATTTAATAGTTTGGTGATAGCTTGTGAAGATTATAAAAAATATCTTTAAAAGCATCTCAGTAAAATTTGATAGCTGGGCAGCATACTAATTACATTTCAGAACAATATATGCCAGAAGGAATGAACTGAAAAGTCCTAAATTGGCTAAAGAAATGAGGAAATAGTGGAGAGAGTTCCAAGATAACCCATACTGAACATGCACTGTTCATGAATAGCAGAGTTATTATGATGAACTAGGCAAGCAAAAGCAAGTGTTTGATATGTCAGCATAACAAAACAGCTTTTAAAATGAGGAATGTAGTACAGCAATTGTACCAGTAAGATTAAATCCTTAACGAAAAAGATATAAGTAAACATCAGTCTCCAGGATTTGAGATGAAACATGGACTAGCTCCTTAGCCTTAACAAGGATGGATGATACCGAGTAATTCTTTTAGTAAAGTTAACAGCCTAACTCCTCAAATAATTATTCCTTTTTTAAGACAAAACCAGTCCACAAGGTAAGCTGTTGTTGAGATCCAGTCTAGCCAGAGCGCTCTACAGGAGCCATGTTCTACCTATTTGAGAGTCATCTAACTCATTCCTTCATTGTGGAACTCAGAAAAGGAAAATTAAGAGGTATTTTTAAGTGAGAATATAGAGTAACAGTACTCTGCCCACATTTTAAATCAAAATATCAGTCCAGAGGTCGCCAACCTGACTGAAATGCTCTAAGGAGAACAATAAAAAAATCACTCTAGGGTTGACAACTAAATTAGAAGGCCATAAATGAGCACACCTTGCAAGCCACAGTTACACAGCCCTCCTTTATGTAGCATAAATACAGGCTCCTGCTGAAGGGAACAAGAAATAATGATTGGGGATACAGAGAAGCAGGAGGAACTGCTTACTGCAGTGAACAGATTAAATTTATGCCTAATAAAAAATTGTTTAATTTAACACTGAAGGAATAACTGGATCCACTAAAGGATTTTAATTAAATATATCTAACTGATTTTACACTAACAAAACAGGCTACTTGTTGTTTCACTATGATGCCATTTGCTAAAAATAAACCACATGATTTTTCCTACATCAAACTACTGCATAAATTGGGCAACATAAGACTAAATCTTATCCCAATGAAACAGACATTATTAAAAATTGCCAGAACATAAAACTTGCACTCATTTCTTTTAAAAGAACAGTTTAAGGAACATAAGTATTTTCCACCAGCATGTTAAAATGGCTGATTTAACAAAACAGAAAATAACCCTTTGGAACCATTCCCTCTGGTCCTTAAAAAAGGAAAAGGGAGTGACTCAAAAGCACCAACCTGAGTGGCAGAAATAACCTAGAAGTCTTAACAAATAATCATCAACATCATCACCAACTGTGTTCACACATGGTCAGAGCTCCTGCCATACACACTCTCTACGGACAGAGAAGAACGTGTCTATTATAAACCCAAAGCCTGAAGTATGACATTAATTTATCCCCCCCCCATTAAGACTTTTTCCTGTCTCAGGGCAAAATGAAGTTTACCCTGATTCACCATATACACAGTCTTACCTTCCTTGACACGATAAAGCATCGTCAGTGTGTCATCAGTGGTCAGAGCAGTAACATGTAGGTTATTTACTGTTGGCACTTCGTCAGCAAGAGCTGTCAGTTCATGGAAATGTGTAGCAAACATAGCGAAAGCACAGATTTTGGTAGCAATGTATTCTGAGATAGCCCATGCTAAGCCAAAGCCATCGTAGGTAGAAGTTCCTCTTCCCAGCTCATCAATAATTATCAGGGAGTTTTCAGATGCTGTCCTAAAAACACAAGAGCATTTTATAATGTTTGAGAACAGCATGAGTTCAGGATATTGGAGTATCACAAGTTATGAAGAAGCAAAAGACCTTTCCTATTTACATAACAACATACAAATAAAGTGCAAACACACTGTCACACAGATCATTCCAAATTAGTTCCTTTGTCCTGTTCACATTTTGGCGTCCTGGTAGCAGCTCTGTATTGACCACTGAAATAAACAGAAGGCAACTTCAAGAACTTATGAACCAGCTAAAAAGGCCTTGAGATCCTCCACTGAGGTTCTTCTACACAAAAGAAAACCGTCAATGCATCTTTCTTAGAGCACCTCCTTCCCCATCAATCCCAACCAACACAACCAAATAAGTGCAGGACTTGCCTAAGGATTGAAGCAGTTTCCAGCATTTCAGCCATGAAAGTAGACACGCCTTTCAGCTGATTGTCTCCTGCTCCCACCCGAGCCAGGATACAATCCACAATGGTTATTTCTGCAGAGTCACACGGAACAAAACACCCAATTTGGGCCATAAGAACAATCACTCCTGTCTGCCGGATGTAGGTTGATTTTCCCCCCATGTTAGGGCCTAGAGAAGAAATTTTGCAAAAAATAATTAAAAAAAATCACCTTTTTACAATTCAACAGTTCTTTTAGAGGAGAACAAGGTCTAAATTAAAACAAAGAATGTTTAATAACTCTCTTGCCAGGAAAAAGTAGCAAACTTGTCTAACAGGTGCAACAAGTGGCTCCAGTATTAACAAGGCTGGCTTGTTCATCTTACTCACTGTGCTTTTTCAAAAAGAAAAGTGATCAGAGAGCATAAGTTTTAGGACTTTTCAGAAGTATAAGCAGTCATCTAAAATATGTGTTCATACCTAAACCTTTAAAGTCATCAGTATTGCTGCTCAAGAATAATATTAATTTGTTTTCATCTCAAAAAACAATTAAAATTTCCCTGTAAAAGTGAAACAGCTTAGATACAGAGTGGGTACAAGCTAATGGGTGATTTAAAATCAGCAAACCCAGATATTAATAAGTTAATTGTAATGAAGTATAAATGAAATAAAAATTATTTTCCAGAAAACTGATCATTAAAACCAATTTTATTTTTTTGCTAACCAGAAAAACAAGTGTCTTACCATGAATTTATTCAGATTTTCAGTTTTGCTTTTTGATTATCTTAGAAGTGTTTGTTAATCATTCTCTAATTTCAGATATTTGCTACTCAGAATGTATGTCAAGGACATATGGATGGAAATTAAGATTCAATTAAATCTATAAACACTAAAAATGTTTTCCCGCGTAGTAAAATTATCTTAATTACACCAGAGAAAAGGGTAAAAAATGGTACAGTCATTGAAACATGTTTTGCATATAAAATCAACCTTAATACTTAACAAAGAAAACGCTAATAAAGAGGCTGCTTAAAATCTTGCCTACAAAAGATGCCTATGTGGCTACAGTACAATTGATACCCAGTGGAATTTTCCAAATCACTTAAGCAGGTTCAGGTTCTCCAGCTCCTGAGGTTGCCTGGTTTGTGGAGTTACATTCACTAAGGCAAAGAAAACATTAAAGAAGGACTAAATTCTTCTTTTCTACTGTCCTAGCAGCCTCTCTCTTCATGAATGACTCTTTCTAAATTAGTGATCACCTTCTACAAAGAGTGATCACCATAACTACAATCACAATAACCAAATCCATTAATATTAGTTTGGATGATGAGAAATATGCCTGTATGTGCAGAAACATGTAGAATATACATAATCAAAGGTAACATTTCACAAAAATATTGTGGACACTTTCTTTTTTTTAATATAATAAACAACAGTAGCTTACAAACACCCTCTCTTCTTTTACAGAGCTGAATCTTATTCCTCATACAGAAAGAAAAGTACTTTGCTAGCTGTTTGTTGATTAGAGAAATTGTTTTGACAGAGTTCTATTACATTGCTGGTTTGTTTTGCTTATTGTTGGTTAGGTTTTTTTAAAAAAACATCATTATTGGAAATACTCAAGACATGTATAAAGTAAATAACAACAGAAAAAGAGAACAGAAATATTTACCAGTAATAATGTGGAACATCTGCTTGCCCTTCTCGAATGTAACGTCATTGGGGATGAAAGCCACCTCATCCTGCATTTCCATGCAAGGATGCCTTGCACCTTTCAGCACAATCCTCCCCTGGCCCTTTTCCAGAATGACGGGACGGACATACGGCACCGGCGCTCCGTTGGACACGTGAGCAAAACTGACAGTCACATCTAACTGAGCTATCACGTCGTTCATCGTCTGCATCGGCTCTGCATAACCTGTTTTGATTAGGGAGATACACAAATTCAATACTGTTAGCAATTTTTTTGCCCTTGCTGAAGAGGTGTCTTAAAGCCTGTAGTGAGCCCATAAAATTAGTTAATCTGCATTAAGAATTTTGTTCATGGTGACAGTCACCTTCTGGGAGAGTCCAAGACGTAATCCTAAAGTTCCCATGCCTTGAATACCAAGGGGACTTCTTCAGACTAAGACAGGGGAGAGGTGAGGCTATGTTGACTATTTTCCCTCAACACCCAGACAGTGAGAAACAGCTTATCCCAGTACAGGAAGGCAAAGGCTCACAGTGGCAGATGGCTGGAAATCCAGTACCTTTCTTTCCTCCACAATACACTGCATTCTGATGCTCAGGCGAGCAAAGAGACACAGCACAGACAGTTCAGGCACAGCAACCATCTATGTTTATGTGAATGATGGGAGGGAGAGGTCTATGAGATACAGTGCCTGTGATACCAGAGAACCAGACTAGATGGTCCAGCATCCCCAGTAACAGTTCTTAAGTTTTAGTGTTTGGTTTTCTTCAGTGAAAGGGATGAGGTACAGGAGTCTACAGCCCAAACTCCCCAATGCCTCTTCTGCTTTTGGAGCAGTAGGCAATCTTGGAGCAAATATATAGTAATTATTTATGAAAACAAGGATTTTTAAATTGCACCAATTAAGCAATTACTAACTTGATCTTATATTGCATACCAACGTTCTTCACAGACCTTGGGTCCCACTCCCTCAGTTCTCTGTTGTCCTTTACCACTTCTGCCATTTGGGTGAAGGTGCCCAGATTCAGGGAGGTAGGTGAAGCATAGATGTGGTCTTTATGGGTTTATTTTTGTCCCTTCCATGGGATTAGCATTTGCACACACCTCATCACTGCCCATTTGTAGCAATGCCAGGAAAGGGTCTGGTTGCAGAAGACAACTGTATCTCAAACTGTATTTCAAACTTCCAACAACTGTCTGAAAGCCCCACCTCACTTTAAATGTTAATTCTGTGGGGAATGTTACAGTTCTTCTCTACAGAAGGCTCTTAAAGTAACTGCAAGTCCTCCCAGCATTCCAGACTGTGATACCCATCAAAACTGGCATTTTCACCTGAAGCAATGCTAATGATTTCCTTAACAATTGCATCCTGAGCCTCTTCATACTCTTCTCTGTTCCTTTTATATTCTTCTTTGACAGAGCTCAGTTTGCTGTGAAAAAAACAATAATATTTAGAAGCTGTGGTGTTCTGTCTTCACCTGCAATGCCAAACTTCCAGCCTCCTCATCTAAGAGCCAATACCAGCTGTCCCTCACCTGTCTTAAGAGCAAGGTTCAGCACAAGGACCACAAAGCAACTAATCTACAATTCGTTCACACCAGGATATCTGCAATATTAATTCCAAGTTGAAGAACACCCACAAGGGCCAAACCACCAATTCTAGCATCAACACATGATTCTTCAAAATCTTACAGTAGCTGTTTGTTATAGACACTCCATGTGATAAGGACTATCGCTTAAAGCTGAATTTCTGGCCATTTTGCTATGGGATGTGGCACATTATAGAACTGGCAGAGAAGAATTGCTGCTAAGCAACTGTGTAATTAGCCCAGAGTCCTACAGCAGGCTTATCAGAGCTGAAGGCATTGACTTATTTCATTTAGTAAAAACCTCAGTGAACTACTGTCACTAAGAACAGGTTCTAAGTCTTCAAAATAAGGCAAGCTGAAATCAAGAGTTTAAACAAGTCTTTAGTTTTCTCAAGCTCATCTCTCAAACAAGGAACAGAGTCTGCAAGACTGAATAAGAAACACACTCAAGTAGTGTACCCACACTATAAGCAGAAGTCAGCCTTGTGCTTCTAGCACCACCAACAGAAGCAACTATAACTCAAGTAAGCACAGAGAAGTCTGTTTTATTAGTGATGCATGGGCTGCTTCCCTAAGGGAAAGTAACAGATGACACAGAACAGGTTCTAAGTACCATCTTCTCAGTTACAGAAAAGCCTAACTTCATCATACATTTAGATTCATAACATATTTAGAAGCAGAAAAGGCTGTTTTAAATTTCAGGGATGTTTTTAAAAAATATCCTCTGAGTAAACGTTAAAACAAAACGCAATTAAAGTTTACACTTTGTTCATTTAAGTAAATTGGTGTGAAATACACCAACACATTGCTTCGTGTGAACCAATATGTTTGCCCTCCTTTTCAAAGCAAAGGATTTATTACTATGAAAGTGAGTGATTAACAGAAAACAGTCACTACTGGTAATAGCCCTGTCTTGAAACCAACCTTGCCCTGTAGGCAGTGCTCCTCATACTTGTTTGTCATTCAAGATCTCTCTCCCAGTAAACTCCCTTCTCTGCTGCTAATTCCAGCAGGACCAGTTATACATAGAGCAGTACAAGCAGGGTTTGTCTGAAACAGACTGCATGATATATTAAATTCTGCTGCTTTTACCCTTCCAGGTAGCACATGCAGGAGACTTAAAAATTAGTTTTCTCTGGGACCTGCCATTGACAGGTTTGTCAGAAGGCTGAAGTCCAATTAGTGGCTGATTATCAGAGGCATTTCTTAGGGTTGATACTGGGGCTGATACTATTTATGCCTTGATTAACAACCTGAATGATGGGGCTGAATAAATTCTCAAAGATTGTGAACAATACCACAGGAAGGAGAGCTGTCAGTACGCGGGAGGACGCGGCTGCCATTCATTGGGATATCTACAGACTTGAAAAATAGGTGGACAACAATTTCAGCAAAGGCAACAATTTCATCCCTCCACCTGGGATGAAATAACTTCATGTAACAGTAGAGACTGTAGTCCAAACAATAAAAAAAATCATAAAATACTTGGGGGACCCAGTGGACAAGAAGCTGAACACAAGGCAGTGGTGTGCCCTGAGGCAGAGAAGGCCAAGCCCATGCTGGCTGCACTAGCAAGAGTGGACCCAGCATGTTGAAGGAAGTAATTCTTCCCCTCTATTCAGCACTTGCGAGACCATATCTGCAGAGCTGTCCCTGTTTTCTTCCTCCCTGTGAGAGAGATCAAACCTGGAGCACATGGTCACCACAAAGATACAGAGCTGGAGCACATGGCACACAAGGACAGGCTGACAAAGATGCCTGCCCAGGCTGAGAATCTGAAGTCAGCCCAGAGGGAAGAGGCACCAGTCTCTTCTTGGAGGTGCACAACAAAAGGATGAGATACTAAGACCTCAAGTTTCTGAAAGGAAAATTCTCATTAGATCAGATCAGAAAAGTTTTCACAAAGAGTGATTCAGCACTGGAACTTGTGCCCTACTAGGCTGTGAAGGATGCCTGAAGGATGGGCCCTTGGGCAAGGCCTTAGGCTACGTCATCTAACTTGCAGATAGGATCTAATTTCCAAGGTGGATCTGCTTTGAGGGAGAGATAAGAGATTATCACCCAATTCTGCATATCTAACTTTCTACTTCAGTTTGCTCTGAGTAAAAACACTGAAGAACAGAGACATCTTATGACCAAGTCCTTGTTCCTTCTAGAATGCTCTAAAAGAGCTAAAATTCAACAAAAAAAAATAGATTTTTTGCTCAGCTGACCTGTGACAGAACTGCTGTCCAGACAAGGAGACATTGAAACAGCATCAGCCTGAAGACTGACATTTTTAAATAGCTTAATCAAAAGAGGCCCTGAATTGATGTTCAATACACAGGACTAACAGAAATTAGAGCATGACTTGGAACAAAAAAAAGGTAATCACCAACAAAATTGCTGCATGTCATATCTGGTGATAAACATAAATAGCTCTTTCCCTACTGCAGCTTGTAAAAGTGTCTGTATAAACACTTAGAGTGAATGCAATTATGCTACTTGCTGCAGCTAAAACGGAGGAATTAGCCCAAGTCAAAGGACCAAAAATAGCTAACAGTTGGCAGTGGGGAATGCAGCTTTTAACATAAACTGTATGACTATTCTTCCTTCATGCCAGTCTCCCTCAATATTTCAATTGAGCCAATTAAAAACACGAAAATTCAGCCATTCAAGATGCAGGGAAACCAGTTCATCGGTGTAATTAAAAAAGAACAATTCTATTACTTTCACAATAGGCTTGAAAAAGCACCACATGACCTTATACCTGTTGGTGAATTTCACACCATTCTTCTGTGTATCAATTATTGCGTATTTTGAATTGTTACGGAGAACTTTTTCCTCCTTGCAAGTTATTCGAAAGTGATGTCCAAACTGTGAATTTGTCTCCAGTTTGATATTTTTGCCAGCTTCCAAACCTTTTGGATGAAAAGAAAGAAAAAGAAAGCAACTGTATTATCACAAATCCAGCAGCCTGTCCTATTTCTGCTCACTATTCCCCAGTTTCCATAAGCCAATTCAGCAGACTTGCTTTGGTTCTGTACAGGTATGAGAAATATCCAGACCTAACAGGAACACACTGATACATTCTCTGCTCTTACATTGATATGCTCTCAAACTGCATATTCAAATCAGGCTCACAATTACTGTATTGCTATGAATTCTCCAGAAAAGTGAAAAATGTTCATAGCAAATTGCAAGGACATTCTGCATTGCTGCTGCAAGCACAGCACCTGTACTCTTGTGATCCTTCTACTAACACATACTTCTGCTGGTAAGATTTCTCATCTCATCCCTACACGATCTTGTCTTTCCTTCTTTTCATCCAGGTATCTTGTTTACACTAAAAAAAATACCAAGACTAAAAAAAATATGCAAGCCCTTAAGGGTGTAACCTAAAATGGTGTTGCCAGTTTTCCTTGCCACATTTGCATTAAAAGTTGGTGGCTTTTGTTTTTTTAAGTTGCTCTTTGAATGCCTGATTCATCAGCTGCACATGGAATTTTTTTGCATAGGACAATCAATTCTTTAAATGTCTCATTTCCTTACACATTACATTTCGTAAAGAAACATAAAAAGAAAAGTAGCATGTCCTGAATGGACACTCAGGAGAATGCAGGGGGGGGGGGAAGTTTCAATGCATGTCCTCAAAGGATGTAAAACAGAACTAGACTTAGCCAAGAGTTTGATGAGTTACAGTTCTACAAAATGAATTCTGCAGTATATTGCAACACGCTTGGTAATTTCTGAAATGCTTTGGAATGCTGTCTTCGAAAAAAAATAAAGGCCAAGTTCTAAACCAAAAATCACTCTGTTTTCAACAGATTGTACTGAGACAACTAAAGTCACACCAATCCAACAACAAAATAATACAAACATACCTTAACTCCTATGTACCAGTTTTCATCACTTGATCGCAAAACATTTTACAAAGCAGGTAAGAATCAAAGGCAGTTCCAAACCCTACCTAGATCTTTGGCTGCAGTCTTTAACAAGGACTGCATTTGCTCTTCCAGTTCATTCATCTTCTCTCTTAATTCTGTTAAATTAGGATCAAAAGAAGACTTGACAAGAAATTCATGATTCTCCACCTAGGGAAAAATAACAAGAAAAAATTCACATGAACAGATGCAATAAAAAAAAATTACCTCCCTGATCATACACAGTGAAATGAATTCAGTTAATCATTTATTCAACTTTTAAAATACGTATAATTTTGTAATGCAGTGTTGTTTATGATAATTGGTGTCTGATTCAACTGCAAAACAAATACACCTCAAACACTCATTTTCTCAAATAATATACTTTATACAATCAAAATATACCAATTTAACAGACTCCTTTCTGCTGAAATGAAGTTGCCTGCCTATTTATTTACAAACAAGTAACTGAGCAGTAGGCAAAGAAAAAAGAGAAGTCAGGGGAAATGAAATGTTATGTACATAATCTGTATGCTAGCCTGGACTTCTGCAGCTAATTCAGACAGAGTGTAAAAGGATGGGGCATTTCAAAACAAGAAGTCTTTGGAAATGGAAGTTTCTGAAACAGTAATTCCTGCCCAAAGGAGATTCAAAAGGTTATGGAAGGAACCTACTTAATATCACCAAAAGTCCTCCCCAGTTTCAACCCAGCTCTTGAGCTGAAAAGCATACACAGTTCCTTCTAAGCTTAACATTTTCAGAGGCACAGATGAAATAAGTTGTATTTCATCTTTTTTCTCTCTCTTCCTCATGCTTCCACTGCCAGGTGGCTGTATATTGAAAGCACCAACAAACACTGAAGCTGCCCCAAGTTGAGGAGGAGGTTGGAATAGAGGGTTTTTCAAAGGCCTCTTATGATTCTGTGAAAGACAGGAATGGAAGTGACAGTTTCTCAACTTTTATTACAGCTAGGTAAATGAATAACCACATCCCACGCTTTTTGAACTCAAATGTTTCTTTTTATATTAGAATGGATTATTGACATAATTTAGTTGCTATGACAACCTATCCTTCAATTGCACTCAGAATAGAGCCGTTTTGGTTTAACTCTCTAAAAATCTAGGGGGAATTTCAAGTCAAAGTTCAAGTTTTAACATTCATATAGACAAGGGTTATTCTCCTGGTAAAACTAGTGTTGGCTTATCTATAGCTATTTTCCAGTATCTTGATGGGGAGGAAAAACCAAATCCAACATACCAGATTCTATGGTACTTGATTAAAAATAACTGACTTGTTATTCTGTTTAGGACAACAAAACATTTTTAAAGTAGAACCTGAAAAGAAGTTTAAAGAGCTGGACTATGAAGGGTGAAGGCTTAGAACAGCTGTTAGTTTTAAAGAAAACAGAGTCCCAGGGCACACAAACTGCATCAACAGATGGTCTGTAACTAGTATAAAGCTATAAATTTCTTCATTACCATATATCACAAATTACAGCAACATGTCAATCAAACAGTCTTTCCATAAACAGTAAAAGGCAGTTGATGGATGCAATAACACAATACAAAGAGATAAAATGCAGTGCTTCTGCCTTTGGAGAAAAGTACGCGTGTTCAAAATTTTAAAGCCACTGCAGTTTCCACAAGTTCGACACCTTGTCCTTGTACCACATCTGGCATGAGGTTAGGCAGATTTTATACTTTCAGAATCAACTAAGACTGACACAGCAATCTTAAAAGACTTGCCAAGTTTACTAAAATTACTGAAAGACCCTGCTGAGAGAGGAACATGAAATACGTTTCTAACCAAGTATGTCCATTTCAAAATCCATCTTATCAGCTCTCTAACAAATATAATGGGAGAAAAGTAAAGTCAGCCTTTAAGCCTAAGTCAATAATTTTTCAGAGAGGTAAACTGTTAGTTATGAAGACTTAATCCCACTAAATAGCACCAAGTCTAATGAACTTCTTAGAAGTAAAAAAATATGTAATAAACATATTCTGGCTACATTCTAGACATGAGACATATCACAGTAACTTTAAAAATACAAAGAAGCAGAGAAATTTACAAAATTACTTGTCCACTTTCAATACTGACGAGGTTTTGAAAAAATAGTTTCAGGTCCACAGCATCCATGTATACAGAGCCTTTTCTCATTGGATAGATAATTTCAGATAGCAGGTGAATATCCTGTTGATATTCAACTGCTATACTAATAACAGTCTTCATATATTCCACAGATAAATTATCACTAACTGCTTAATATAGAAGATCAATTAAATTTAGTGAGTGTAGAGCAGATTGCGAAGTTCAATAAGAAACTTTAATTGCCAAGTAAACCCCTCCCACACACCAGCCCATACCTTATCCATGTCCAATGTTGTATCTATCATCTCCAGAAATTTTGAGAAGTCAGAGTAGATATCATTAAGGGGTGTTATGAACACTGCCAACAACAACATCTGGTGAGCTCCTGTTAAGAACAAACAAGAAAAATTATTATTCACAAAACCTCACATATTTACCAGAATTCACTTATCCAAGATAAACAACGCAACTACATAGCTGGTTAATTTTTACTAAGATGGGTTGTGATTATTTCACTGAAACATGTGTACCTTTTCCTAAATTGGCATTATCCCACCTACATTCTGATCGAGTTTGTACCTATCCTGTCATCTTTGTTCATAACTGGTTGTATTCATTCCCTTCTACTATGAGTAAGACTGCAGACAAATAACACTTTGAAAGTAAACCTGCTGTCTCAATGTTACCAATTCTTGCACATAAAAAGTTGAAATAGCTTTAGGAAAAGTGTAGGTCTCATCATCCACACTCAGTTTTTAACTTTCCTTAAAACAAAATTACCAAAACTTGGGAATATTTGGTAGATTACAATACAGACAAATAGAAATCGAGGTGTTTGATGTCATTTGATTTTGTTTTCCACAAAAAATCCAGATTTTTATAGTCACTGATGTTTCCACTAAACAGGAAGTCATCAAAATTAAATTAGACTCTTCCAAGGTATTTTGTTAGCACAGATACTCTGTGCTACTAAGTGACATATTGGCTGGAAGTCACCAAGAGCAGTTTACAGTTAACAGGCACAAATATTGTCAATTTTGTGAAAGAAGTATTTTCTTCAGGCCTACAAATAAGCACCTATGTCCAGCAGCCAGCTCTGAAAACATTCTGTCAGGAAATAAATGTTTACACCTTTGCAGCATTCAAGTTATGATTTAATCACAGAAAGATTAGCATTATTGACTATGTGATTTACAGAAAATGTCTCAAACTGAATCCAATACTAGGAGCTTAGAGTCACAGGATTATGTACAGAATTATGCTATTTGCCTCTAATGTTTGCAGGCAAGGCCTTGCACATTAACAGAGAAATACAGAATTGAGCTCTGGCTATTCCGCAGCCTCTCAATTTCTCACCAGACTAGGGAAAAAAGTTCTAATCTTTCACAAGAAAAATTTCCATACAAATTTATAGAAGTCACACAGTGAGGACATGATTACCCAAGGGAATCTCTCTTCTCTCTCAGCTCTGTAATTCAAGTAGAAAGAAAAAGTTTGGTTTGATTCCTTTTCCTCCCATGCCTTTTTGCTTCCCCACTCCCTTGAGCTTTTAAAGTTAAAGCTCTAAACTGATTAGTCTCTATTATTAGAGAAAAAAAATCATATATTATTGAGAGATTATTTAACTTGTAAAAATGCAGTTTTCTGCTGATTAAAATCTTTAAAATTAAGAGAGAGATGAAATAAAGTACAGCTCGTTTTTTATTCCAAATCTCATTCAGTATTTTCTTCTCCTCCAGTAAGAAGACACCTAGAAAATAAAAGGACTCAGCAAAGAAGGAAGAGATTGAAGAGCAGAAAACCTTCACATCCACTCTTCAGAGTGGATTTAGCAGTTTCCAGTGCTCCAGCTGACAGAGTACATGGCACACACCATGAAATGATCTTCAGTATTCCCGAATTAATGAAAAATGACTGTGCTTGAACCTAAAGTAGCTATTAGAATTTCTTTTACTGAAAGGAGTAAGTTAAGTAGGGAAGTTTCATTATACCATTTCATTATTTAAGTTTGAAGAGTACATCTTCAGACATCACAGAAAGATGTCACATTAATTTATTAAGTAAATTAAATACCAATGTATTTACATATATTTATTATATGGTTAGAACCCATACATTGCAAAATTTATTTACACTTTCAGTCCAACTTGAAACTCAGTATCCAACATTTGAAGGAAGTAAAATAGTGGAGTTAGTAAATACTGAGTCTTTTTAAAAGCTGTATGTGTATGCCTTTCTTAAAAGCATAGCACTCATCATTAAGAGAATATGAGCAAGAAACACCATTGAAAAATTCTAAATGAAACCCCAACATGTCTTGCACCTGCATTCATAAACTCATAGAAAAGATGCATAGTAAAAAAACCCACTTTTGCACCTACTCAACATTATCAGCATGTAAGCTAACCACTGAGAGAAAGACTAATGAACCTATGTACAGCCAAAAGCATAGATGCATACTGATCACAGAGCCTATCTGTTCCCAGGTACAGTTTTTAATTTAAACCATAATTTACTTACTGAAGCACAGAGAAATGTTTATTACACACATTAAAAACTTGACTATTAATATGGTTTAAAAGTGTTGTATAGAAATTAAAATCAAGCACTAACCTTCAGACTTGAAACACAATTAGTCTGGCAACAAACTGACACTATCCAGGGAATACAGACAAATCTCATCAGTAAGTGCACCAGCCATTTTGATTGCATAATCGAAATTGGGATAAAAGGAAAAGAACAATGGAAATTGGGATAAAATATAGTACAGTTAACTAGAGGCAGATCATACCCATATAGTGCAACATCTCTCTGAGATACTGAATGCCTAAAACAAAGGGAAATCTGCAGACCTAATTTGGGCTGTTCTAAAGCATTCAGCAGGGTGTCACAGGAGATGTTAAGGTGCAAGGTCTATGATTTATGAAATGATCAGGAGGCAGATAAAGGGGACATCACCCACTTGCAAAGGATGAAAGAGCTGAAAGGACATCAGCAATACAGTCCCTCCAGGGCTTAGACAAGCATTTATCTTTAAAAGATGTGTGAATTTATATTATTGCACAAAAGAAAGCTGCTTATAAAAGCCACTAAAATATACAATATGGAAGATACCAGTAGATTATATTGGAATAAGATGAATCAGAAATAGATCAGCACTAACTGACCTTAGAAACTGGGCTAATAGAAATGAAGTAGAATTTAACACGGAGTAAGATGACACATTGATATATAAATGTGTTTCCACTATGAGTAAGGGAATAATCAGCTGGATATGAGAAAGGAGGGGAAACAGCCAAGTTTTGATCACAACATGGTTATAATACACCAGTGCAACAGTCTTGGAAAGAATAGTACTGAAACAGGCAACAAAAGGTATTTCCAAAAGCAGAGGAGGGGGATTCAAGTCACTGTATACAGAATGGTAAAAATACATCTGAAACCCAGCATCCAATTTCTGTGTCCTGCATATTTACAGCCTTAAGATAAAGAGTGCCCATTTGAGATAGGAAGGAAGATGTTTCAGTAGCTTCTTGAAGACAAAAATCTTTTAAGTACCTACATTTTATGCCCCAGTAATTTGAGTAATGAACTGCTGCTCCCTTTTGCCAGCCATAGCAAAATGATTTGATGACTCAGAGTCCTTTCCCATCTTATGCTGATTTCTTACGTCTAAAACAGAAGAAGTCATCTTCACTCATTAGCTCCCTCCACAGGTTTCACCATCCATAAAAACAAGGATCTCAATTAAGCAATGCTTCGCACTGAGGGAAAGGCAATCACTGCTGATCACTTCATGGTATAGTTGCTCTCCCCACAGCCATTCATGAGGTAAGAAGTTCAGAAACTGGCAGATACTCAGAATGGTGAAAAATCTTTCTGACTTCCCATCCCTTGATGAGTTAAAACATTTTGTACAGTCACAAACAGAAAAATTACCAGATCCAGTCTGAATCAGTCACACACATTCAAAATTACCAGACCATTCATGTAGTTTAAACAGGTGGTACAAGCACAAAGAAAAATAAAAATAACACGTCGCCTATTTTAAATTATCTTTGATATACTGCTGGTGATTGCCCTACTAAGGCCAACTGATTCACATGCAGAACAGCAAGAACCTTTTGCAGTCTATTAATTTTTCCATATGGTGAGCTTAGCAGTTTGCCTTACACAGCTTGCTCCTCAAAACTTCTAAAAATGGAATTGTTTTCCTACCCCAATGTTATGACAGAGAAACTCTGTTGATCCAAATGACAACTAATAGAAAAAGAAATACAGACAGGAAGCCAACATTCTGAACTAATACCTCAGTTTAAGATGGGAATCCAAGAGCTCCACGTCAAGGCTAAAAGAAGCAGAGTCTGTTTGGAAAAGCCAAAGGGACACGACTGAGGCAGCTAAAGAGTGGCACAGCTCTTTAAGAACAAAAGTAAACAAAAAAGTTGTATCTGCCAGTTCCTTCCCAGCTTGAGATTTTAACTGCTTTTGGAAATAACAAAGCCAGCAACTAAAAATTAATTTATTTTAAGATTAATATTTTAGAAGATAAATTTCATTACCTGAAGTCATAAAACTATAGTACAGAAAAGTATAAAACACTGGGTAGCTTTATTGCCTACTCAAATACAGGAGAGATTTTTTGCAACCATACCATTTCAAATAACAGTTCTCTTTAAGGCTTTGCTGCTTGCTTTATGCACAGAGATTTTCAAACAAATTAATGGGCTTCTACAAAAATATGCTTTCTGGCAGGTTGGGACTGTTACTGCTAAATTTAATCACCCCTTCATTATGCTGATCTTATCCTGCATTTTCTTGGCTACACACAGAAAAGAAAAAGAAATAGCAGCATTTATGTTTTCTAGAATTGCCTGTCATAGTACTGCTCTTCCTACTAATGAAGATCAGACAAAACTCTGCCACATTACTCGTATCAAATACAGGAGCACGACGATTTAAAAAAAAAAAGCCACTCCAATTATACTAATAACGCTTAAATTGATTTTTTTTGTGTTTAATTACAACCCAAAGTGCAAAATGTCTTCAAAAGGAAGACAACAATATTGTATGAATGTTATCTTTTTTGTAAGATCATAATAACACACACAATTGGTCAGAAATTCTTAGAGACGCGTCCAGATCAAAGATTACCACACCATCACCCAAGTATTCAAGTATTCAAGTTCTAGTATTTCAGGTATTACACACTAATTGGAACACTTATTCATGCAAGGATTTGGCTATGTATATTATTAAGTATCTGACTGGCATTTCAGAATTTAACCTCATTTCAAATTCAAATGTGTTTAAGCTTTATCCCTGCAACAAAAGAACACGGGGAACACATTTTTGGAAATCTACACACTCTTTCTTTGCATCATCAATATACTATGAAACACTGAAAATAGATGGGGGTAGTATTACCTTCATGTTTTTGTAGTGCTGCTATAACATTAGGCACTTGATTAATAGCCTGGTACATTCGGTAACAGTCCTGTAAGTTTGCTGCTTGTCTCTGAAATTTCTTTGCCATCCGGTTGAGGTCTGGAAAGCGACGTAAGAGATCTTCTTGAAGGCACTGACGTAGTTCTGGATCCATCACAAATGCTTCAACCAAATTCAACCTAAGTAAGAAGTTCACAGCAATGATTAGCATGGCATAATATGTAATTCTTTTATGACACCAGTGAGAATGAAAACACTTATCCGACAGTTCCTATCTGTACTTTCCCTATGGTTGTATCCATTGGCCAACTCGCCTGATTTAAAAAAAACAAATGAAACTAAGACAACCCATGAGCTGAGAAAGCAAGGATATTTAGCCTATGTCAGGCTTCGGTAGTTTTGAAAAGTTGGGGTTTCTAATGAACAGCATTGAAGGGAAACTGTTTTGAGCACTAATGCCAACATCTATTCAATTAGGTATGTTAACCCTCAAAATCAACTCTGAGATTAATCCTTTCCCTGAACCATAAAAGAAGTCTTCCAGTAGTCTATGAAAAAAAGAGGCATTAACTAGGAAAAAACCCCCACTCTTGGCAGATTTTAGCTTCCTGTGGTCGAGGCCAACATTTACACTGCGCAGCTGTGCAACCCTGGACCACAGAATCAGAGTCCTCAAGGTTGGAAGGCACCTCTGGACACTGACTACTCCAACCTCTGCTCAAAGTAGGGTCACAGCTAAAGTCAACTGCCCGGGACAGTGCCCAGTCACATTCTGGGTATCCCCAAGGATAGCGCCAGTATTGACCCCTGGAACACACAACTAGCGACTGACCTCCAGGTGGACTTCATGCCCCTGATCACCCTCCTTTGAGTCTGGTAGCTCAGCTGGTTTTCAGCCCACCACACAGTCTACTTGCCTAGTCCATACTTCATCAGATGTAAGGGGAGACAGTGACAGCTGAAATCATGATAAGCAACATTCACTGTTCTTCCCTTATCCAACCACCTCAATTTGTTGTAGAAGGCTATTGGGTTAGCCAGGCATGATCTTCCTTTTGTAAATCCATGCCAACTACTTCCAAACTACTGTTTGTCTCATGGCAGGTATTGGGGGACTGCATTCTTATCAACGTCTGTACTGTCTGCCAGCCTTGTTGTCACCACTGACTCCCAGCTTGCCTTCCCTTACTGCAGGTCCCTGACATTTTGGGTTGGCTGTTTTTGTTGGTGTTTTTTTGTTTGGTTGGGTTTTTTTATGTGGGGTTCTTTTTTTAATAGTGAAATAAATATTCTTTCACTGCTGAAAGCAAGTGTAAATCTCAACAAGAAGTGACAGAGCATTAAATTGTATTTCTTCACTAGAATGTAACTGACTTTCATACATTTCTTGTTTTGTTTTTTTTGCATCATCTCTACATATTTTGCATTTGCAGTTAAACAAAGAAGTCAGATATTGTTTGTTTTGGAGAGGCCACTTTTTTTCGGTCATACTTTCAGAATAGGAAGGGAGAGCTCTGCCTCCTTCAGAGACCTCCATGCATTATATACTGTACTCATTACTGGTTAATCACATTAACATATCATCTATCAATATCTTGGCTTCAGCAGGGAAGTTAATTTCATGTAGAGACATGTAAGCAAAGAAAGGACAGCTTTCACCATATTATTCCTCCTGGTTTGCTTACTGGCAGAAAAATCCATTTGTCTCAATTACAGTAACATTTGCACTTGCAAACTGCATTGGAAATTACTTTTTTTTTTTTGTCATTTTGAAAGCAGTAATCTCTACATTACACCATGCAGTGTTTTGCAGAGAGTGCCAGTTGCTGGCAACAGTACACAGGGGTTAACATGGTACACTGCCTCAGATAATTAGCAAAGGCTCACTCAAGAAACCAAGGCTTTGGCCAAGGCAATACAAGAGACAAAGACCCCCTGGACAGGCAGTGGTACACATCTGTATATAAAAAAATTCAAAAAGGATGTCCTTCTGTTGCAGAAAGTATTCTACCCCCAGCATTCCATGAACCTTCTGTATTATACCAAACAAAACCAATTAAAAAGATGAGAGAAGAATCCTACCTCTACATTTACCCATTCAACTACTGCCTTAATAAATACAGAGATCAACATTACTAATTCATAATAGTGCTTTCCTTCCAAAAGATAAATTCAAGTTTCAGCATGTACACAGAGCTTGCGATAAGTAGACAGGAATATACTTAGGATACCTACCGCAAGAATGCAGAAGATTTGTTAAAGAAACATGATAAAAGCCAAGTAATTTTCAATTCTAATCCTTGTTGGTGTTTCTGAGCACAATTTCTAGCTTTCAGGCTTCTGTCAAGAAGGTTTGGAGGAATAATAGGAATTATGTGATCTTGTCACAGCAGATACATTGCCGTGTTTATGACAAATCCCTACATTTTACCAAGCAGACCTGATTTACGACTCACATTACAAACTGACTTCTCTAAGGCACCAGCAGCAACCAGTGATCAAACACGTTTTCTAAAGACCAGATTTTTTTAAAATATTAAAAAACAAAAACAAAACCAAAAACAAAACCCCCACCAAACTAAAGACACCCGATACAACTGCTTAACAGCCTAAATATAAGCCCACTAATTGGATGTTTTCCTAACATCCCCAAGGGATTAGAGAAGGAACCATCTTGCCAACTTGTACCTCCTCACAGAAGCTAAGGAACTTGGTCATTTTTAGTCATTTTTAGTCATTTTTAGTCATGTAACCTGGAAACAATTCCTTTGGGAAAAACAAAACGGGATTCAATGAAAACTTCTCCACAAAGCAGACCCATGTGTTACCTTCCTTGGTCTTTAGCAGTGACAGTCATGGCAAACACACAAGAGGTTGTACTATCCTGGTGTTACATGCTCTCACTTCCCAGGTAATATTTAAGATTTGTAAGCATATTTATCACTTCTCAATTATCACAATACCACCACATATCAATCCATAAAGAGGAACTAGTTGCAAACACCTTCAAGTTTTATTACCTGCAAAACTCCACGAATTTCTGGTTTAAAACAACCTTTCATCACTTAAAAAAAGTACTAGGAAGAAAGCAAGACACATCAGGAGTGTTTTTCCACTAAAAAAGTAAATTTTAATCTAGAAAAATACTATTCTTGCCTGCAGTAGGAAACCAGAGTTTGGTGTTTTATCCAACCTGCTTAGGCTACAGACTACTCCACAGTTTCAACATTAAATTTTCCAGCATAAAAACTTTTTTTTTTCTGATTTTGAAGGCCAGTCTCGCACACGCAAGAATGTGCAAAATTCAAGTTCACCATCAACATTAGATCCTATCTTGCCCTCTGATAGCTTATGCTTAAAGCCAGAGTGCTTAGCCTCTCTTCCAAGATGTCTTTACACAATCAGTAATACTGGAGTATGGATATATACACAGAATCACTTCTTGGAACTTGGTAAATGTTGCACTGGGAAAAGTGCTGCACTGCACCAGTAGCAACAGTTTTTATAATGCTACTGTACCTTATCTTTAAAATACACAGAGACTTGCCTTCAACCTGACACAGAGATGCCCAACACCCTTCATGAATCCATGTAAACCTCTGTAAGACACAACCAGAATATGTCCATTCTTTCTATACACATTGGTTTATACTTTTTCTCATTAAAATCCAAACCATTCCTGTTCCCTCCAATCAGTTGGCCTGGTTTGGTCTTCATTAAAAGTTTGGTCCTTACTTGTGTCACCTATAAAAGTGTCAGTACAGTTGCTATAATGATCATTAAAGAGTATCTTCTGGACTCTTGAGCTTATCTCCATCAGGATTTAGACTTCTTCTTTTTCTTGCTTGTGCCTTTTGCACAAACAAACCCTTCACTTTCATCACATGATTCCCTCAGCTTGTTCAACAGCCTCTTGGAAAAGGACTTGTCAAAGGCATTTTGAAAGCTCTAATTTATTTTTTTCCCCCTCTTTTGTCCACAACAATGACAAGTTCAAAGAAGTCTCAGATCAGCATGAAAATTTTCCTCTGCCAAAACCATGATAATTAGACTAACATTTCATGACCTTACTAGTACTGTTCTATCTTCCCTCTTACAGTTGCCAACCACTAAGATATGTCTGACAGGTTTGTGTTCATGCCACATTTTGCATAACAATTTCCTGTTGGTAAGAACACATAAAAGGTTGCTGAACAGAAAGAATAACATTAAGGTAATGCAACCATAAGCCATGAATAATGCTCACAAGTAATAATGAAATCAAATGACAGTTTGTTTTTAATATAAAGCTCAACTAAGGAAAAAAAAAAGGAAAACACAAAATGAAACAAACAAAAGAATCCAAGAAAGTGTAATCAAACAACAGCTGACAACACTGGATAACTTGTTTCTGCCACACAGGCAAAAGGGAAAGGAAAATAGGGCAAAACTTTCCACCGCAGATCTAAGGCTGCACAGTCAAGATAACAGAAAAAATGATAAGTAGTGAAACCACACTAGAACATAAATGAAATCTTTGTTTCAAGACTGTTATTTAAGTTTGCAAACTAAACTACAAAAACAGCAAACAAAAGTTCCGCTAATATAACTGAAAATCAACACAAGTGCTTTTCTTGAACTTGGAAATTGTAACTACCTTTTATTCCTGCTATGCAAACCCACAGCTGTTTATCAGCTTTGAACTCTGTGCAATAATAAGTAACGTTAGGCTTAGTGTGCTCTGAGAGACAGAGAGAGAAAAAAACCCACCCATCTCCAAGGGTCTGCTGGATATACTGGAATCCAGCTTAAAACATTTCATCTTTCCCCAGTTTTACTGTTACTAAGAGTCATCTCTTGAACCTACTGTTGACAAAAGACTAACACTACACCAAAAAAAAGACAACAAAAATCTGTTTTCAATCTCATAAATGTCACACACTTTCCCAAGTCTCAACACAACACTTCGTTCCACCGAGGTTGACATCACATTTGACATCAGAAGAGATTGCTTCTTCTTTTGCTACAGCTATGCAGCATTTTTCATCACCATTTTAAGGTTATTGCACTCAATACTGCCTCAACACAGAGGCTGTCAGGAGGGCTTAATTATATTTCTAGATTTTTACAGAGCTAGATATAGAAGTTTAAGTTAATAGGGAAACATTAATCAAGACTGATTTGTATACAGATTTCATAGAAGGATGAAAAGAATTTAGTTTGCAGAAATAATAACTAAACTAAGATATGAAAATAAAAGATCAGTTTGAATGAACAGAATATTTTTAATGCCCGAGCAGGATCAGCCAGCATAAAAAAGAAAATCTAACAAATCAATAAGCTGTACAATACACTCATTTATAAAGCATCTAAGATGTAAACTTCTCCACCACCATCCTGCAAAACCCTGGGTAGTTCCATGCCTCTCTGTGCATGCAGGAGGAACAACACTTCCCTCAAGCACCTCTGCTCAGAAAAAGGTTTTTTATCATTTCATGAAACTTGGATCCATAAAAAATCAGTAATACATACTTAATAATAAGTAATATATATTTAATTACTACTACAGGGGTAGTGACTTAAAATCCCAAATACTTGTAGATGTTTTCATGGGGAAAAAAATGTACTAACTAAAAACTCCACGTGACACGAGGAAAAAAAATTGTTAACACTGAAATCAAATTAAGAATGTACTCTTTTACAGGAGAAGCTGACTTTTAGGAAGATTTTAAAGTTTGTAACTCCCCTATGTAACAGCTGCATCTTCTGAAGAGCGCATATTTGTATTCTCTGCCTGCTAAAGGGTTTCTTGACAGCAGATTAAGATCAACTTTCCTGTTCAACTTGATTATAGCAAATTTTAATCGAGAAACACCACTTACAAAAGCAACATATTAAGAACTGCTTTAAGATATACTGAGCCTTTCATCTCACCACAAGTTTCAGAGTATGCACAGTTGTATCAGTTTAATTTCATATTTTCTTTATACAAAGGAAAGTGGAAAAACACTTCATGTACCACTATTTTGTTTTCCCTTGGGTTTCTTTCAAACCCAGATCTCTTCTTAATCCAATTCTTCTTAATTTGCCTTTAGCCAAGGCAAATCCTCCCTTCACATACTTAACCTAGACATATAAAACACCATCTTACCTGTTCTAATTCAGTTTTCCTTTCCACACAAAGCATATGGGATTTTAACACCCTGGAGGAAGCCCACACCAGAGCAAGTTGCTGTAGTTGATTAATAATGGCATTTGTGTTTTCCAGCCAGAAAAAAGCAAGGCACTATCCTAAGCTCCCTTTATAGACTTCTCCTGGTGACCCAGTCGTTCCCTAGGCAATCATCTCTCTCACAAAAATCAGCCAAAGTCCAGTTCACTGCCTCAGGTAAGCAGTAGATAACACCTTAAATTTGCAAAGCTCTCTTTTCATGCCAGAGAACCTCAGTGTGCTTTACAGCCTTTGAAGTATTGACAGACACCTAAGATGGGCACATGGGAACCTAAATCAGATCTCTGAAGCCTAATACAGAGAAGTACTTTAGTCCAGCTCACATCTTAGCAGCATAAAGATCACACTGACCATCCCAAGACATTTTGCCCAATACAATCAGAGCTGTTGCATGCATTTATAAAAATAACATTTCAAGTTTCTCAGACAAGCACAAAGAAGTAACAATGCAAAATACTTAGGCAACACACACCTGCTTTTGGAAGTGGTAAGTTAGACACAAAAGACTTTTTTTATGAAACTGGAGCAATCTCTGTAAACAATTTGAAATAAAAATAACACAAAACCTGAGGAACGAGGAACGAGCAGCTTTAGAGAGACTAATACCATCAAAAGCCATTTTATTTTACTCATATACCATAGGCTTAGGACCAGTGATCTTCTCAATCCCCACTCAGCTCACACTGGAAACTGTGCATAGAGAGAAGCTGCCCTGATTTCTGGCAGTGAGCATCCAGCTGGTAGCAACTTTTACCCAAGCAACAGGAACAGCCTTGCAGGGGGCTCACCACAGGCACCAGTTCTTCCAATACTTCGACGATGCAAGACTTGAATCCAGGCTTTTGAGAACGTTGCTCTCTGGCTGAGTTGTATACACACCTCTCCAGCACTTCTTACATACGAGACAGAACATCCCAAACAAGGGGTCAAAATCTTCCTGTTTTTCTAATAAGACTGTACCAATTTGGCCCTAAAATATCATTAGGGTCCAAAATCTGACGTCTGAGCGAGTGTCCCAAGCTGGTCATCTGAGCGAGATCTCTTTCAGCTCTCCCAAATTTGTATGCACAAGTGCCTGTAGTTCAGAAGCAGACAACACAGGCAATTCCAACAGGCTTGGGTGAGAGGCCTGTGCCTAGGTAAGGAAGGTTTCTCCCTACTCTGTCTGCCAAAAGAGCAGCCTGCACATTCACGTTATTCCCCTCCATGCTAAATGGTTCAAGTTGTTCTGTTTCCCACCTGCTCTTGCCCAAATCATGTGACCTGTTATTGTTTCTTCCTGGCATGCTAGCAAAAAGTTGGTTTTGTTTCCTCAGTTAATATGCTGTAAATGTCTCTTTGTTATCCAATCACTTCACAGCTTCCCTCCCTGAAAACTATTGTTACAACCTAAAAACAACAAAAAAACCCCTAAACTAAAAGATATACCTTGCCTACATAACAAAACTTTGAAGATGACAGTGAAGTACAACAGTGCACATACATCCTCGATGCAGAATTTGAAGTGCATTACTGTTTTATGCGAGGGATGTGAAATTACAGGCTTCTAACAATGAAAAGAAATTGTATAATAGATTAACAGCAACAGCAAACCAGGAACAAAGAGCCCCACAGTGATGCATGTCACAGTTTACCTGTAATGTCTGTGTTCTTCCAAAGACAATGCTGTCATCCCAGTAAGATTATAGCAATCCCTGTACTCTGATGACCTCCCTAGCTTCTAAAAAGATTTTGCAATGATTCACAGTTCTAAACCCAAACAGTTTCAAAACTTCTTCCCTGCAGGAACAAAACAGTCATAGAGACCAAGCATGACTTGGCTCAGTGGTAGAGCTTGAAAGCTGTCCTGCTCTTTACACAGGCAAGCCACGGAGCACAGAGGAAGAAAAGATGGTAGTCTGGAAAAGGGAGCTGTGGACACCGCAGGTTAACACTGAGGGTGATGCTCCCAGTTGCAGCCCCCTCCTTAAACACACATCTTCATTTGCTGTGGCTGTGTTTGCTTTCCACCTCTGGCTTCCCTGAACCACCTTGTCCTGGGGTGGCCCTGCCAGCTGTGGAAAAGCCCAGTTGTATCCTGATGTTGTCTTAAGATGTATAAGAAAATATGCCCTCAAGCCACAGTTCTACCAACACTTCTAAGCTGGCAGAAACTGGTACTGCCACCATGAAAAGTGTGAGATAATACTGTGGCCCATTGTTCTTCTACCTGCCATACTTTCTCCCTCAAGTTTTAAATTAAGTAAATCAAGGGATCTCAAGGCACATCTGATGCCCCCAGGACGTATTTAGCACTAAAAATTGGTCTTCACTCCATTATAACAGGGCAGCTCTTCAAATTGAAGCCACTACTATCATCTTTTAATCTCAAATATAAGTTGAAGCAACCACAGATATGATGACTGCTTTTGCAGCTCTATTGAAGTAATCCCTTGCAATACAGAGCCCAAGGTTTGAAGAGCAGCTTTAGACCCTAGGAGAGCCACAGAAATAAAATTGCACACACTTTCCAGAGCTCTGGGTACACAGAGCATGCTACTAAGCAGCTGGACAGATCAGGCTCCCTGCTGTTTAACCTGAAAGATTAAGCAATATAAGAGAAAGCCACATCCAAATATCAGTCTCCTGCCTTTTCTAGTTTTCCTAATTAGTCTCCAAACCAACAATACCGGATATTTCTAACCTCAGGATGGTTCATTTAAAGATAAACTTTTAACTCAAATAAATGCATTCTTCCAAATAATCAAGAGTTCACACTCCTCTACAACAGTTATATAACATAAAATTAATATTTATTAGAGAGGCAACAGAGTCTTTCCCATCCTACATGAACTCTTGAATGTACCATTTGAGTATTATGTTAAAGTTTAGAGATAGTAAATTAAAGCCCTGAGATTATCACGGGGGTACCAGGCACAAAGTAACTATTTTCTGTAACAACCAAGCAAAGCTTTGGAAGCTGTATGAATTGACTGTGAGGCAAGCTAATAAGCTCAGAATAAAAATACAAAACAGGATTATCAGGAAAACCAGTGAACTCCAATTTAACATTGGGGTTTTTTTCCTCCCAAGATACTTATGTGTTCTGAAATAAGTTAACAATAATTCATTATTCTTGCATGAGTGTTTAAACACTTTCCAAACCCAGGAGATGAGGCAAGGTAAAGAAGAAAACAATTCTTCAGCAAAAAAACAAAATCTTTGGTCTAATTCTTGCCAGCAAGGTACCACTTGATGCAATTAAGACCTTGCTACTGAAGCAGACTGCTGCAGCAGCAGTATTTTTAGACCTTGAAGAAAAGGAGTGCCTGGCATCATGCTGAAGAACATGCAAATAAAGCAGCACCACACAACAAGCAGAGCTTCACTTTGGCCCCTATATCCAGGACACACATCAAAGTGAGGAACTGCAGGACTCTTCAGGCATGCACACAAATTCCCTACAACAAAAAGTAAGAGAAGCAGAAAGGAATCATTTTCCCTTCATTTATGGGGCAAGGCTGGCAGTGCTCCTGGTGGCACCAGCACAGATCTGTCCCTTCACACAGCCAAGAGCTGCGGGCTGTGAACTGTGTTTCACAGCAATACAGAGGGGGAATACTGCACAGAACGACAAAGTGTTACCAACCTTTAGACATGCATGTTTATACAAGAAGAAAACAGAAGATCCATCAGCAAAGCTGAATTTTGAATGCAAGATGTTTTACACAGCAAATCCTTTCCAATTTCTAAAACCCATCATGATCCTGCTGGACTAAACAGTCTCTTGCTCTCAAGGAACTGCACAGACAAAAGTGATAAAAGGATAACTCATAAACCAAGATTCCCCAAGTATCACCCAAAAACTTCATCAGAGACATGTTTTTTGTCTTTCCAATGTTAGCAAAGATATTATTTATTTATTTCCATGCATATATTATTTTCCATAAAATTTTCATAGTCTGCTTTCTGTAGGAGCTAAAAATAGTCAAATAGCATCTTCAGAGTGAATTTGTCAGGAAAGCAGCGGGTTTATTAAGCAATGCCAGTGCACAGCTCTATTTCACAGATTCAGACACTTTTCCAGTCCAAGGATTGGCAGATAGCCATTCTATCCTCCTGTAGCAAGTTTGGTAATCCAACTCACAACATAAATTAATTAGCATAGGCTCTAAAAAGTCAAAATACCAAGAGAAAGCAAACACTTACAAGTCAGATTATTAAAATTGAACAACAGGCTTTTGGTATTAGTTGACCTGCACTTAAGAAGATGTTAATCTTCTCATGTTTATGATGATAGCAGGTCATGGACCAGCTGCAGAGGAGCAAAAGGATTAATTTTAGATGACAACTTCCCTCACTTTGTCATGGATTAGTTTTCATCATGTGAACAAGCCAAATCAAATTAATCTGGAGATATGAGACCAAAAACAAAAAGCAAGTAGGAGGTACAGATTGCCCCTTTTGGCAACTGCCTGGTTTTATTGGATTAGATGCTATACAGCATGATATCCCTGATTATTTAAGCATGACAAACTCCCCATCAAAAGATAAATGAGGCAGCTACAGGAACACTAGTGCGAGTGCCAATAACAAGGGAACTGGTGACAATCCACACTCAGGGGAGCATGACTGCACCTTTTGACTTCAAGTGCTTACAGACAGAGTTAGCCATCTACAAAACAACTCCGTACCACAGGCTGCTGCATGGTGCACAGGAGTCAAAAACAAATAAAAAAACCTTCACACCAAATCTTGACCACTGAAGACCAAAGAAACCTACATACAGAACAGGTGGTGTGAGCAATGTCAAGGACATGAGGGCAAAAAGATTCTAATTTGAATAAAGACAAGAACAACCAGTTTTACTTTTTTTGAACATTGCCATTCAATCAACACAGTATTTAGGCTTCTAGAAAACAAATGCCCATCTTTTAAGAATTATTAATAAAACTCTGTTTCTTATATGACAACAAAGAGCAATGAAGACGATGGAGCAAGAACCCATCAAGTACTACACAGTCATGGGCACGTTTGTAAGCCCCATATAGAGAAACTGCTCCACCCAAAACCTTCCAGAGAAACACAAGATGGAAAGCAGCAGGGGCTGCTTCTCAGCCTAATGCCTAAAGGCGCAGAGGTTTTCTGCCAGTCTTCCCTTTTAATTAAATATGGCATTTTTGAATCCTGTGATAAAACTATATTACTGCATGCTCTTTAAAGACTAGAGACAGCTAAGGAAAGGTGTTTCCATTATTATTTTTTTGTGCTTTATTCCTTACAAGTTGCCATACACTATTAAAATTAAGAGGTTAAGTTTATTACACTACTCCATCAACACTAATACTCTTTTGAATTGCTAACCTGTACATTTCTTTAATCTTGTGCAGACTAAGAGCATACTGAACAAGTTCTATTTCTTAGTCGTAAAAATCCAAATATTTCTTCATTTGCATTCATTCTGTACAGAAGAAACTCAAAACTGTATGTCAACAAAACATTAAAGACTTATACAAGATTCATACATGAGAAATGAAATTAAATTGCAAGTCAAGACAAAATTATCTTGCCAAGAGCTTCCACTGCAGTGTCCTAAGATCCACCTTCCTACTGTTTTTGCATATAAATTAAATAAAGCAGAAACAATAATGTGTCCACTGTTCTTTCACAGAGAATATACCATATTCCTATATACAATGTTCAAAATAGTGACTACCAAGGACACTGTTACCAACCTGAGAGCTTTGCACCTGTACACAGTAAAAGTTTTCATACAGTCCTGAACACTTAAACACAGATTCTAAGTAAAAGTTAACAATGGCAGTAAATGCCATCCACCCCTAATGGCAGGCTGAGAGACAAAGAACAGTATGGCAGCAACAGATTCACATTTCCCTAAATAAACAGCAATTTGATTATGTCTTACAAGTCTGAAAACCAATTTGACATTTCAGTCAAATTTTAATTTTCATTTCTGTTGAGCCTCAAAATTCAGATGCAAAAGACACTGACTAAAAGCTTAATCCTTCTATTCATTTTGCACCAAGTGAGGACTTGTCAGGAAGAAGTGGGCGAGACTAGAAGATACTATGACTACCTGCTCCAGTGCTGCACCACTGAATGCCACCTGTAATTTACCGATTTGCAACACTGATTGCTGATCCCTGACCTAGAAGACAAATTATTTAAACAACGTACAGAATACAATCACCAACACTGTCTTTCCCACACCTGAAGGTGTCATGAAAGGAGTCTTTTTTTAAGCTTGTCAGACAAGAAAACTAAAAATAAGTCTTTTGCAACACAAGAATCCAAGCTTTTTGAAAGGTTTCGAGCACCTGGCATTTTGATGGAAGTTCCTTCCTAGAGACACGGCCTGACACGTGCCTGACTAGTAGAGCTTTTGTTTAATGTCTCTAGACAGCACTCAACGTCAACCTCAGTTTCACAAGCAGACCCAAATGAAAATACAAGTAAACTGGTAGTTTTGAAAAGAGTAAACATAGGTGAAAGGAGGGGAGAGGGTTAAAGAAGAAGCATTGAGAGCTTCAAGCTCCAAACATTTCTGTAGGGAACTTAGAGATGATAACTTTTGGAATGACAAAGGTGACATTTTTCTAACATTTCTAGAGGCTTATTGGAAGCCAACACCATTTTCATGTCACTGGAATGACAACTTCTTTTATGCGAAGTATTTATTGCATCACGATCTCCATGACAATAAGAAATCATATTTCTGTCTTCCAATTGGTTCAGATTCAACCTGTATTTCAGAAGCTTCTTTAAAGGCATTAGGAGCACTCTGAGCATTTAAAATGCATTTGAATTAGGTCATTTAGACAAACCTCCAAGCTGGTCACATTTTCCCTTCCCTTACTGAGGACACAGGCCACCACATACTAATTAAACTGCCTGAAATCTGTCTGTGGCTGGGGAGAAGTACTGACCTGTACTCAGAAAAGTACTGAAGGTCTTTCCAGAGCTGCTAACCACAATGAAAAAAGCAACAAAGCCTATCTGCAATGCTTTGCAGGGACAACTGCAGGTTAGAAAGGAACACAAAAGCAGTGAAGACCTATTGCAGAACAATTTACCCTGGAACTCAAGACCTTTAGGTCCAGCCCCTGCTCAAAACAAGGCTAATTTCAATTGAACACTGAACAAGAACAGAGATACCTCCATCTCTCTGAGCACACATTCCAGAGTCTGACCATCCTCATGGGGGAAACTTTTTTCTTTATATTCAGCTTGGAGAGTCCTTTGGTGAAGTTGGTGTCTGTTTTGTCTCATGGTTTTGCTGTGCCTTTGCCTGACTTCTCCTTCTCCCTGACTCCCATGCTCTCAGCAGCTGAAACAAGCAGTTAGAGCTGCCCCTTAGTCTTCTCCTATACAGACTACAAACCCAGCTCCCTCAGCCTCTCCCCACTCACCACACGTGCAGCAGCTCACGGACCTGCTCAGTGGCTCTCTGCTGGACCTGTTCTTTTTGTCTATCCTGTCCTGCAAAGCCCTACACTGGATACACTACTCCAGATGCAGCCTCACAGCTTCCAAGCAGATGTGAACAATCAAGTTCCTTGAGCTGCTCTTACCAGTGGAGCCCAGTGGAGGGTCACCCTTGGCTCCTGCCAGGGCACTGCTGACCCCTCCCAGAGCTCAGCCGACTCTGCCAGCCTGTGCAAAGATCCAAGTATCACATTCCACCCCAGCAGGTGCTGGGCTGATTTGAGTCCTCCAAGAGAGCCAGGGCCTTTGGTTATGCTTCTTCTTCTCATCTCAAGGGAACAAGTTAGGGGAATTTTTTTCATTTTTAAACAAGCTGTTACTTTAATTATCAATACAGACTGATTCGTGGGAATGTCCTGTAAACTTGAGTTTTTACCCTGCTAGCTATTTATTCACCTCAAGCTTCCCAAATATGTTACTTTCTGACTCTGCTAGAGACAGGGCTCATTTCCACAATGTGGCCCCCATGCAGCCTGATATTTAGGAACACCGGAGAAAAGCTCAAAATAGGCTTGAATCAGAACACGTGATATTTGAGTACAGCCTTTAACTCCTCTGAGACCCCTGCATCTCTTCTACAATAGGACACAGGCATATAAGAGGTTCAACCACAGTATATGTAAAGGACTAAAAAGGTGAGCTGCAATCTTTTATTTATGCTGTGTATAAATGTCAGAGTTTGTCCCAAAAATAGGAAAAAAAAAAATATATTCACCATGAACTCTCTCCTCAAGACATAACAGAACAAGCACTGTTTCACACTGTGCCACATTTCTCAGACTTTCCAGTATCTGAAGAATAAACACTACATACTGAAGCTGCTTGCTGTATTACAGTCAACTGTGTTATGCAATTAATATATCTATTTGTACTTCCTGTCTCTACGACTACATTTTAATTTCAGAAATATGCTGACTACAAGACAAGGAATAAGAACTTCATGTACTTGCCTTCTGAACACACCACATGGAAGATATAGGGCTGTATCTTGTATACTTATGACTAATAATTATTTCCTTAATCAAGGAAAACCAGGTGGACAAGGGCAGAACCCCAAGTCTTACAAGACAGGCAAGTATCAGGAGCCCCAATTTTCTCAGTTCTCATTAGGAGTTGTTCCAGTAAATATCATTTTATCTGAAGCATGTGCACTATGTACTTTAATTTGTGTTGTTACTGTATCAATGGTTAATACAGACTACTGATGCAACACTGTGTTCCACTTATCCATGGAGGTTAACAATACACTGCAGATTACAAACTACAGAAAGAAGTTGATTCCTTTAGCTCCAAAAGATGACTTGCACCACCTGGAGGTCTTAGTGGAGGAATACAACAGCCTAACTTTTTTTAAAAAGTTAAACTTTCAGATAACTATTAACCCAGTAGTGTAGAATTGGTAAGTTAAAATACCTCCTATACAACCAAAACAAGAAGCTTCCTTCAAAACACTGTCACCAAACATCAGTCCAGCTTGGGCAGTTCTGCTTATTTTGAGAACAGTCCAGCTTGGGCAGTTCTGCTTATTTTGAGAAGTTTTGCGCTGGTTAGAGTTAAATTGGGTCCTTCAACATGGCACACTTCAAGCCAAGCAATCATCAGTAGCTCTCCTTGACTACAAAGGAATCATAAAGGAAGAGCAGTCCAGGTATTTCCTTCTCAAAGCACCATTACGGTGTGCAATCCTTAAAACAGCCACAATATACTGTAAAGCCTTTAGAAAACAACTTGGCAACTGCGAATCTATCAAAAGATATTTCAATCTGTCAATACATCTCATCAGCCCCACTAACAACTTCTCTTATGCTTGTTTCCTTTGGATTTAAAAAGGAACAGTCCTACACATTTTGAAAAACATGAAGTTTGGGAAGATGGCAAACAAACAGCTTATGACTAAATGACATTGCTTTTATCCTAAAGAATTAAATTTCTCAGAGTAGGACCTCAAAGCAAGATGCATTCAGACAAGCTTAGCTATGCAGCAGAATAAAGTGAAAAAGTATGACCATGGTATCTCAGTGCCCATAACTAAAGGTTAAAGTAAACTAACAAATTACAGCTCAAATGACTCTATGGCTGGACAACATACAGGGGGTTATCAATGGACTTCTTTCAGCTTTGTAACACTTGGATACACTGACCTTTACAAGCTTCACTAAGAACTGAACTCCATTTAATTACTCCCCTCCTCCTTTAAATATAGCTTTTCCTAAACACAGCCAGCATTAGCCATACAGAATCGCAGCACAAAACGTGGAGATGATCTTAACTCTACAGAACAGGTCAAGTTACATTTTCTGCTACAACTCAACCCCAGCTTTATAAAGAAAACACTGTATCTCTTCCAAAATTGTAAGACTTTTCATGCACAGTAATGAGCAAACATGTCTGACACAAAAGTTAAAATTTCCATCGTTTACTTTGACATAAGAAAATTACAAAATGGGAGCTATAACTTTCAAAATCTTAAAACCAACATAAAATTGGTTAAAATTAAACTTGGATCAGATCTTAGGATCCAAAACTGACAGATGCAGCAGATCCTGGGTACTTAGTCAAGAACAATGAAAGCTTTTGTAACACATGCAGGAGGTAAGATGTAGCATTCAATAAACCCGGGAACAAATATTTCAGTGTCACATTAACAACATTTCTAAGTGGGCTCTGATCAAGTTACTTCGCTTCATTCTGCAAACAATTAGGAAAAGTAGAAAAACTTGTTGAAGACAAGCAGAATAATTCAGTCTCCAGAAATCTAGAGAGAAAACTATCATTGTGGTGGTGGTGAGCAAGCGGCTGTGCTTAGTTGCCAGCTGGACTTAAACCACAACTACTGCTACACAGTTTATTTAAATATCAGCATGTCCAAGCCAAAATTTCTTTTTTGGTAGTAGGGATCTGTGCCAAAGCCCAACAGTATATAGAGACATACCTGCAATGCCTCCTCTGAAATATGAGTGCTAGAGAAGCTATTAAAGTTAAATCCAGTCTTCCAGTCTCTTCTGCTTTGTCAAGATACATTTTAATACACATTTTGCAATGCATTAACCTGCTGATCAATAGAGTTGCATGAAGTTTGGTTTTAGATCATAGGAATGCAGCTATATTTAGCAGGAGTTCAAAAAACTTGTATTTGCATGGTGAACATAACCAATACAAACGCACACAGTAGGAATAGCACCTTTGCAGTTTTCCTTTCTGAAGGACTGAGATTTGCCAGATTCTCTAAGGCTTCTTATCAACTGATACTGCTATCTACTGGCAGGGCAGCCACACAGTGACAGCAGGATCAAAGAGCAAGAAAGAAAAAGACCCCTCGTACCTGGGCTCACAATATCTAGGCAAGATATGATAAGAGTGACCTACTGCCAAACCAAAAGTAGGTTTTTTTCTGGAAATAGGAAGATATTACTACTTCTTAATTGTTCGGGTGTTTTGCCGTTTTGGGGGTTTTTTTTAAGTGGTAAACTTGAAGTGACATCAAAATATTATTACACAGACTGAGCACTTGTAGTATTAACAACAGTTAGGAAGGGGCTGCTACACTGCCTTAGCCTGTAGCACAGAATCATTTGAATCATTTAAATCATCTAAACACATTGTACCTCCTCTTTAAAATACATAATTGTAAAAAGCATTTAATCTAACAGTAACCTGTCACTTTGCATCTCAAGGAAAAATAGATTCTGCTCTGACTACGATGCATTACAGGATAGCACACCAAAGCCTCCAACTACTATTATTCCTTGGTTGTAGTATTTTGTGCTTAAAAAGAAAGAGCCTTAAATGAAATAGTTACTAACTTGTGTAAATCTATCAAACACATAATATTGTTACCTTTCTTCAATTCTGTTCTTGTCCATAAGCGGTTGTTTGATCCACTGATTAACTAGTCTCTGTCCTTGAGGGGTTCTGCATTTATTGAGTAAACCAACTAGAGATTGTGTAGTATTCGCATTTTCCACAGAACTCTGAAAAGAAAAAAAGAAAAAAAGAAAGTTAGGGAAGCTTATTGACACCCAATGAATGGCACACAACTTTGTTACTTAGGAACTGGTCAGTGGATTTTTTTCTATTCAACTATCATGCTTCCCCAGATCATCTTCGGAGTATTACAAAACATTTCTAAACTTACTCTGTTCAGGTTATAGTTTACTATCCATAGTTTAGGTTTAATATTAGCTGGACCTAAGACAGAGTTTTGGGCATTTTTCTTGAGGTTTTGTTTGGTTTCTGCACAAACAGCTGGGAAGGAAAAATTTTGTTTATTATTGAAAAAGAACAATCAAGGTTGTTTCAACTCTTGACTTGAAACTAAAATCTCAACCCTCTCCTCACAAGAACAGCTGCAATTAAAACAGAAGGCAAGTATTCAACCAGGAGCAGGTCTGGATGCCTGTGAACAATTTGGATGTAGAACTAGAAGCCTGACAACAGGAAATGAACACAGTGAGCAGGAATACTGACACATTTAGCCCCTGGAATATCTAATATCTAAAGTGGATGTGCCCATTTTCAGTGTTCTGAACAGTACTGTACATGAAAAATTTCTGAATGTAAGACGGTGTCACAGAGTACACACATTATACACAAATTACCTATTTCAGCACATTCCATTTGCAAGGTACAGTTCCATACAACCAACTGCATCTGCTGCACCATATTTACCTACATACCTCACAGGGCAACTCAAACTGTCCAAAAACCTCCCCATAGGCAGCTTCCTGCTAAATGGTAAACCATTGGCTCCAAAGCTCACAACAGCCCCTAGAGATAGATATGACACTGGATTTCCTATCACAAAATGTGTAACACCTGCAAGGACTTGTAAAGGAATGCAGCTAAAACAGAACTTCCTGGAACACCTCCACAAAGATGGAGAAGAGATATGATTTTCGCTTCATGCCTGAGACAGTGCCACAGCACCAGGAAATAAAGAACAAAACCCAAATAAAACTCAGAACATCTCTCCAGGGTTAACCAGCTCAGATGCTGAATATATGCTCTGTTTTCCTCTAAAAATTACTCTAAAGTAAACAGGGGACCATTATCTGTGATTTCTTCCTATAAATCTGAAACGCAAGTGGATTAGGTCCAAGCAAAGATCACTAACCAAGCCTTACTAATGTGGAAACAAAAGAGAAAAGCTGATACAACACACCACATTTTCCTACAACCATAAGAATGGGTAAAGCCAAAAAACAGACATGGTGGGAGGTATGAAGGAGCCTGGTAACCTGTTTGGATTTGTAGAAAATGTGTGTAAAAAAGTAAAATTGACATCATCCAGTTGGCATTACATGGTGCTTTCAGAATGTTCTCAAGTACTGTCCTGTTCATCGCCCTGTAGCCAGCCCTCCCTTCCCATCACCACCAGCAGTGCTCCTGCCATATGCTACATGTTCCCCTATAACCCTCTCATTCAGGCTTGTGTTCTCTTCCCCAAACAGCACTACTGTATAAAGCAACTGTGCTTTGGCACTCCCTATCATACCACAAAAGTACACAACTCTTTTCCCCTCCCACACCCCAAATCTGCTCCTGCCACTAGAGGTGTGAACTTCTCTGACTAAACCCCAGAAAAGACACAGCATTTCCCCCACTGCTTAACCAGACTCCTCAGCAGCTACAACCATGAGGTACTGCTATGGCTTTTCCCACTGCACTGTACACTGTGGCCACTTGGTACCTCCTGGATGTTCTTCACTTCTACATTTAACACAAACTAACAGGAAACAAAAACAAAAAAGGTGGTAACAGTAGCTAAATGTTTAAATCACACGCTGACCAGGAGTAAATGAAAACGAAGTTAAGATGCACAAGTTGCCATTAATCGGGATCTGGGGAGTTGCGATTGGGCATTTAGGCTAGTTAGCAAGCAGCTAAGTAAGTGTACTGTAAAACAGTTATTAACTCATGTATATATTTCTTACCTGAAAAAGGTTGAGGGCGCGAACAGCTGCATTATCTAGAACCATATATTGACCGAGATCAAAAGTAGTCAGTTCAAATTGTCCAAAATTAGACTCGTCTGACAGCAACTCTAAAAACTTGATAACGGCTGACAAGGACGAAACAGCAACCTGGAGTTTTTTTAAAAAAACACACCACATTCTAGTTAGAAACACTCCTGAATCTGAGAGTATTTGATCAACGATCCTAGAAAATTACAGTTGGGGAAGACTTTGAGCCATGTGAATTCTGGCAGGGCTATGAAAGACTCATCCTGTTTGACAAGACTTCATTTCCATAGGGACGTTCCATGGCACTGCAGCGTCTTTCTAGGTAGGTGCAAGAACAACGACCACATTTGCATAATCTGATAAACAAAATATGAAGTGCACACCTTGCCAGCTTTCCAAAGCTGTTATCAGGATGTTTCCAGCTCAGGAACACAAACCAGTTGCTGGAGATAAATGAGATATCATGGATCATCTCAGGACATGGTTTCAGAGTTACTTTTCAGCCAGAACAAGGATCTGATCTGACTTGCTGCATGGCATTACAAACTCTAGTGCCAGCACAAAAGAGAGGCAGCAGCATGACTGACTTGTTCAGCTGCAACACACTTCAAAAAATTTTAATCTGTTATGAAATGACACATTAAGGGAGTATAACTGTGAACCTTACACCTGCAGTGAGCATCTGCAGTAAAGGGCATTTTATAGCATGTTTATCTCAACAAATTGCCTCTTGTTTGCAGCTAAGAACAAACATGAAGGCACTAAATCACATACTTAAGCCACAAGACAACACAAAAATATTATCATAAACATCACTTTGTTTTCAAATACCGATTTTCCTGTCATGCAAATTGTATTTCAGTCCTTAGGCTAGATGGATTATGAACAGGAGGCACCTCTTGTGCAGTCTATTTGCTTACCAGAGCTTACTACTTTAAAGAGATAAGTGAAGGGTTTTCTCAATTTTTTCCAGGACCACCTGGTATCCAGCTTTGACACAGACTCAGGCTGAGCAGAACTGCTAAACACTTCAGCAAGAGTGTAGAGGAGATCAGGTCACATCAGGTGCACACACCACTCCACTTCTAAAAAACAAAGGCACATTAAACATTGCTCTGTGCTCACCTGCTTTTCCATCTCTGGCAGTGCTGCACTATTCTTTTGCTCTTCTTTTTTTGATTTTAACAAGCGATTGAGGTCCTGAACAATATCCTTTGTTGTGAAATCCGCCTTCTTCCTGTCTGTAATCAGGATTCTTCCCCTCTGAATAACCTGTTTTTCACAAACACACAGAGTTATCAATTACCTTCAATATTCAGGGGACAGATGGAAGCAAACCCTGAAGACATATTTATTTCCTGCTACGCTGCAGGGAGAGGAACGACAGACAAGATTTTAGAACAACTTTTCCTGATCAAAATGTAAATGAGTCAACAGACACATGATACGTTTTGTTTGCGTAAATCAAAACTTCCTCAAGTTAACATGTTGGTCCTTAATCTTTCCACAAATCATAGAGCCTAGCTAACAAACCAGAATATGGCTTTCTAGACAAAGTTTTGTATGACTGTAAGCCACCACGGTTTGCTTACTTGTCGCAGCTTTCCCATCTCTCCTGCAGTGTCTCCTCCTGGTAGGACACACTCCTTAGGTCCCAGTTGAACCAGTAGAGCTTCAAGGTTTGAGAACTGATCGTTATCTGGAAACTCACAAACACTCAATTTTCTCAGAGTGGTGTCAACAAAGCCCGCTCCTACTACTCTTTGTCCATCAGCAGTAGACAGCTTAACCCCCACAACCCCAACGGCCGTGGACATATCATTGTTGGCAAAGAGAACTTCCTCAAACTGGGCAAGATTTCCTGGAGAACCCTATTTAGAAAAAGAAAAATACTTTTTAAAGAGCGTGTATATACACATACTTTCTTTTTTGTCTTTAAAAAAACCAGCAAATAATAAAACTAAGTACTGAACAGTCCACTAATATAATATATATAGCTGTTCTATTTTTTAACCATTCAAATTTTACATATCATCTACACAGAGCAAAGTACTTTGTGCTTCCTTTATTTCCCAACGTATGGCAAAGCCACAGAACAAGCTCTTTCAGCCTTATATCAGTAGAAAATACAGTGATATATACAGATATATAACCAACATATTAAAAACACATATGATTTACCATCATACCACCCATGTCAGTCCCTTAAAATCCCAAAACTCCAAGCAGAGAAGCTTAGGAAAGATTGATGAGGTGTTTTTTCTTTCATCTCATAGTTATAAAGAAAGATTGAAAAGTATACCTTGTAAGCTAAATACCAGTCATTTTCTTTGACAGATTTGCTCCCCGCTTTGTTCTTGTAAACTTCAACTCTGTAATGACGGACCAGAAGCAGATCTCTCACAAAAGCTTCAAAGTTCATTTTACTAAGTACAACACTCTCAAGTTTCCCAGTTCCTAAAAGAAAAAAAAAAAGACAATTATTAATTGTTCATAAAAATTATTTTCTGTAATCAAAATCCCCAAGAACGGCCTTCAGGAAAGCCACTATTCTAATATCAAACAAGCAAACACGTAAAATCCATGAAACAACAAAACTCCACAACAATCAGCTGGTTAATACTCATGAAGAAAGCATACTCCCACTCCAAATAAAAACAGTGTTCATTTCCAAATTTCACTAAATCTGTATGGTAATATATACAAAGAGATCTGTTCCACTCACCCTTCCCCTCTCATTATGATATTCTTGACTTGGTTTACTAATTAACATTTCACACATTTTGATCTAATGAGTGATGGAAGCCTGCTACAGGTTTTCCTTCTGGATATCATCTTTTCTTTCCTGGATAAGCAGCTTCTGTTGACAGAACAGACTGTCACCCTAATCACATTCAGAAGACAGCAAGACTGTCTTTTATCATAATATATCCTGTAAAAACAATATATTCTCAAAAAAACCCAAACCATTCATAGTTTACGTTAACACCTAACTTAGGAAGTGCTTAATTTAAAAACTTCTTGCTTCCGTTCCTTGAGGTGTTCAGACAGATGATGCAGCTGAACAAATTTATTTCCACACAGCTGCCCAGAGGAGCAACACAACTTCTACCTCCCCACCTCTAGCAGCAGCCTACTCACAGAATTAGGCAGTTCCACTATTGAACAAATTGGGATTTCAGTTTTCTGCCAAACTGGGAAGTGGAATTAACTCAGACTGGTGTCAGATATATGAGAGCTAGATGACATATCAAGTACAAGCAATACATATGGAATATCACATCTCTCTTTTCAGTAGCATGCCTTCCTCACATTTGAGGCCCTTCCTCCCTTTAAATGAAAGATGTTAAATGGTGACTTTCCATACGCATAGGATCTTATGGTTTTATTTTAGACAGGATTTTTTCATTTTCTTTCCTCTTCTTTCCTCAAACATTTAGTAAGACTTTTTTTTTGAAACAGGTAAAAACCTCAATTCTACATAATTAGGTTTTCTTTCACAGTGCAGAACTATCCAAAAACCCACAATTTTTCTTATTTTTTCAGTTGAGACAGCATAATACACTAGCAGGGGGGCAGCTGATGTTTACGTGTACTTTGAAATCATTCTGAAAGTAAAAAGTCTAGTTTTATTCTGACTTTAAACTGGATATGGTGGATAAGACTTTAAAGGGTTTAAAACCGGAGCTCATCGTCACATGATTATACCTACAAAATTATCACTTTTGAATGGAATACAAAAATAATGCATCTGATGCATGTGTTTCTAGTCTGAAAGACACATCAAGCTTTGTGGCTTTGGGGAGGGGCTGGAGTTTCTTTGGTTTATTTTTTTTTACATGTGAGGTCATCACAATAGAAAGGGAAAAGCGTGAGAATGTCATTGTTTTTAGTGCCATTGCTCACACACAAGAAAACTTCATTCATTACAAAGAGGTTTATTTTGCAAAGTACGAGCCAATAATTTAGCAACACTGTGTTCCTCAAGATTAAGGCTAATACTAAGGTTTGTCTCTTCTGACAAGATAATTTATCTTGATGCTCTTACATCTGACATCTGCAAGTTCTGTCATACACCAGGAGATAAATGAAAAGCATCAGTGGGTGGATGGCAGAGAAAGCCTTCTGAAATTCATAATAAAATGTTACTTACTTCTGCAGGCCATCGTTATTCAATGGTAAATAATAAACCATTATTTACTCATCACCTGCACCACAGAACGCTATGAGGCCCATCCTCAGTTAGTACAGAAAATATCGTGCAATCATATTGCCCAAGACACCAGCAGATACCACCTTGAGCCCGATCCCTGTGACACCCCGCAGGCCTTGCCCTTGGGAGCGGGGCACCGCTGCACCGGCTACCGGGGCTTCCAGGGGCTACCTGGGGCTACCAGGGGCAGCTGCCACCACCACGCCCGCCGCTTCCTCTTTACCCCCGCTCCCCTCCGGCCACCCGTGTCCCGCCCCGCCCGCCCCGCCGCAGGCAGCCCCGGGGGGAGGCGAGTCGCGACTCCGGGGCTCCCCCGTGCCCCCACCCACCCGGTGCTCCCGCCAGCTGCCGGATGACGGCAAGGGTGCGGAAGAGCTCGCGGGCCGCCAGCCGCGCGTCCGCGCCGTGCACCGTGTAGTAGTCGCCGCGCTCGAAGAAGCGCACGGTGGTTTCGGGCTTCTCGGGCAGCGAGAGCACGGCGCGCACGAAGCCCGCGTCGGGCCCCGCGCCCTCGGGCCACACGGCCTCGCGCTGCGGCTCCACCGCCATCTTGTGCCGCCGCCGCTGCCGGCGCTCCCGCAGCCACCGCCTCCCGCCAACAGCGCCGCGCGCGCGCCAGCGGCGGCGCCCAATCGCTGCGGGGTCCGCGCCTCGCGTCACGCCCGCCCCGCCCCGCCCCGCCCAATCGCTGGGGAGTCCGCGCCGCGCGTCACGCTCGCCCCGCCCCTAAATGGCGGGTGCGCTCGCGCGTTGCCGGAGCGCGAAGGATCCGCCCCCACCGCCGCCATGGCAACGCCGAGCCCGCGGGGCTCGGGCTGGGCCAGGGGGGCAGCGCCGGAGGCGGCGCTGCCTTAATCTCAGAATCACAGACTCAGTAAGGTTGGAAAGGATCTCGGAGATAATCAAGTGCAACCTATGACCGAACACCACCACGTCAACTAGACCATGGCACTGAGTGCCACGTCCGGTCTCTCCTTTAACACCTCCAGGGACGGTGGCTCCACCACCTCCCTGGGCAGCCCGCTCCAATGTCTGCTCATCCTTTCCGTGAAGAAATCCCTCCTGATGTCCCACCTAATGCTGGACAACCAATGTGTCCCTGGCAGCCCTGCCGAGGTGCCACTGAGGAGGAGAGTGTCCCATGGACTTGGAGCATGGAAGTCCTCAGGGCTCAGTGCACTGAGATGCTTCATAGGCTGCCAGAAGGCAAATGCTGTAACACAGCCCCAGAGCAGGGCTGTCACCCTGCTCAGTCAGACCGCCAGCAGGCAGGGACCGTGGCTGACAGGCCCTGCTTTGCTTACTGTGGGAATGGTCCCCAGAGACTCCACGTGCCCCCTCCAGCAAGCACAAAGCTTCTCTTGCCCGTCCTACAGGGAGGGGTCACTCCTCCCAGGCAGCACCAGGAATATTACAAATGGCAAAAAGAAACCCAAGACTTGACCCCCATTTACACACGGGGTTACCCAGGGACAGAAAGGGCACTGACTGCCTGGCAGCACTCAGCGATACCCCCAGCCCTGACTACAGTGTGGTCCTTGTGTTCAGAATGCTTCAGGTTTTTGATTTTTCCTTGCACTGACCTAAGCATTTTTCTTTTTTGTTTGTTTGCCTCTTTTTCCTTGTGCTGTAAAGACACAAAAGAATAGAAACAGTATAGGTAAGAAACTTTCATATAGTGATTATTGTGAAAGAATAATGAGAAATCCCACGTTTCATCAGCTAAATCAAGTCTTTTTGAAAACTCCTCTTGCCTTGCAGTGCTTTTAACCTTTCCAGTCAGTTCTAAACCATTATCCTTGTATCCCGATCCAGCTGCCTGCACCCTATCACCTACAGACAAAACACATCTTATATTTTACATGCCTCAGCATTTCTTACATAAATCCTTTCTTCTGATTTGTGTACCTTGCTGCTACAGAATGTCCCTTTGTTTGCATACCACTGCTTTCTCTCTCATTTCCACCCTGTGTTCATCAGCTTCTTGAAAATCATCTGCCATCCTTTCTTTCTTCCTCCCAGCCCAGCCCTGTTTCCAGCTTTGGAATGTTTTTGGGACCTCTTTTTCTAGATTTCTCTCCTGACTTCTCTCTTCTTTCCACTCAGGGAATTAACGTGCTCCTCTTTAATATTGGTGTCCATAGATGCTTTGCAAAAGGCCTCAGATGCCCACATAAGAATTACTTCAGGTTTTCACACTATCCTTTTTCCACTGGGCCACCCTAATAACTTAGTCTGAAGGTATTGCCATGTGCTGCCTCTTCCACTCCAGGGAACATTTTGGTGTTCCCACCTCTGCCCCATTCCTGACCAGGGCTTGCCTTGGCTTCCTATCCCCACTTCAGCCTTCCCCACTCAAACTCCAGTCCTGTGCCTTTGAGGTAACACAGTTTTTCCAGAAAAAGCCTTCAAGGCCCTTCTGTAAATGCCTTTGCTGAAGGACCACAGCCAGTTCTTGTGGCAAAGAGAAAGTCCATCTGCCTTCATTTGACTTAGTAAGGAAGGAGGAAAGCAGTTTACTAAGCTTTGACAGATTTGTAGTTGCCCAAAATCTTCCTCTTCTCTCCATAGCTCTTGTAAAAATGACAGCTCATTTAGAAGTGGCTAATCTGGTATGATACTTCCCTTCACCAAAAGAGTTTGCTTGCAGCAGTACTCACATAGGAAGAAAATAGCCTAAAAAATCATCATTTAGCAAAGACATAACCCTCTTAAGGCACCTACAGTGTCAGGTAACCTTGTCAAGAGGCAATAATACCAGGTCAGCTCAAAATACACATTTTTAATAACTGGGAGACTGCTTGTCTTTGTACACTTGCACAGGGATGGCTACATACAGATAAGGCGGGAGATAGGACAAGAAGGAGAAGAGTGTCCTGTGCAAACAGCTGGAGAGGAGGTGGACTCCAGGGAGCTCATTATCACCTTCAAAAGAGGTAAAGTAATGTCTGCTAAGCTGTAATTGCTGCATGTTGTAGCGTTTCTCTCTCTCTCCCCTGGGCTGGTTACACCTCCTCATTCAGCAGTTTGCTTAAGGCAGGCTCTCATCTGCCTAAAGCCTCCACCCCAACTGGCCACTAATGTTCTTAGCCTGGTGACCACAAGCCGTGAAAAACATTTATATTGTGACATCCCTTGCATAAAACATCACAGGACTGATCACCTTTCCTTTGAGCTTCTGCCATTTTCTTTGTCCCAGTTATTCTTCCAGGGCAGCTCCAGCAGTGCACCAGCTGATCCCCACAGGTCTAGCTCCGAGTGGGGATCAGTTCCCTGTTGCCAGGCTTGGTTGCTTCACTCTGCCGCTGTAGGTAACAGAACCCTTCCTGCTTTCTCTCTTGCCTACCAGGAGCGACAAGAATGAGAAGATGGCTTTAATTGTTACACACATGGCAGATGGAAAATGGATGCTAATCTAGACCTTAATTAATTTTGTTGCCTTTTTATGCATAAGTGGCACATAGAGAAAAGTTGCAATGGCTTTTCAGTTAGGAAAATGGATGTGCTTTAACAACTCTACAGGGAAAAAAATAAGAAATAACTAATTCTTTTTCACTGGGGGTTAACCAGTATACAAGTGTGATCATTGGCATCTCTAATGCTTTCAAGTTGATGGGGATGTCACCAGAAAATTTGGTTATTAAACTGATGTGTAGCTATATGTGCACACATACAGAGCAGCAGAGACTTAAGATAACATTAAAAAGATAAGAATATTTAGATAATGTAAGTTTGAAAACAGAAAATGTGCCTGTTGCCCTGTAAAGAACCTTTTAACTTTCTTCTGTGTACTTTTTTTACTCACATTTGGCACAGCCGTGCTCTACTTGGCAGGCACCTGAACACATAAGAATTCTGCAGTGTGCTTAGGGGATAGCAGAAAAATAAACACTTCTTGCATGTGTGAAGTTTACACACTATTATAAGCTGGTCAGTGTTTCCTCTAACATGACACATCACCTCCTTGTCATCCACTACCCTTTCCCTTGCATGTGCCAGCCGTTGCATGTCAGTGCTAAGCCAAGGAGGACAAAGGTTTTAGCAAAGTTCATAAAACTCTTCAATTTTGGGCCAAACTGTCCCCAGCACACAAGGCACCCCTGCAGTGCACCTGACTGCCTGTGTGCCCAGCGATGGACCTATTACTATACCAGCCCGCAGCCTCTTCTGGGAGCTGCTAGAATTCACTAACTACCAGGTGTAAAATGGGAGCAGCATGGCTGGTAGCATTTTTAGTTGCCTAGAATGTCTTTCAGGCTATTTCAAACAGTCTGTAATCCAAAATCACTGTATATTATACTGATCAAAGTCCAGTAGGTGAGGATATAAATAAACATGGTTCACAAACAATGTTATTTCTCATACCAAACTTACTCTGACTGGTCAGGAAGATAAGGAGGACAGAACTGTCAACAGACCCTACACATGCAGCGCTGACCTTTCATTTTGTAGTTGTGGAAACTGCACTTCGGGATTATTTAGGTCTTGGAAGAAAGTTGTAATAAATAGACTTTATTGGTCATTCTCTCTCAAACACATCATTTGCATACCCTCTTCTAAAAAGTCTTTCATTGTCTTTGCATAAACATGTATTTAATTTTACTCAGCAGTAATATTAATATATATTTGCTAATGTAATATTTCACAAGGAAGTAATAGATTTGCACTTGCCTATACAAACACTATTTTCCCATGCTGTACATAGGCACTAAGATAAATATTATTACTAGTGTTTCTGGCACAGTTTGTGTCCATCCTTTCTCTGTAACAAAAAATCTCATCCAGTCTCAAATTACTTAATAAATCTTCAATCTGCCCTTCATATGCTTTTTCACAATTGACATTACATCAAAAGAGGGGAAACACGGTATCTCAGTTTTGTGCAGAACTTCACATTTAAAAAAATATGCTCCTTCACGTAAGGTAGTTAATGAATAAGACAAATGGAAGCATCAAAATATTTACCTAGTTAAAAATTGATGCAGTGACTACTAGTCCTTTAAGTTCTATTGCTTTATTTCTTTTACAGGAAACTCACTTTTTAACTTTACTGAAGGTTTTCCAGGTATCAAAATAGAGAACACTTAGTATTTTGCTATTTAATATTGTATTATTTTTCAATACCAATTATTTTTTTGCCAGCAGTTAAAAAGTTCTCTATATATGAGAAGTATTACATGCATATGTAGAGAGTTGACACTATCCGATAGCAGCCTTTTTTTTTTATTCCAGCACATTAGTCTCCTCTAGCTATAAAGACTATAAAACACAATAACCTGGAAGATACCAGTAATATAATTGGTAAATAATACTAATTTCTCAGGTCTTTCCCCCCATCGTAATTTTCCATTTCCCTGTGAATACACACTTTTATACATCCAGACTATTGGACAAGTGCAGTGTTTTGTAAACAAAACAGAACGACATAAAAGCCAATATAAAGGTCAATAAAACTATTCATAACAGGAAACTAAGGAAAAAACCCTATTACTAATCATCATTTTGAGAGGTGAGCAGCATCATGTTTGTACCATAGTAACTGAGTTTAGAAACAGATAGAGTACATTCCTTTCAGTTGTGGATGTAGTTACCTCCACTTATACTTCATTTCTGTAAACTTTGTGGTTTTCTAACCCCTTGGCTAATTTCAGACAAATTTGACCAGAAGACAATATTGAAACATTTAAGCTTCAAATCTAACACAAAAACTCCATTAGGTAAAAGAAATTGAAAAGTGTCTATATGCCTTTGTCTAGTGTGGGAAAAGTAGGGAGAAAATGATGTTCAAACAAACGGCCTGGGACAAGGTCCAGGCCACACAGCAGGTACATACCAGCCAGTCCAGTCAAGTCAGCACATGTGCAGCTCCAGCCCAACCACAGCACACAACTCTTTCCACCCCACAGGCCAAAACCATGGTTGAAATCGGGATAGGGAGGGTAGGGAGAGGAGGAGAGAAAACAATGGCATTAGGATCTTAAGGAGAAGAAAGAAATGGCAAAGATACCATATTGCAGGCATTTAAGAGAGTTAGAGAATATTGACACAGAAGCATTGGGGAAGACAATAAAACACATGGACTCAGCACAAGACCAACTTACTGAAAACTTGGCTTTATTTATTTAACAGCTTACAGAATTGTACAAAACTCATGCCTCAGCAGACTGCCCAAATACCCGGGCAGAAAGGGAGTGGCATATATCAGCAAGGGGAGAGCCTGCCCTACAGAAGTTACCACTGACAAAGCTGCTGGAACAGGCTGCAAAACACTCCAGTAAATCCCCTACTGCAGGACTTTTGTACAATATCCAACACAGCAACGCAAGCGTGTCTGGTACCACCTTGTTGAAAGGCAGAAGGCATCCTGGTGAGCTATGACAGAGGTACATCAACACAGTTCAGCGACTTCCCTGTGGTATCTGCCAGGCACACGGATAGGGTATGCTTCACATTTAATTTTATGAACAGTACATAAAATATCCTCTCAGTAGTTTATCCTACTTTTCCTGTTTTAGGCAGTGGGGGGTCAAAACAAACACCACATTAGTAACAAGGTTTGTCATTCAGTTCCTTATCTTGCATCTCATTATTTCTTTGGCAACAGGAGTTACAGCATTTCCTTTATAAATCAGATATGCTGGATGGATTTCTAGCCAACATATGTGACACAGATTACTGACAGCCAAAGCAAGCTCTCTTGTCCAAGGGTCTGGGAGGCAGACAGCCTGTGTAAGTCTGGTCTGCCTCCAGGACAGTGAACAGTAACAAAAGCAGAAACAGCTTCTTGTTGTGCAACAGCTTTGCAATGGACAGTTTAGCAAAGCACAGTAATAGTGTAAATTGCTCTTCCCCAGCTCCACCATCAGATGCCAAACCTGCCCACCCCCAACCGTACACCAGAGATGTTCTAGATTAGAGGCTTATTTTAAATACTAACATAGCATTTGGAAGAGTAGTCTATGCATTCCTGAAATTACTACATTCTCAGCATCTTGATTTTTTATACAACAATCCGTATTTCATTTCACTCCTGTTGAAAGCTTTTCACAGTTTCCAGAAAAACTATCATGCTATTTAGATATTAGATGGCTAATACAAACTGCTAACTGGAGTTCTAGCATATTTTCACCTATGCTGAGGTTGCTTCCTTTAAGGAAATATTAAACTACAAATTCGTAAGCATGATAACTTAGCAGATCATCATTTCAACATGGAAAAAATAGAAGCCTGTTTCCAAGTTTTATTAATTCAAGTCATAAAAAAGTTACAGCAACTTCAAATATGTACAAACTGCCATAAAAACATCATGTTTAGTTATACAGGAGACAGTCTCATTACAACATGGCTACACAATCATTTTTAACAAAACTCCCACAAGGGTAAAATAACCATTTAAGCATGTATGCTCCAAAACCCTAGTAACAGCAGTTGACAACTCATTTTATCATCATAAGAAAAAGTAAAATCAGGGAGCAATAGTTAAGTTTGACTTGAGTAAGACGGGGCATTTAAGATTTAACCCTCAACAAATAGTAAAAGCTTGGTTACCAATCTTGGCTGTTTTACCAATCACTAAGTGAGCACAACTGCCTCCCTTTCATGAGGAAACTTTTAAGAGTTAAGATCCATGCCTTCAATGATGTTTGTTGTCTTGTTTGAATCTTACTTGTCTTCAGTTGTTTTCATTACGCATTCAGTCCTCTGTGCATTTCATTCATTTCCTTCACCTGAGGGGAGGAGGTAGAGGGAAATCAAGTTGTGCTACTTCTCAACGTTAAGACTCAAGAAGTCAGTGGGATTTAGCAGCTTGGATTTTTATTAGCAAATGCATGTGATGCAACACTATCAACCATACTAAAACCACCAGCTTTTTTTTTTTTTTTTGGGGATAAGAACAAAGCACTATTTAGGGTGTGTGAATGAAGCAGATGTTTCTATTTAGCTACAACATTGTTTGAATTACTTAACAAAAGGCTCCACACACTTGGCGTGAAGCACCGTTTTCTATTCCATTGGAAAGTAGCTCTTCAATAGACACCGCGAGCTGCATGCAAATACCTCAGTAAAGGTCTTCATTACAGAACAAGACTATCAGTATTTCCTGTGGATTGTACGGCCCCTTGCTATAGATATGTAAAGTAGTACTTGCCGTCAGAAGCGCACCCCACCCCCCAGACCTGGGAAACAGCAGATCACCAGTTCCCACTGGAAGTAGTGCAGAACTACACAGATGTGAAAACTAGCTACAGAATGTGAATACTTTCAGTCTCCTTGAACACAGACGAAGCACCCAAAGCAAGCTTTCAACCTACACCAAAGTTAGGAGTTTCTGGATTCTGGTCAACCTCCTCCCCATATGTAGACCAGAAACAGAAATTATTTACCTCAGCCTTCACGTACTTCCCTTTCCTTCTCCTTGTGAGGACCTGTAAGAGAACACAATTTTTTTTCATCTTGACTTACTTGTAACTTGGTTTTGACTTTAAAACACAAAACTTGAAGCTGTCCTTCCCCCACCCTTCCAAAGTGAGGTACAAAAGAAGTTGTGTTTCAGTCTCAGCTACTTTAAAGCAGGAAGTACTTTCTTAATCTCAATGAATTGTTCCCCCCACTTGTTTTTCAGGTGACAACCTTCAGTTTTAACTTTAAAGTGACAGTATGTCCATCATCGATTTCCCACCTCCCAAGTCTGGAAAAGCGAGCCAGTTTAGAGAGGGAGACTGTTTCTATCAGCATCCAATTACGCTGGTACATTATTCCTTCCCAAATTGCACCGTTGGCAGGATTGTTAGAACTTACCAGAACAACAATTGCAGCAACTATTGCTATCACTATTACAACAATGACAGCAATCACGCCAGGAGTCAGAGACTTCATGGAAAACTCTGGTGCTATTTCATCAACGTATAAGACCACTGTCTTCTCAAGCTTCAGGGCTTCGTTATCAAAGCTGACATTTAGTCTGTTATTATGAAAGATGGAGTCACCTTTCACCTAAAAACCGATAGGAAAGGAGAGACTTGCTAGTTCACATCGTAGTAGGCACTTATCCAGGGCCTGCAATAATTCATCTTGCTTTAGCCTGTGCACAACAAGACTCCCGAATGCAGTGCAATACACACAGCCAGCTTCTGGCAGACTTTACCCAGGACACACTTACATCTTTTTCAAAGTAGTAGGCCACATCAGCTATATCCACACCTCCAGAATATTTGTCTGAGGAATTTTGCTTCAGATCAATAGTAATGTACGGGTTTTCATACTGCAAAAAATACAGTGTGGTATTAAGAAGGAGTTTAAAGCCTAGCAAAATATGATTCACCTCACGAACCCACATCCTGAATCAAGTTTATGATACTTCATCTTAAGCCAACTGTTTACAGTATGATTCAAATTCCATTTTTTTATGGAAGCAAAGAATTCATCTACAGACTAAGGAGAACAGTGTAATTTCTCAGCATTCAGTTCAGATACAGCTATTTCCTAACTGCTTAGTAAGTGTCACTACTTTGAGAGCTTCTAATAAGACTCATGCTCTACCGCATTAGTTAAACAAGAGTTTTAAAAGTTACTCACAGCAAAATAAAATAATGATACTTTACTAAAAATTATGTGCCTCTTACCACAACATTAGTTATATAGCGTCCATCCAGCAAATAACGACTGGTAATTGTATCCATGAAGAACCTGTAAGGATATTAAAGCCATGTGTTAGAAACAGTACTATTTTACACATATAATTTCAGAAGCAGAAAAGAGCAGTGTAATAGTTTTTTCCTGCAGTCTCTCTCTGGGGGTGAACCTCAGCCAGCAGCTAAATGTTTACCTAGTCTCTCACTCACTTCCCCCTGGCGTGATTGGGAAAAGAATCAGAAGAGCAAAAATAAGGAAAAAAACCCCTCATGGGTCAAAATAAAGACAGTTTGATAAATGAAAGTGTTGGGTGGGGGGAAAAGAAATCCCAAGTGATGCAAAAGCAATCACTCAGCACTAGCAGATCAATGTCCAGCCAATCTCTGAGCAATGGCTACTTGGGAAAAAAATTCCCCCAGATTGATTGCTGAGCATGACAGTATACAATATGGGTTATTTCCTCAGTCAATTCAGGTCAGCCCTGTCCCTTTCCGAGCCTCTTGCCCACCTCCAACCTACTCCCTGGGGCAGCAGAGTGAGAGTTTGAGAAGGTCTTGACATTATGTAAGTCCTGTTCAGGAGCATCTAAAGCACTGGTGACTTATTAGCACTGTTTTGGTTACTGGTCTAAAACACACCACCATACAAACTACTACCTAGAAAGTTAACCCCATCCCAGCCAAATCGAGTACACTCTCTTTATAAAGTATACTACAGTTATGTGGTAACAATAAAGGTGCACTTATTGAAAAATAAACACCTACACTACTGCAGTGTTATACAGAAGAGGAGCTGGAGGGCAGCAGCTTTTGTTCCATAAAGTGGAATATCTAATAGCTACAAGCATATCTTTCTTTCTATATGACCTCTTACAGAGAGAAGTAGGATTTCGTTACAGGCAATATAACTAAACTGTTGTTTTTCTCCTGCTGCTTCTATGTAGTCCCTCTGCCATCTTTGTCAGTTTACTTTCTAGCCAGTTTCACCTATCAACTCCCATTTCCTTCAGTATATTGACGTAAGGAAAAAAAAGGTAGAAATCAATTTTAAATGCCAACGAATCTCATTAGCAGTTAATTTATTTCCAATAAAAAAATTAGAGCATTTCTATAAAGGATTCGTAGCTCACTTCTCAGGTGTCTTACAAATGAGTTCATAAGTTTTACAATGCTTTTAAACAATTGTACAGAATTACACTAGATATCTAGTAGAGCACGCAGACATGTCATGACATCTTACAATCATCACTTACTTCTTTAAAGATTCGGCGTTCAGAGGAGCGTTTCTCTCTGCATGTTTCATTTCAATGATGATCCATCTGAAGTACAATGAATATTCTTAAAGCACGTGCCTATAAAACGCATACTGAAAAAATCTAACCCCAGGTTAAAAAACAGAACAGTGAGATAAAAACAAAGGAAGAAAGTCCCTTCCAAACTCCTTCAATGTCTCCTTGTTTCTGAAGAAAAAAACCCCAACAGTAATCAAGTGCTTATTGCCCCATCTTCATTCATTCTCAGCACATCATTCACACAAGGCAGAGCCTCATACAGGAATGTTTTCATGTCACAGCACACCCTGTTGAAAGACTTACATCGTTCTGACTAATTGATTGCATTTCAAGTCTGCATCATGTTTGTCAGTTCTTCTAACACCAGCTGTATTCACACACCAACAGGTGGTTCCATTGCACTGCTTCGCCTTGAAAGCACCACTGTTTTCACACTCAGGATCATAAAGGCCATCAGTATCTTCAAACGCATCTTTTGGTTTCTCACGACGCCCTGATTTTGAGCCCATCGCTTCTGCTTTCATCAACAGGCATTTTGGAGTCACTAAAAATAACCAGAAAGTCACGTTATGCAGCATCAGACCACGCATGTCCAAAACAGAGCTCTTAGCCCGTAGAAACACAAGATTACATCAGCAGCAACCAGATTTGAAGCCATTACATGGAAGAGCAGGTGTCTAAGGTGTAGGTGGTGCACAGAGTCAATACAACTGGGTATGTCAGCCTCTCAAGACAAAGGCCTAAGAAGTCCAGCCTTAGGACTTCCAGCTTTCATTTTTTACAGCTAGAGGCTCACTTACAGCTTAGCTGAGCTCAAACCTAGAGTAAGGTCTTGAGACAAGGCTCTTTCCTCTCTAGATTCGTAGGAAAAGTGATAATATGTGCTTGCAAGGAAGCTAAATATTCATCTTTGAGAAATTCTTGCCACTGGAGAACGAATATAGAGGAGGAGGAGGGAGCCTGCATCTATAAAAGCATACACACTTCCACAGAAGTCGCACGGGAGGCACCCTAAACCCTTATCTTCCATCGTCAATTGACCTGGAAGGCCAGGGAGAAGCATTCCTTCTTTACTACCATTATTTGCTGAGGATTCAAGGGTCATTTTCACCTATGTCCCGGCGCTCTGCCTCCCCACCGTGCCCTTTTCACTCACGGGTGTCGCAGTACACGGTGATGCCGGAGCCGACGGCGTCGCACAAACACTTCCCATTGTCTATCCTGCAGTTGCTGACACGCTTGTTCTTCTCGCAGATGCACGCTGGAAGAGAAGCGCGGCCGTGAGCGGGTACGGCGGGCAGGGAGCCGGACAGGGAGCCGGGCACTGCCGCCCGCGCCCTGCCGCCGGGAGTCGGGAAGGACGGACAAAGCCGCCCCCGGCAGCCCGGGCGTGGCGTGCCCGCACCCCACCGCTTCCCACCTGACCACCCACCCTCCCTCCCCGAGAGCGAGGCGAGAGCTTCCCTCGGAACGCCGGGGTTCCCCTCGGGTTGGGGACAAAGGGGCGCGGGTCGGGCGCTCCTGCTCCCTCCTCGCACCTCTGGCAGAGGGAGGGGGGCGCAATTTTTGTGGCGCCGCCGGGGCGGCCCCGCGGACAGCGGGGGGCAGGAGGGGGTCCCGGGGTGGGGGAGCCCCGTCAGGAGCGGGGAGCAGGGCGGACGGAGGGATGCGGGTACTCACAGCTCTGCTGGGCACAGGCGGCGGTGCAGAACAGAAGCAGCAGGAAAAGCGCAGCCCCGCAGAGCGGCTTCATGGCTGGGGCGGGCGGCGGGGCGCGGGGAGGCCGGGGAAAAGTCCTCGGGGACGCGGGCGGACAGGGAGCGGTCCGTGCAGGGCAGCGGCGGCGGAGCGGAGTGAGCCGCCCGACAGGTTCCGCAGGTGGAGGTGGCTGCGTCGCGCCCTCCCGGCTCCGGTTACACCTGGGACGCGGGGGGGGCGGCGGCAGCTCCTCCCCCGGGACAGCCGAGCGCGCATTAAACCACCGCCGCCCCCTCCTCCCCCCGCACCTGGGCGAAACTGGATGGGGCAGGGCGGGAACCGCTCCCGGCCCGGCCCAAGCAGAGCCTCTTCGGCGGGATGGGGAGGGGGAGCAGCGGAGCGAGGGGCGTCCCGAGGTGCGGCCGTGCCCGGTAAAAGGGCTGCGAAACCGCCCCGCCCGCTCTGTGAGGGGCGGCGGGACGGGGCTGCGGCGGAGATCCGGGGGACAGCTGCCCCCGCCGTCGAGGGGAAACTGTTAGTCATCGAGGGAGCTCCCGGGCGTGTTTTCGCCGTGACACACGGGCAGGGGGAGCAGAGCCGGCGCCCCTCCCGGCGCGGGGCTTCCCGCGGTCGCCGCTGAATTTCAGCGCGCTGGGGCAGCCGCCCCGAGGTCCCTGCCTTGCCCTGGCCGCGTGGCCGCCGGGATCTTCCCTCGGGAGGGCGGCGGGGGGTGTCTCCGCTCCCCCCTCGTCGTGCCGAGAGCCAGCAGCAAATGCTCATACTCCATAGTGAGCTTTGTTCGCGTACTGGGGTGCCCTGTGAGCCGCTCTGTGTTGGACATAGCTCCTGATAATTCCTCAGTTATCTTAAAAACCAGAACTCTTGTCTGTATAGAATGAACCATTTCGTAAGGATCTTTGTGCTAGTTATGTGTTTCGTTTTTATTTTCTTTTGTTTGTTTGTTTCTTTTACCCAGTAGAGCTCTCTACCTTAGGGCTGTTCTGAAGAGTCGCTCCTGGTGCTGCAGTATCCGCATTTCCTTGTTCGGGAAAACGTAGTCCTGGGTGCTTTGTCTCTGAGCAGCACAGCTTTGTGGGAACCTACAAAATGGGAGGTAGTGCCAGAGCCCTGCGAAGTTGCTGAGAAGGAAGCACGCGAAAGCCTGCTGCAGGCTTTAAAATGGCTTTCCTAAGAGTAAAAGCAATGCCAAAATGGAAGACAAAGGATATGCCACACTGGAAATATATTCTGAAGCTTGAGTTTATTAATTCAGTTAAAAAATATGCATAGATCTTTCTGAAAGTTATATTAGTACCTGAGAAAAACAAGTTATTTTAGTACAGGAAAAAAACAGAATGACATCCCTCTAAGTCTGTTCCTGCACGTATGAGAAATCAACAGCGTTTTCAAAGACTTCAAATTTCCTCTTACCTGTTCACTGTACAATAAAAACATGTTGCTGCGTTTGTACAGGCAGACCGCAGTTAATGAAACTTTGGAAACTTTACAAGTTCTGAAATGAAAGTGCAGGTGAGCTATCTTTGTGGGTTTGTCTCTGTGCGCAGCTTGTTTGTGTTGTATCTGGTTTTGTATTTTGTATCCAGTGCCCCGCTGCAATCTGGTAGGTGCTGTCTCAGATGGGTCCAAGTTAAAGGGCTGTTCTTTGGGTTTGCTCCTGGTACCGCCTAGATTGGTGTTTTACAGCATTTATCTTGGTTCTCTTTGAGGTTTTTTGTGGCTTCTTATATTCTTCTGATACACTTGTCAAAGACTCAAAATAAAAGCTTGATACTAGCAATATGAAAACTTGGGAAGATTGAAGACTCAGATACATCTTGCATTGCTGCTGTCAAATGATGGTGTTTTTCAGAAAGATGAGCAGCATCAATAGGCTCAGAAATGCCTGCCTTACTCTAAGCTCATTTTCTATGTAAATGTACCAGTTTGTTCAAGATGAGAAGAGTTATCTTGTTATCAAATTGCCAAGCTGAACGACATAAGCCCTAATTATAAGGAACAATAAATTTTATTTAAGCCTTTTGCCCTTTTTTCTTATTTTTTTATTTCAAATACTTAAATGTAGAAGAACAGAACAGGCTGGGTGCATGTTAATCCTCCTTCTCCTCCTGGCCTTTGTTCTCTATAGACAAATCTCTGTACCTAGTTTTAAAAATCCAAGCCTTACTCTGCAGTCTTGAAACCATGCAGTGGCTACTGCTGAAAGCAGCCCTGCTTCTACAACCACCTCCAGATACTATACAGGTATCTTTTTTTGTCAGTATACAAAAAAATAGCCATAACCTTTAGTATCTAAAGGGTTGAATGGTCTTAAGGCTGTAAAGCCCCTTACAGTGGTTTTGGTTCTTTAGTGTGATACATTACAAACTGTGAGTTTTTACTTATAGAAAGTTGTACCATAACTGTGATGCAAAGATAGATGTATCATGTTGCTTTTTGTAGTATGGTGCTTAATTTGGCTCCAGTTTGCAGGATCTAATAAAGAGCTCACAATGTATGATTTCACTAGGTTTCCAAATCTGAAAAAAATGATTGTTTAAATGTTGCTCAGTATTTTTGAAGGGGAGTTGCTCTACATGATGTTGTTCCCCAGCAAGACAATGGAAATGAGGGAGGATTCACAATAGTGTTGATCTTACCTTCTTTCCCGGTTGAGGGAAGTTTCTTTGTAGAATCAAAGCCAGTAGAGCAGGCATGTGGCTAAAGAGATAAAAGGGCCTGAGTATTGCAGTAGCTTTATTACAAAAGTACTTTGGTTTCCAGGGGGTTGGGAGGCAGCGTATTCTTTGTAACTTTTGTGGCAATTTTAACTCTTTGTGCTGGAATACGTGACCTTATTCAATGGCTATTCTATATTAACTTTCCTCAGCCCAAAGCTTTAAAGGTAAGGCCTCACATATTGGTTATAAACAGGATAATTTTATCAACTGTTTGAGATACCTCCTCTTATCAAATAGCTGAATGCTGATTAGGCAGTGCAGTGTAGGCTAGTTGTGGTTTACTCTTAATAAATCATAATTACAGCTCAGACAAATTATAATTTAAATGCTTTGAGCACATTACTGACTCTGCTATATAGCAAAAAGAAAAAAAATTTTGGTCACCAAGACCTACATACACCAACTATGTGAAATTATATTAGAAAACTGATGTGATCTTCATTTTTCAACTTTTGCTCTCTAATTTACATCTGCTTCAGATCTGTTTGGAGAATAAAGTTCTGTTCACTAATGTACTCAGGAGAGGTTGACACCAGTGAGAGGAGATTTTCTGTTGACTTCTGTGAACTGTGAATCAGATCTGAGGAGAAAAATCCAGCTCTTTCTGAAGCCAATAAGAATTAGTGTGATACTGGGATCTGAGCTAGGTTTTTACCAGGTCATTTCCAGGTCTTCACTACAAATTTGGTAAGTGGGCTTTGTGAAACTCCCCAGGCACAGGAAAGTGGGGAAATCTGCTTTCAGGGAAAGTCGCAAGGATGTGTGAGTCACTCCCGAAGTATCAGGAAACGATGCAAGGTGGGGCTGTGACATGCACTGTGGTCAGCAGATCAGAGAGATGAGTGGAGAGAACATGATCAGTGCCACTGGGGTATTTGGCAATCGAGCTCTGAGATTCTTCAGAGGCTGCAAACCTGATTGGTTTTGGGTGTACCCTTGTGAAGATAACCAAAGTCTGGTCCCTAGAAAATAGGTCATGTATTATAGCAGAGAGCAAAACATAATGTTGCTAAGGTTTTTCCAACAAAATTAATGGATTTTCAAAATTCATTATGGCTTTTAACTGGTTAAGGCTGACAATGATAGAAACAATCAGAAACACTTATGCTCAAAAGTGCCAACAGCTATTTTGAACAGTAGATGTTGCTATATACGTCACCTATGTTATAGACTTGCTCAGGAACTTTATTAGGGTAGCTTTAGGATGTTGGCATTCAAATTTTTTGGCAGACTGGACCATCTACACAGAATGAAGCTGTGAAAGGACTGTAGGAAGAGAACAGTGTTGAGAAATTATATACAGTATCTTGTCCAGGACATGTTTCTGATTATTCCATGTTGTCACAAATTGACATATGCTGCTGCTCAAGGAACTGTAATAAAATTGGTGTTTCTGCGCTTTTTATTTTTCCTGCAGGTTTGAAAACCACCATATAACAGGTAAGTCTTGTTATGGTGATTTGAATAATGAGAACATTGAGAGTCTTGGAGAACTTCGACGTTTTAGCCATATGGAGCTGGTCAGGTATAGAGCCAGTAAGAAAACAAATGAGCAGTCATGTCTTTCTGCTAGACTGAGTGTCTAACAACTTTCAAACACTAAAAAAAAGCTAGTTTACACGTTTGGGGTTTTTTTGGCCTCCTTCTATATTGTGACTTTTTTTTAATAATAACACAGTTTATAAATATATCTGTGTATTTTGACAAAATTTTAATGCACACTGGAGATGGAAATCAGTTCAGAGGCAGTGGCAACCCTCATAAAGCTGTCCTTGGCTTCAGAAGCCCACAAGCTGGGTCTCTGTTGGGCTGGAGACCTTTGACTAAAAGTAAGAGTAGGTACTAAGAGGTAAAGGGCTGTTGGTTCAGAGGTTCATAAAACTAGACAGGGTGTAGTCACAGGAGAGAAATGCTCATGCCATTAACATATGTTCTATTTGCGTCTTTGAGGATTATAGAAACCAACCTGTCTGATACGTTGTGGCATCCTCACCTCTCTGCCAGGGCTTAGTCTTAACTCCAGAGGGTGGGGTCAGTAACAGGTTTGTCATCCTCGTCTTTACTTACCTGAAAATACATCTTCATGGCTCTATTACTGACAGCATTTTTTAGAACATCTGTTGTCAGCATTCAAAGCTGCTTAAAATGAGCAGCATTAGATGTAAAAAACTTAGTAACTCTTCATATGGACTACTGTGTAGCAGCAAGATAAGCCTTTTGATTTCATACTGTGCCCAATCCCTTAGAACACTCACTGGTTTAGTAAGGTTTGGAAGGGGCTCACAGGAAAACAGAAGATCACAAGTTGTAGTTAAAAGAAGCTCCATTTACACTAAAATAGTTTCAATTCTGGCATCTAATACTTTTTCTTTTTCCATTTTAGCCATGTTCTGTGAAAGAAGATACAGATGGAACTTTGTCAAAACACTTGTTAAAAATTGTTTGAAGAGTCCTAAGTGGTTTTAACATGTTTTATCGTGTGATAATATCTCTGTGCTGTGGGCAGAACTGAAGCAGATGGTTATATAGACAGATAGTTGTCCTGTCTCTCAGCGTGGTGTTATCAGAAGGCACACTGAGTACTTCTCTCACAACCTGAAGGTGTCTGCCATTGAATTTGCTTGTGCTGGACTTGCCTTATATAGGTACAGGTTGCTACAAGTCTAGTGAGGGTGTGGATTTATAGTTTGTCAGGTAACCCACATTAACAACCTATGGACACAGCTGTGCCTGGCTGTGAGCAGAAGCCATGTATTCCTCAACAAAAACAGGGTCACAGCATGCACAGAGGCAGTTTCCAGGGAGCAGCTAACACGCTGTAAATCCCCACCCACTCTTGCCTCACTCTAATTTGTGTGCGTAGTCATAGCCCAAGCAAAGGTGAATAAATACACCCATGAGCTGGGCAGAAAAATCTCATCCCACAAACACCATTTAGCATAACACAACGGACAGCAGAGAGTGGGGTTAAGAAAGCTGGGTTTACCACTGGTGTTGGGGTTTTTCTCCTCACCGAAATAAATTGCTTTTGTATTGTGACTACTTTCACAGTTCAAGAGTTTCCCTTTTAATTTTTTCAGTTAGCAATAGCTGTTAGCAAAGTTCATCTGTTTCTCTTTGCACTTTAATCTACAACCCTTGTACTAGTAATTTTATTGCTTCAACCTCTGAGTAAGAGAATTTTTACAGCTTGTTAATACCGAACTCGGAGAAACAAGAAGGCTTTTTGACCTGTTGTGGAGTAATTATAGACCCCATTGCTCCTTGGGAGGGGCATTCAATGTTTAACAAACTGTGGCAACTCTAATTTAACTGTGTGGAGCCCAGACAATGGGATGTGAGTTAAAAAAAAATAAAAATCCTGGACTTTTTCCAGCTCACATTTTAATTTGTCTGTTTTTAGTCTCCAAAAGGGCTGCCCTTGAAGTTCTGCCTTCCCACTATGAACCTTCATGCAGCTCCTTTCTTAGCAGTATGAGGGCATTAGAGCCAAATAGGAAAACAATTTTCTCTTCCTGCAGAAATTGTAGCTACACTACTCTTGATTAATCCTTTCATGGCGTTAGTCTTCTGAATGCCATGCCATGAAAGTACTGCTCTTGACAATAAAAAAATTGTCCTGTCTTAATGACTACTATTGTTACTATTATTGTTTCTTAATTACTACTGTTGTTTCCCCTATTATAGGGGATGTTGTCATGGACAAAGATTCAATTGTTTTCAACAGTATAAAACCAGAGAATAAATAGATACCATGTTTGAAAGACTTTGTGATCTGAATTATGTGATCAGTAAACTTTGGAACTGGAAAACGAAATGAGAAAAATTTGATTAAATTAACACATTTTGTCCAGTTATAGAATCATAAGCCAGCTAGGTAAGAGTTTGAAGGCTCCCACCTATTCTTCAGCCACTCAAACAGCTTTTATTTAAGAAATGCTGAACTTGCCTTCAGGAAAAGAATTAGGATGTTATTTTGAAAGCACCAATGTTTTTCTACTTTTGATGTCCCTAGATAATTACATAAGGTATATTTCCTGGATAATAGGTTGCTTAGATATTTTGTAGATTAGTGTATTAATGTATGCATATACATTACATCAGTGAGACAAAGCATTTGTGTTATTTGCCAGATGGAACAGAACACTTTAGCTAATGCCATTTTATAAGAATGATTTCTTAAGTAAAGTTCTTGAAGTTTTCTTTGTTCAGCCACATTTGCTTCAGAAATGTTTTCAAAATCCAGGGTTTGCTAGTTGTTTCTGAGAGGACAGTGGACAAAAAGGGAAGCTGAAGAGTTCCCATTTTTCAGTGTTAATGTAGGCAACCCAGTCACTCTGTGCATGCGCAATACGCCGGCAGCGCCCCGGGTGTGGCTGACACACACCTGCTCCTTGCTCCCGAGCCTCAGGAAGCCTGGTGCTCTTGGCAGCTGGAACAAATGGCTCCGGGGTCATGGAGGTATAGAGGAGTCCTGTTTATAGGGGTCTTTGCACAATTCAGCATGATGAAACGGCATAGCCACAACCGGGAAACAAGTAACCAAATACTCGCAAATCCAAAATACAACCTCCAGTGGCTTAAAAAAGCTACAATTTGGTGGATAACATAAGAGGATTCAAAAAACACTTAGAGAAGAACTGTGCAGATCTCCTTTCCCTTTGACATAAAATACGCACTGAGAGTTTTGAGTTACCCATGTTGAGAGATCCATCATTCATCACTTGCCCTTTTGTGATATGATAGTGAAGACGTAATGTAGTCTATCCCATCTATTTATTTTGACAAAGCAATTTGAACTCTTCAGATAAGACTGCTTCATTTCATTTACAACCAGCACACAAGTGCCAATTCTTAAAAATAAATCTTAAGGGCTTCCCTTGTCTGCTTTGAATTAGTTAAGTTCATAGAAGATATATCAGTCGATTTACAGTAGGAATGAACAGCAAGTTCAAACTTATGTCCCTGGCACTTCATGTGGATTTGCTGCTGCAGAGTACTTGATTGTTTTGAAGTATGCAGGAGCAGCATGTTTAAACATGCACTGTTTGCTGGCAGCCTTCACCTTCTTTTACCACTTGCTGTATTAGTCTAGTCAGTGCAGTTCTTATTCACTCTTTAATTTGAAAATTATTTTTTGTCTTCTAGTTCCTGAATTTCTCAGTACCTGAGGACACCTACAGCTGTCCTGGGACTTAAGTACTAGAAAATGCTGCTGCTATATGCTTAGAAGTTCTTTTCAAGTAAACAAAGCTGGAAACAATTTTCCTGCCCATTCATCCATCAGTGACGTACACTTAAGTGACACTGAACCATTTCTAGTTCTAATCATACTGTAACATTTGTCAAAAGCAAGGATTTAGCTGTAAGGCACCTTTCCAGTGTCCTTGCTCACTATCTCCACTAGCAAACTGATAAAGCATATTCAGTCTGTTATGCTTAGCCCTAGCCCAGCCACCATGATGCCATAATAATTTGTTTCACACAACTCATCTAAATCCTTACTCTCTCTTCCCACGTAAGAAAAAAAAATAGGTTTCTGGTGTTAGATGTGGGTTCAGGTGGTTTACCTGTTCCTCTTTCATTTACTGAAACTTGTGTGACTTGCTCCACCCTTTATTCTGAAAGAGTTAACCACATGTCCAAAGTTTGCTTTTTAGATGCATGTTTCAGTTTCGTTATGGTCTTTAGGAATGGAGTTTTTGCCCGTGTGCATTTAATTTAGAACATATTTGACTGAGAGGCCAGGCTCCCCCAGCAATGTCAGCAGTCCCCTCTACAGGGAAGAGAGATTTTTCTTTTCTATTTTTTATTTCCAATTTTTTTCTATTTCTCTGCAAGAAGTGGGAAAAGTCTATAATTGAAAGACACATATGTTATTGTGAACAATGATCTGCATTTAAAAGAACTAATGGTGGTTCTTCATGACTTTGCGTGAAAAGGAACATCACGTGTTTTTCCTGTGGTACTTAATCTTTCTTAAACAAATTCACTGAAAGGATATCAGAGCCCAAAGGCATCTCAAAAATATTAAAATATGGAAAAAAAGTAGGTATATCCTAAATATAATTTATCAAAATACCAATCCTCTTTTTCTTCAGTGATGCTTCCTAATATATCTGTAAACATCTCAATCACTGAAAAATTTTAAGTTCTTTTTTCATGTAAAGGAACCTAACTGCTCTGCAGCTGCCTCTTTGGACCAGCTATTGGATATCTATATAACTATATATCTCGTAGAATCAAGTTCCAGTATATATATGGACATTTTTTAATTCAGAAATAAGATTTTGTAAGACTCCCAGGTATTTTAAACACAGGTTTTATTATATATATAAAAACATAATTTAAACTATATAAATATATTAATATAAAATTAAAATTATTTTTATATTAAAATATAATTTCAAACTGTGATTACCTATAAAGAGTGGCTAAACTGATGTAATGTCCACCTACAGGAAGTATTAGGAATGATGTACAACATGAATCCCAGCATATTGTGCTGGATAAACACTGCATTGTCTCAGTTTAAACTGCTGGTGGTGAAACAGCGCTCCCTGATGTCCAGCGAGCGACTTGGAAGTCTAAAAGTTTCATTTTTCCCGATATTCTTGGATGAATTGTTCAACAACCCTCTAAAAACTGTAGTTAATAATAAGCAAAGTTGAGAATCAGCTAAGTCTGTTATATCATGCAGAGGACTTAAGTAAAGTTCTGTTTCCTTATTGTCACGGTGTTCAGGCATCAACCTTTCCACACTGATGTTTTTCCGTAGTGTTTCCAAGTTGAATCCTTGAATCATCCCCATCTCAACAATCCTACATCAGGCTTCAGAGTCCTGCAAGGAAAGAAAGGTGGAGTTCCAGACGTTCTCACAGGTCTTTCTCATAACTTCAGTTTCCTCAGAGTCTGAGCCAAGGTGATGCAGCTCATCTGAGTCAGAGCAGAGCCCTAGGTCCTGGCAGGAAGGGGACAGCACACGGGGGGAAGAGAGTGACAATACCTGTTCAATAACTTGATCGTGACAAATTTTTGAATGAAAAGAAAAAAAACCTTCTAATATTTTGTTGCAGAACCACCAGCTCAAAAATTATTTTAGGAAGGGGAGACCTGCAGGAAAAACCATACAAACCCTGTAAAGCTCTGTGTGGATAAAGACGTACATTGTAAACCACTTTTTACTGATATAAAGGTATAAAGAATAAGGAAGCATGCACATCACAATTATCATTGCAGTTATGTTTTCCAGTAGGGGGAAAAAAAAAGAAGTTTGTTTCCTGGTCTGAATGGTTTAGATGGTTATATGGAAGTTTCTGTACCCTGCCTTTCCTCTGTTTTTCATGGTTATCAAATTAACAGCAATTAATTGATGAGTACTTTGAATTCCTTAGATGAAAAATATTATGCAAAAATAAAGAACAATTTAATGATGGGTAAGTCAATGTGAACATGTGTATATGAAGAGACAACCTCAAAGAAACAGACTTTTGCCCAACTGATGTATTTGGTATTATCTCCACCCCGCTGCCAAGTTTCCTGATTTCAGCCTGTTTCATACAGAGATGTTGTTAGTTACTACATTTACCACTTGATATGTCTTTTATCTCCCTACCTGATCAGAAACTTGGTATGTCCTTTCCCTGAATATGCTCACTAACTCAGAGCACCTAAATAATCTAGCAATTTATTAATTAAAGATGAGGAAGGAGTAGAGAGGCCTCTTCTCATTATCATAACAGATGAGGCTAGTTACACTTTAATTGGCTTGTACAGGAGGAAACAATGAAAATGGATGTATTTCTTCCTGGATAAACCTTTAGCTCTTATAACAAAAGGCAACATTAAGATTTCACACTTTACCTTGCTAGTAAAGGGAAATTTTCATTCTTATTATGACATTTTAATAGAATGCCTTTGACAAATTGCATACTACTACTCGGATTGCTTTGGTGGAAGCAGGGTGTCCTGCACCTGTATGTTTGATATTTAGTTACATATGTCTTCTCCCTCGTGTCATGCATCTCCTGGGGAGATGTTTATCATCCCGGGGAGATGTTTTAATCATAGAATCAAAGAATGGTTTGGGTTGGAAGGGACCTTAAAGACCACCTAGTACCAACCCCCTGCCACGGGCAGAGACACCTCCCACTAGACCAGGTTGCTCAAAGCCCCATCCAACTGGCCTTGGACACTTCCAGGGATGGATGTGTCATCATCAGCTTCTCCGGGCAACCTGTTCCAGTGCCTCACTACCCTCACAGCAGAGAATTTCCTCCCAATATCTAATCTAATCTAATATCTTTCAGTTTGAATCCCTTCCCCCTTGTCCTGTCACTACACGCCCCTGTAAAAAGTCCCTCTCCGTCTTTCTCGCAGGCTCCCCCAAGGCACTGGAAGGAAGGAAGGAAGGAAGATTTTACAAAGCTGTTGGGCAGCTGAGAGACTAAAGCCAGGCTTTACCACAGCCCGCGGTGGCGAGGACTCCCTCACGCAGCAGCGCCGCCGTCCCGCCGCCCCCGCTCCCATTGGCTGCCGCGGCGCGGGCGGCAAGCGAGGGGGCGGGAGCTGAGAGCGCCCCGCCGTCCGATTGGCTGGGATGGCCGCCTGGCGCGCGCCGATTGGCTGCGAGAGGCGCCACTCCGGGCGCGCGGCGGCGGCTGCGGCGTGAGGGGGAGGAGGCTGAGGGAGGCGGGAACGGAGCGGGAGAGCAGAGGAGAGGAGAGGAAAGGGAAGGGGCCGCCTCGGGCTTTCCCGCGGGGAAATAAAATTACAGCCACAGCTGAGAGCTTTTTCTGTTTATGTGGCAGCCAGCTAAGCCCTGGGGAGTCAGGTAGCTGCTGTGAGCCGGCCTCAAACAGCCCCATGCGGAGAGACCTTCTGAAGGAGTAAATACATTTAATACCACCTAAAAATACCTTTCCTCACTCTGCATTTGGTATCCTCTTGAATTTTGCAGTTACAAGCACCTCAGGTATGTTTCCTTGGTTGTGCCTTCAGGGTATGTCCGACTTGAGGGAAAAGTTTAATTCCCAATGGCTGTAACCAAATGTTAACAAAGTTAGGAGCTCAAGACTTGATTTTAATGTTACATGGCTTCATTATGGTTCTGCTGCGTTAATTCTATCAATATTCTTTTAAAAAGATGCAATCACAAATTGAAGCAGAGGAACACAGATCTTTTTGGTAGATCTAAGTAAGTGTGTGGAGCTATGAGGATCTGACAAATAGCAACTTTTTATGGAAAGGCTCTTTTCCTATTTTTCAAAATTTTGATTGGAAAAAGATTGAAGGCACCTACTGAAAAAAAAAAGCTTTATCAAATTAGAACTAAATCGAAGGACTCAACATAGTTGGCTTAGGGCACAAGGCTTAGATAATTAGTACTGATAAAATTGATTTTCCATCACCTGATGTATAAGCTCTACTGAAACGCTTCATGTGAACTGAAGAAATGTAGAGTACCAATGCTCAAACTGACTGGTTTTGTAGTTAATGTCTTCTTCTTTTTTAACAGGAACCTTTACTTACCGAAATGAAACACAATCTGGTGTGTCAGACACCTCCCACTGTCACTGTTCATGTAAAATCGAGTGCATCCAGATCACATCAGCAAAAAAAACTTTATAGACTAAAGAGACCTGCTTTTAAAGACCATCAAGAAAGTTGTGAAAAAGGGGTCCCTAGTCAGAAATACAAATGTCCAAAGGGACCGTGTCTAGTTATTCAGCGTCAGGAAATGACAGCTTTCTTTAAATTATTTGGTAGGTTAATAATGACAGATACAAATGTATTGACTGAACAGAATGTTTTCTAAGCTCAGTAATTTTGAGAGTGCTTTTTATATGAAAACTAATGGCAATTCTTTATCTAAACATATTTTGTTGTTATATTTTGGTGCATAAATATTTAATGCTTAAGTTAAAAATACAAGAAGGGCTACCAAACTGATGAAAAGTATCTTTGTTAAATTACAAATGAAACCAAGCTAGGTTTGAATACCACCACAGACAATCCAAGCATCTCTTCTTTATTTGTGTCTCTTTCATATAAAGTTTTGTATTTATTTAATTTAGTCAAGATATTAAATAACAGTGGAAGGTTACACCTGGTTTTTATTCAACCCTTAAATGCAGAAGTGACTCAGAGAGGTCGCGGTACTTACGGTCCATGTTCACCGACAGTGGTGCTCTGACCACAAATAAACAAGTATCGCCCTGTAAAGGCTGCCAGGTAATCAAGGTGCAGAGATCTCAACAGTCTGTACTTCATCCAAAATAGCAGTGCGGTACTACCTGGAACCACTGAATGCTGGAAGAAGTGACCCAAACAGAAGAAATACTTGTAATTTGTCACCTTCATTTGCTGTTACTGAGAATGGATGAAATTTGGTCATTAGATTTTCCACCTTGCCTTTATGGTGGTTTGTCTTCTTTTGTCCCTTAAGTTTTTTCACACCTGATCTCCTAGTCCCTTCACTTTCTCTGTTTCCACTGGTGGGTCTAGTTTCTTTCCTTTTATTTGGTTTAATGAAATGACCATCTGTTATTTATTTACAAATACTCTCTAACATAAACAATTTTGGTGTTTGAAATGCTACAACTTTCGCTTGTTGCAGATGATGATCTAATCCAAGACTTCCTTTGGATGGACTGTTGCTGTAAAATTGCAGACAAGGTAAGTGTGTTCCCTTCTTACTAATAGAAAATACATTGAGAAAGAAACGTGCCCTTAATCACTCGATACTTTAATGCAAATACAGAACATAATTTTTTTCTAATGGATTCATATGGAAGTTTCAAGAAACTCAATTCATGCTTGTGCCCTTGATAAAAATGATGAAATATCTTGGTGCAAGATAAATGTGATAGTCAATTTAGGAAATGAGGTACTGAAATAACACATTGATACTTCATTTTACATTTTAAAACAGTATCTCTTGGCAATGACTTTCGTTTATTTCAAGAGGGCTAACTTCACAACAAGTGAGCATACCAGAATCAACTTCTTTGTTGCTCTGTAAGTACTTTTAAATTATCTGGTTTTATTAGGATAAACTTTGCATTATTTTATTTCTTTATGACACTGATCATTATGATATGTGATGAGAGTCCTTTGATGTGCAGTTGTTTGGGTCCTATATGAAGTATAGAAACATAAGCAACCTGATCTAGGGGGTGGAAGGGGGAACTAGATGGTCTTTAAGGTCCCTTCCAACCCAAACCATTCTATGGTTCTGTGATAATCTACATACTGTACATAAATAGTGCAAATTCTACATTCTTCCTCTGATGGAACAAGCTTGAGCAGCAGAGAGGGGATTTTGCATTGCTGTAGTGATACATAGTTAAAAAAATTAAAAACACCAAACCTGAATCTGTGAACTTTTTAAAGCTTTACAAGAAATATATGCAAGACAATACATGGCAACATATACATGGCTCACGGTTCCTGTTATAAGACATATTCCATATCTTTGCCAGCCTTTAAGTCATTTGTGCCAGAACACTTCACTGTGATATGCATCTCAGGAGTAACTTTTTATTAAAGTTTCTGTCACCATGATTTAAGTCAACTGTAAAAATGTTGCTAGAGAATTTCTGAGAATTCTTTTGAACAGTTGTAAAATGTCTGTACTTTGAAACAGAGGAGCAATCTGTACTCTGTCTTCCCAAGCCTACGTAATCCCTCCATATTTGGCTATACCTACAGGCATATCTAGCTATCTGTCTATGTACAGGATTCTGCATTTATGGTGTTCAGGTCATCTTTTTCCATAACAGCGCTTCTCAGATGCTCTATTTGCACTCTAGTGAGGGGACAAAGATGGCTGTTCCTTCTGGGTAACATCCACAGAGCATGGAGGAGGGAGCCCTCTGACTCCACTGAAGGGAGAAAAGCCAGGCCAGAACAGTGAAAGGCTTAGAAAGGGACAAAGGGTCTGGTGAGACTGGGACTAGAGGGAATATTGGGGTCAGAAGCAAGTGAGAAAACTGGGGAGGAGACTAAAAGTCGTAATTTTTTCAGGTGTGATTTACAGTTTAGTATCAGGTGGATCCAGAGGAAGTAAATATTTTCCTGTTGTCTGAGAAGATGATCCAGAACCAAAAGTAGCAGATAGTCAAGGAAGGGAGAAATACGGACATTAAAAAAATCATTTAAGGTTTTCATTTATATCTGAAGGTAGACCTGTATTTATTTGTTTGCTGCTAATTTAATATGAGCAATGTAATTGTCCAAGAATAGCTAAAATCCATAGAGTAGAAAATGTAAAGTTTAAGATTTCATATAATAGTTTAAAGCTTTATTTAGAGAAATAAATTTCAGTCAGAAACTCTTCATTTTAGTACAAGGGTTTCTTGTCAGTTTGGAGAAAGATGTCAGTTCTTGCATATCTACTAATTTAGGAAAATCTAGGGTAAAGCAATTTTTATAAGAGCTTGTTTTTATTTACCCAAAGGATGCACAAGGAACTGATTAAGAAAATATTGTATTCCAGAGAGAAGGCTGTATTTTGTTAGTATTTTTTTCTCACAATACTAGAAAAAAGAAACACTTCAATATGTCTTTTAATGTTAGAAATCATTCTGATATACTGATTTAAGATTGAATAATATTTACAAACACAAACATATATATGTTTGAAGGTATCTGGCAAACACAGTTGAAGAAGACCATGAAGAAGCAAAGTATGACATTTTCCCATGGGCTTTGGGAAAAGCCTGGAGAAAGCTCTTCCCTGATTTCTTAAGGTTGAGAGACCAACTATGGAGTAGAATTGACTACAGGGCTATTGTAAGCAGACGCTGCTGTGAAGAGGTAGGGAAGGGGATTTAATATTGTAGATGCTGAAATTACACCAGTTAACGCCAGTCACTGATCTAGCTCTGCACAATTGCCTCCCTAAAGTGCATTGACAATCCATGGGAAAGAATAGATGCAGCTAAAATGTAATGGTCCATTTATCCTCCATGATTTTTTTTTCCTTTTGCATTTAAAATATAGTTTGAAATTATGTTTTTAAAGTAAACTAGAATATTTTATATTGCACTACTGTTAAAAGTTTCTATTGGCTAGAATCTGCTTTATGCCAATATTTTTTATTTAAAATCTACCTTCATTTGTTTTGCTTCAGCCACTTTAGAAGTAACTTTGTGTGTGTGTTTGCTTTCAATCTGTAAGTTTGTACACAAGTAAAACCTTCAGATAAAAATCCCAGCAGCTCAGGTGAAATTTTAATGCCTTCAAAACTAATTATGCCATTTCAACTGACTTTTCAAGGTAAGAGTTTTTCACTACATTTATGAAAAACTTGGAAGGACACACTTTTAACATTCTCTACTATTAATGCAGTGTTACAACCTACAGTTTTCAAATATATTAGGAAGGAAAAAATATATTCCTCACTTTTGAGGCAGAATGTGTATCTGGAAAAGTCCTTGTCATGTTCTAAGTATATAATGCTTACTTAGAGCTGGTGGAAAAGAAAAGGGTTCCCTCTCTGGGGATGGGATTATATGCTTATAGGAAAAGTACAAGGAATAAGGCGAGTGCAGAATGTTTTTCCCAGCATCTTCTCCCAGCTTCTCATATCATTAGTTCAGTGATGTTGTGAACAGGAATATCCATCTAGTTGATGTTTAGTAGTTAGTCAAAGACACCATCTTCTGTCCAACATGCAAAGAATGAGTTGGTGTTTGTGATGTTTCACCTGAATATACAAGGCTGTAAGTTGTTATGTTTCCACATCTGATTGGCATCTGGATTACTTACTCCTGCCTAAGGTAGCAAACTTTCCAGTGGGATAGAAGCAGAGAGATAATACATGATACCGACTTCAACTACGTTGTATTAATTCCCTGCCATACACTAATTGGATCCCTTGTTTTCAGCGTATGTTTTCCCATTACTTTTACGTTTTCTGACCCAATGGCTGTCCTAATAGGTGATGGCTATTGCTCCAACACATTACATATGGCAGCGAGAACGTTCTGTGCACCACAGTGGAGCCATGAGGAATCACTATGATGAAGTACAGCTGCCCCGAGGACCCAGCGCTACCCCTACAGACTGCCTGCTGTGTGGCAAGAAAGGAAGATTTGTGAGACTGGGATTATCATCTTCCTCCTCATCTACTGACACTTTGGAGATGATGGAATTACATTCATCCCAGAATTCAAAGCACACCCTTCCGACTGAAAAAATGCTTGTTGACTCTCCTGCTTATGCCCAAGGTATGGTTTAATATTGCAAATAATTTCCATTTAGTTTAGGCAACTGAGGCTGTATTTGCCTTTCAGAGTAGTGCAGGGACTTCTGTGTCCTTCCCTATTACCTTGGCAGAACTTTGCTTTTACTGCCACAGATCCATTTTCATTTTCGCATCTTGTATCTTGACTTCCTGGAACTGCTTTACATTGAGTCTCTCCAAATTATCTTCATCTGCTACAGTAGATTTTGGGTTGCACTCCAGTCTATTTAGGCACTTATTACTATTCTAGCATTATAAATGAAATTGAAAATTCTAAACACTTAGGAGTTGGTGGAAGAAACAATAAAAATACTGAGGTGTGTCATGTGAGTTAAAAGAGAGGGTGTATTGTGAGTTAAAAGTGCTCTTGCTGAGACCGCTGTTCTTAGAAAGGGCTGGCTGCTCAGTTGTGGTCATCAATTTGGACATAGGCTAAATCACAACTCACATTTTCCTTGCATCTCAATTGTTGACAGTTTAGACTTCATTTTCAGACTGGGGTACGAGTAAAAAACAGTACAAAAGTTTGTGAAAATTGGTCATGTGTTTGAATCTCTGCACATTAATCTACTCAAAATAGCATCCTCGGCCTTTGCACGAGAAGCCTCCATTACATACAGAAGTTATGGGGCACACTCATTATTAAATAATTACTGAAAGTGGAACACACTTGAGATGTAAATTTCCTGGGGCAGCTGTATAAGGCTTCAGCTCTGCAAAGATACTTCCATGTACTTAACCACTGGCGAGTTTCTAGTGTCATTACTTAATGCAGGGTTAGTTATTTATGGCTCTGTATTTTTTATTTGGATATGTTCTCATTAATATCCACTTTTCACTATTGTAGTAAGATTGCGTTACTGCTTTTGACAACTTTAGTAAAACTTAGTGATTCTCAAGGGACCCCTCAGCTTTGAAAAATTTGGCATTTGAATCTTTCCTGAGATACAGAACAAGTTAGGTGTCTACAACACATCACTTAATGATTTAATGTGTTACACAGCACCAGATGCTCATGTGAGACCCTTAAAGACTTAAAATTAAGTCTATTTTTACTTGAGAAATCTTGCTTTTCATATCTGGTCAGAAAAAATTGTGTTTACTTTGACTGTTTGAGAATGTTTTATATAAAGCAAAGTTCACAATTAACCAGGCAACTTTCAGCACAAGTGGTAGAAGTGAACCAAAGCTGTGTGTCAACAACTGTCTTTCTCTTGAGATGAGCACAGCTTTACCAAGCAAGCAAATTCAGTGAATTTCAGTAGCTCTTTAAGTTGTGCTTTAAGAACATTGTTCTTAAAGAAACCAACAGTCACCAGTTGGTAGCCAACCAAGTATTCATTTAAAAGAACAGACTTTGATCCTTTATTTTCTTACTAAATTTTTTTCTCCTTATTTCTGGTAGACTGTCAGAGACTGTCCAGCAAAAGGCAACCATGTAGCACCTTGAACCAAGATAAATCCATGGATTGGTTTATAAGCAATGAAGAATGAAATACACCCGATGAGACAGAAACAGATACTGTGATTTGCAGAACAATCTGTGCTGCATCACAGATGCGCCAGACCTGATGATTCCCTTAAAACTTTTTCCTTTAAATAGTAGGTGGGGTTTCAAACTTCGCATGCAGTAGAAGTCAAAGCAGTCATTACTTAAAAGTTACACAACTTGCAAAATGTAGCAGCTACTTTGCAATGTTTTATTTTATTCTGATACAATATTCAAATTAGCAGCTAACGCAGCAGCAGCATCAAGAAAGCAGTGGCCGAAACTTTCTCAGCTTGGTAAGGAATGCTAATCAAAAAACAAAAGAAGTTACTACTTCAGTATTTCAGTATGCGAGGATTATTTTATTATTATAAGTTTTATGATCTCATGACATAGTAACATGCCAAATGCTAGTACAAAAAAAAAAAGGTAGTACTTTCTGGAAATAAAATACCATTAAACATTTAAGATAAAAACCACTTTCCAAGTGTCTCACCTGAATGACCTTCCTGCCAGTAAGACGGTCTAGCAATGTAAGGCACTGAGTGATATGTTTCAGCATCATCAGAAAGTGATCCTGTGAGAAGTACATTTAGTTTGTTACTTCTTTCCCACAAGCTTAAGACAGACATGCAGACTAGAGTTGCCAATGTGCACAGATTATTTTTCCTGACAAATTTTTTTTTTTTTGCTTCTGTTATGGTGCTTTGTTGTCACCTATGACTCTGCTCTAGTATGGATTTTGCAAATCTATACTGTATATCTGTTGTATATGTGTACGTATATATATGTGTGTGTGAGGCATCCTTTTTGGACAGTGTGATTTTTAAAGCAGAGCACACTGGCACTGTTTCTTCTATGGAATTCTTAAGTCCATCAGGGTCCTCTAAAGCAGCCTTAGGACAAATAAAAAAGAACTGAATTTTACTGAAAAACAAAAATTGGAGAACAGTAGTAGAAGGGCAGTCATTCTTTATTGCAATTTATTTTCTATTTAGTCTAGATTATTAATAAGATATTTAAAATTAAACAATTATTATTATAGTCTTTTGCAAACTTTACAAGGTCCAGGCTGTCCAAAACCTTGTCTATTCTCAGCTGATCTAAGAAAAAATATTGCCTCTTCCTACACTGGATTATCAAAGTGCAGTAAGAGAGTGTCTCATCAGCAGTAATGTTCTTACCATTGTATTCGCTTTCTTTAAGAACTGCTTGATCCTCAATGTGGATTTCTTCATATTCCTTTTGAGGTGGTTCTTCAATATTTTCTTGAGTTTCCACCATTTGGCCTGATTTGCAATTCTTGATTTTAGCAGGGAGTACTACCCAGTTTCTGTGAGTTACCTCAACAATCCTTTCACACAAAAAAGGAAGCTTGCAGGTCCGTATTCTGTCTAAAAGGTCAATAACCTGTGTGATGCTTTTGAAGAAATGCAAAGGATAAAGTAGTATTTAAAAAACTCAAATCACACAATCTCAATTCTAATGTGACTTTGTCACATTCTTTACCTTTGAGGTTATAAGAGTCCTTCAATTTTAGGGTAAAGGAGTAGCAACCTGTCTACTGAATTTGAGAGCAGTACAGTTACTTTGAGGATGTCATAAAGTGCAGACTTCCACTGATCAGAATGAGAACATTTCCAAAGTAGAGGCCAAAGGATTTGGGCAAGTGTAATTTATACCGAGTGCAACTCCCTAAAGAAGTTACACGTGAGAAAAAAACCCAAACTTTGCTAAACATTTCATTAATGCTGGATGTGAATTTTAAAAGAAGTTTGGTTTTGTAACAATGCCAGCTGTAAGTGCCAGAAGTAAATACTTACTTTGCTAAATACACAGCGCACACACCACCCTGTTTCAGGCTTGGGTGTACAACAGGCAGAGCAGACTGAGGTTTAAGCATATCCAGAACTATCTGCAAGAGAAAGATACATTAATGTTTACTGGGAAAACACGTATATCTACCAATGTAATACAGCAACACTTGGAAAAAAATGTTTATGGAAAACAGATGCATACAACAGCAGTATGTAATCATGCCTCTCAAAAGCTGAGGTCCACAGTTCTACAAAACCAAATCCTTGCTACTTCCAAGTGAATTTCCACTAAAACAAGTAGTGTTTCACCAACAAAGCAGGCCTGTAGGAAGTTAAACCCCCTGCTAATTAAATTCCATAATGCTGACATTAAGAAAAACTTTTAGAAGAGTATATTTACTAATACATACGAATACCTATTTCTCAAATGTAAAAAAAAAAAAAGACCGTTCAGGTGCATCTTTATAATGAAAAGGGCACACTATGGTATCAACATCTAACTTGCTTGTTGTTTCAAGATTTAAAACTTGTCTTTGGCAATTTATCCATCTTCTACTAGAAAGTTGTGCAAACTATAAGACAATGGGATATGCAGTATTTGATATTTCCTGTTGATCGTTGAAGTTTTTTAAAATGGTATTTTTATGCTATGTATATATATTGCTCAAACCATTTAAAAAAATTGTCAGTTGTTTAAAGCATCTAGTAAGTAAGCAGTTGTAAGCAGTTTGCCTGCTTTAAAGGGAAGAGTAGTTAACATAAAGCTGTGTTCCCCAGCATGTCTCCCTTTAGAAAATCTGGATACAAGAAGCAGGACAGGAGAGCAACCAACAGCATTCTTTAACTTATGCTTGAGTTACATTGTCCATTCTATAAAGCTGATAGCAAAGTGGTTATATATTCATATAACCACTTTTTTAATAAGGTTATGTATTCTTCTGAAATTTAATGCTTGAAATATGTATCTCAGTTATAAAAATATCAGTTTCTGACAAATACAAGGAAGTAAGTTGGTCTTTGCTTACAAGACAGCAGTAATTAATTGTTGTATTTCTATAGTACAGTTTTATCACTCTTTCATTTGGGAAACCGTAACTGAAACCTTGAAAATACTTGTAAATCTTACAAAAGTGTTTCTTTCACTGATGAAGACGCGATTGTTTTTTCTCATGTTAAACTAGATATGGGAATCCTGCTCTAAGTGTGAGCATTAGAGGTTTTAATTTATGTAGAAAAGATACACGTCAAAGGGACTTTTTGGACTCACTGCGTCAAGTGTTACAGATTTCATATCTGCAGCAGCTGTTGAAATGTCTTTAAGAACAAAATCCACGTTATCTGGCCACTCGTCCATGTGTCCTATTTCCCATGAAGTTCGCCAGTGCCTGTAATTCTTCTTAGCTAAATTATGATGATCACCTCTGATTTCATAACTTATAACACGTCCTTTGGGCCCAACTGAAAACAAACAAAAGACAGTACACTTTAAAAAAAGTGCAGCCTACAACATAAGGACACATTATAATCCCATATGAGGCAATCAATTACCATCTATTTTTTTCTTTACATTTAAAACAGACATATGCAGAAAAAGTGCCATGTTAGTTCTTTTACAGACACAAATCCATCAATCCACAGATGAAATAAAGCAGTTATAGTAGCACGGACTGTTCCCAAGATGTCCTCCTGAAGTCACTCCTGCAGCAAAAGACGACTTGAGCATCTGTGGCCCTGTCAGCCTGTGATTCTCCTGCCAGAGCTACCAGAGGCACCAGCTGAGAATGCTGCAACAATGGTCACACCTCACAGATGCTATAAAGCTGACAGACAGTGACTGCTTCTGTTGTTATTAACATTTGAAACTGATAGTTTTAAAGTTTTTTGACAATCCTCGTTTTGTGCATAGTTTGTTCTTCATCTGTTTTTCCTCAGGGTTGGGGAAAGGCTAAGAAAACTGCAAGACCTGCTCACTGATCTCAGCCCCACAGACAAGTTTTCAAGTGTACTCTTTGATTTACGTAGGCTCGTGTAATTTTCCTGTTATTGTTTGCAACAGCAATAAATTATTTTATTATTTAAGTCTAAATTTACTATCCTGAAATTTACCATGTTAAGTCCAATACACAATGCTCCTCATAAAGGACACATTACCAGGCTGTCCAGGCAGACAGCAGTCTGTGCACTGCTATTCTATCCTTGTATTACTCCCATTCCTCAAAGCTATCACTGTTGGCTTTTCTCTCTTTGCTACTTTGGAATGGGCACACGCAGCTTTCAGCAACCACCAACTCAGAGGGTCACGTTCTGTGTCCTTCTAAGCCATTTCAGTTTGAAGTTGCCAGGCTCCTTCCCTCACCTGTGTGATCCCACTGTGAATCCATTCAGATAACAGAATAAAAGAAGCAATGTATTTCCCAACAGTCTCTCCTTGATCCAGCTCGCCAGACAAAGGCTGGAGCCAACATGTAAGAAGGAAGGGTTTCAGCAGGTTGCTTTGGATCACCTTAAGCAGTTGCAGAATTGAAGCACCAAGTCTTTATTACTTGAGATTATCAGTTTAGAAATATCAAGAATAAAATTGTTCACATTGGGGGACAGTCTTACTCATTCAAAATAATTCCTACATTTTGTAACTGACTTTTTAATGGGAAAAATAAGAACTATTTAAATAGGCAAAACATTATTGTGAAGCTACAGTATGTCAAGCTTAAATACGTTGTATTTTCCAGTTTTCAAGGCTCTTAAAGTCATGGCAAATACCACAATCTTAATTTTGTCTACTACTGCATGTCAGTAGTTTCTGGGAATGATTAAAGAAAGAATGGAAAAGAAAACAATGAGTAACACGAAGGGAGGAAATTAACAAAATCTGTTAAATCAATGAGAATTTTGGAAATTAAATACTTCCATGGACCACTAGATTTAAATTCCAGCATTTACCTGTGTGGCAGCTGTTTTTCTTGTTGGGTATCACTGTATTTTGAAGTGCTGAAGGATACAGAGTAAGCCCACAAAGGTAGAACAACCCGTAAACATTTCACAGACATAGCATAGTCTATAATGCAGCTTTTTAATGAACACTGGGATATAGTAAAAAAAGGAATGCTAGTTTCACAGCTCCGGTATTCAGTTACTCTGAGTGCCCTCAAACACTGAACGTAAGCCTTCAGAATATGCAACTTGTGCTTTTCTGCTCTGTCAGTTCAAGATGATCCATGATGAGGTTCTTGTCTTTACCCTCCCATGTCCTTTAATATTGAAAACAGTGGGGGTTTAGTTTCCTTTCTTTAAAGAATTTGTTCCATCAGGAGCCCATAAACCAGATTATCCTGAAATGTGATCCACTAAGAGGGTGCCTACAGATGAGCTGAAGCTTAAGGCTGAGGTTTCACCCTCATTCACATGGCTGAGTGCAAGGGCTCTCTACCTTTCAGAGCATTGTGAGCTAGATCGAACCAGGCTGGCTGTAACGTGAAAAAACAAGTGTGCACCCACAGAGGCATTCTCATTGGTAACCAGCAACTGGATTACTCACGTGGTCCATTAAGATGAGGAAAAAAGAAACTGAGAAAAGCAAGATATTGGAAAAACTAGTATGATTAACCCAAAGGCAAAAATAATTATGGCTGAAACTCAGCTTTCTGCAGGGCCTTCTGTAACCGTTTGCACTAAAGCCCTCTAAGTAGTCAAAATGTTTGTAGTCCCTGCCCCGGCTCTGGTGTGACTTTCCTTCAACAAACTATGTGTGAACATGTGAACTGCAGCAAAGCTTTTAAGAACGAAATCACAGAATCAATCAGGTTGGAAAAGACCTCTGAGATCATTGAGTCCAACCTTTGACCTAACACCAAGTTGTCCAATAGACCATGGCACTGAGTGCCACATCCAGTCTCTTCTTAAACACCTCCAGGGACGGTGACTCTACCACCTCCCCAGGCTACCCACTCCAATGCCCGATCATTCTCTCTTGAAGGATCATTCTGTCTTGAAGAAAAAACTTCTTTGTACTGTCTAATCTAAACCTCCCCTGGCACAGCTTAAGCCTGTGCCCTCTTGTCCTACTGCTGGTTGCCTGGGAGAAGAGACTGATACCCACCTCACTACAACATCCTTTCAGGTAGAATAGTACTATGAGAACCATGAGTATCTGGTCAAAAGGAAGGCAAGGTGTGATAAGGAAATAAATAAATTCTGTGTTTTCTAAAACCAGGTCTTCACCTGCCCGTGACAGAAACAAGCTCATAGCGCCAGACCCGCTGCCGGTTTCCAGCACGGTGTCTCCAGGGTGGACATCCATCATCGTCAACATCGCGCTCACATCCTGTGGGGCGAGAAAAACGGCACGGTCACCAGCCTCGAGAAACTCAAAGGCGAGATTCTGCCAGCGACCTCCCGGTCAGGACTTGGTCCCCACCCACCTTGGGGTAGGCGATGGTGGGTCCCCGCGGCATGAGCAGCACGTACTCCTCCAGCGACGGCCGCCTCAGCAGCAGCCGCTTCCCGGCCGAAGTTCGCAGCACCTGCCCGGGCACCTGCCCGATGATGTCGCCGTGGGGCAGGATCCCGCCGGGGCCGGCCAGCACCGCCCCGCTCGCCAGCCGGCACATCACCTTCAGCGTCCTGTGGTCCTTCCGCAGCTCCGCCAGCGCCAGCTCCCCGACGCGGAACGGCGCGGGGAGCGCTCCCGCCGCCTCAACAACCCCACCCCGAGGGGCTGCGGTGGTGGCCGCCATCTCGTCCATCTCCCCCTCTTCCTCCTCTTCGGGACCCTGAGGCGGCGGCGCCGCCGCGCACCGCGACACCGCCGCCGCCTCCTCGGGCGGCAGCAGCCGCCTCACCCGCTCCAGCGGCGACAGCGAGGCTTCCCATGCCCTCCTCCGAGGCCTCCCTACGGCGGGAGAAGAGGAGGAGGAGGAGGGGGAGGACGAGGAGCGGCAGGCGGTAGGGACCGCCCGGCGCAGCGCGCGCAGGGCCCTCATGGAGCGGGGAAGGGCGGGAGGGGAGAAGCGGAAAAGGAGCGTCTCGCGCCGCGGGCGCGGGAAGATCGCGCGCCCGCCATGGCGTCCCCTCCGTGCGCCTTCTCGCCCCGCGGCCGCCGCCTCTTCGCCGCCTGCGGGCCCGACGGGCGCCTCCGCGTGTGGGACGCGGCCGGCAGCCGCCTGCAGCACGAGTACGTGCCCTCCGCGCACCTCAGCGCCGCCTGCACATGCCTGGCCTGGGCCCCGCCGGAGGGGAGGCAGCTCCCCAGCAAGGTGAGGAGAGAGGGGACGGGGAGCGCTGAGGGTGTGTGTGTGTGTGGGGGGGGATGCGTGGGATGGGGCGTGTGTTGGGGGGGAGGAATGGGGATGGTGGAGACCCCGAGCGGAGCCCCTGACGCGTGGCCGCGGCCCGCTCGGCTTCACCCCGCCCTCCTGGCGCCATGTGGCCGGGCGGGCCGGGGAGCGGCGGGCCGGGGTGAGGGTCCCGCGGGCTCCGCGGGGCTCGGGCACGGACACTGCCCGTCCTCCCCCTCGCCCCCACGGCGCTATGGCCACGTGTGGCGCGCCCCGCGTTTGGGGGGCAAATCCGCTCTCCCCCCCCCGCCATCCTCCGGCCCGGATGGCGCTGCACAAGGTAAATTTCACGTGTTGGTGGGGAAGGCGGCTCTGGGGGTTTTGTTGTTTTTTCTTTTTTTTTTTTTTTTTTTAAAACAAACAAAACAGAAAAAAAAATTAGCGGAAGCACTGACTGTGTAAAACCATCTGTCTCTCGTATAACCTGCACGGAAGAAGCCTTCCTTGAAAGGAGAAAGGTATGTTAACTTCACGGCCTTAGCCTTAGTCGAAAAGGTGGTGCCGCAGAGCAGGTCGGCTCTGTGCGCTCACTTAGTTCACATTCCAGTAAAGGCACTATCTCCCCACACTTCCTTATCCTTGGAAGTACTCCCGTGCAAGCTGCTACGCTCTCTGTGATGCATCTTTCTGAGCCCAGGAATCCTGCAAGAAGGTATTCAGTAGTTTCGTTCACAGCACATCAGAGAGCTCGGATGTTCTCCGCCTTGATCAAGGTTTAGTTCACTTCAGGTGAACACTGAACCTGAAAATATTTGGAGTATATACTGAGGTACTTTTTTATCCTCTTTATGTTGAAGTAATCCTATTTTCTTTAGCTAGAATGTACCATTTCCTGAGGAAAACAGATGTATCACTTGAAAAAAGTATGTGAAGTCCACTAAGAAGTAGGGAGGGCTTTTCGAAGTGTGTTTTGGTGCATCAGCAATTCAGTGTATTCGAAATACTGTTAAGGATATTTCAAAACGTGTAACACATAGATTACCAACTCAAGGGAAAGCAACGTTGTCTCACTTTCCTCAGCTGAGCAACTTAGTCCCTGAACTTCTAGAGCTCCCAGGACATGGGAAGAATGTGGCAAAAAGGATTAGATTTAAATTGGCCTGAGCCTATTCGTCTGTCACGTAACTTTGAAGCAAAAAAGAATACATGCATTAGTTGCAGAACTGTATAGGTGGTTCTTTGCTCTTAAATTAACTGAAACTGGCTTGTAAAAATGGGGTTAATCTGTCCTGTGTGGAGTAAAACTCAAGCTGACACTGCACTGCTGTGGTGCCGCAAATCAAGCACAGGAGGTTTCTGAGTGGCTTTTAAAACCTTTCGTTCGAAACAACCCCCTTTTCTAGAGATCTACCCCTGAAACCCACAGGTCCTTGGTTTTAACCTGGCTTAGGGTTGTATGAAAATGGACCTAATCAGACAGCATTTGGCCACCTCTAAGTGCTTTCTAATCCAGTATTTTGAGTGCTGTCCCCTGCTTGAAAGTTGGTATGTTTTCAAGTGGAAAACATACTGTTTGTTGGAATAATAGTGCCATAAACCTTTGTAAATCATTGGTTTATCCCTAGACTGAGCTGAAGAACTAAAGCTATGATGGTTCTGCCAAATACATTTTATTAAATGTGTGTTTTCTGACATTACTTAGTCTTATTTTTTGCTGGAGAATTGACATCTGTCTAAGTAGTACTAGTATTTGGTGTTCAGGGGTATAACTGTGCCAGTAGATATCTACAAATGGTGTTTAGCCTAATGACACCTAAAGTAAGTATGTTTTGGACTGCTGCCATGTTAATGAAGGCCATGTGTTACAGGAGAAATCAAGTTTTGAACTGCAGGCCCTGGAATTGCTGATGCAGGAGTGGCTTATTGGGATGCTCCCTGCCCATGTGCTTTCACAGTGTCAGTGCTTCCCACGTGCAGTGTTCGTCTGCTGCTGCTCCATGTGGTGCCTTGTGCAAGAGTGCACCTCCAGCATTCAAAATACCTTCTTCCACTTTTTCCTAACAAGCTGCAACTGCTCTGTCATCATCAACTGTCAAGACCTTTAGATTTATCCCCATTTTGGTGATTTAAGTGCTTTATTTCACATGACAGCAGCAGAGATTGGATTTCTGTTTAAAAAAAAAAAAGTCTATGGCTTACCTAGTGAAGTAAGAGCATTAGGGGAAAATGCGTGCACAGTTCCTTTTCAAATAACTTCCTTTAACCATCTCTGCTAATTAAAACACTGCTTTTTCAGGCAAAGTTGAAGGATTTCTAAATAAGCTTGAGTTTCCATAAATAATGGAAAAGAAAGAGAAATGGAAATGGAAAGAGAAATCAAATGACAAGGATACTTATACTTAGTATAGTTCAGCTCCCCTATCCTGTCCATGAGAACAGAGTGCTCTTCTAATTAAGACCCTGATCCATAAGTGAATCCCACATGGATGTATGTTTACTGCAATTGGCAGACTGTCTATGTACTAATGTAATGCTGGGTAGAGAAGTTTGATTGATTTTTTTTTTTTAATAGTTCTTAGAGTGTTTTCTCAAATCATCTCAGACATTAACAGGTGTCTGAATTTTCCACTGGCATTTCTTCATGCAAAAATTTCTGACAAAATACTCCACTCGTACTGCTGATAAAGAATGGTCAGTAAAGAAATGCATGTGAAAAAAACCCTTGACTTCAGGAGGAACCTTCAGTGCTTCTTGCTTTCTTCTTGGCAATGGAAATAACTGTGCACTTCAGTGGGAATTCTGGTGTACTTTTGGGTTGTTCCAAGGGAAATTGGCCATAGCAAACTGGAGGGTGAACAAGTTTTAGTTAAAAGATTTATGCAAGGGAAGAGAATAAATCTCTTCTTAGTTGTGATTTTGCTTTGCCCTGGGAGTGTGTGGTGTAATTAGTGAAACTACATAAAGAGATTAAAACGTACCAGAAAACACATAAATTGCACTTTCATCTCCACTCTCTTTGGCCCTTGCCTTTGCATGTCAGACAGCAATTTCAAAATCGCTTCATTGTCATTGCTGCCCCAAAATCCAGTAGTTTAGTCTTTTCTCATATATTCTCTTAAAATCTGTTTGATTTACTTGGTTGTGCTTTGTGACTGTGATGGTACAAATACAGATCAGCATCTGTATTTGTAATATTTTATAAACACCTTTCTTTCCAAGGAAATATGAAGCCTAAACTAATACTTACAAAAACTGCAGTGTAATTTTTCTCAAGAGCCTGCTTTTGATGTAAAAGTTACCTGTATTTTGGTATTTCTTGGCCTAAACCAAAACGCTTTTCCTAGCAGAAGGTGTCTGTATTAAATACAGAGGAAAAGCAAGTCATGCTTCAAAGAACCAAAGTTTTTATCCTGCGCTGTTAAACTTGTACATCTTAGTTGTGGTGAAAACTCCCAAATCCCGATGGTCATTGTATGTCTGGACCTGAGTAGAAATTATGTACGTGTGATGTCTGTTGTAAGGCAGATGAGCTACACCACATGGAACTTTCATAGAGCTGATTGTTCGCATTATATCAGTCTCCTTTGGCTTCTTCTGGCTGCTTGTCAGTGCAAGTAGACCTGTTGTGTAGAGGAAGCGTTAGTTTGCATATGATTTTTAAATTGGAGAGAATGCTTTGCTGCAATGTAACAAGTGCAGGAAGACTTACTAAGGTCCAATTAAAAAACTTATCAATAGCATTAGGGATGTTTTTTTCTTCTGAAGTCCTTGAACAGTGTTTTTATTTTCTTTTTTTTATTTATGTGTGTGTGATTAGTTATGCAGGATTAACCCAGTGAGCATAAATGCAGTGGCTTCTTCTGCCCTCTTTATTTCAGTTTCACAGGAGCCAGTTTTATTCCTCTTCCCCTTCCCAGTGATGTGCTGCATTCACGTGTTTTTGGTTAAGAGAGATGAAGTAAAATCCCTCCTTAAAGTGGCTGATAGCGCTTGCAGAGCAAGAGAGTGAAGATTCAAGAATTGCCTGATCGTAGGAGGACCTCTGGTACTGACAGCAGGACTTAGGCAGAGCTCTTGTTTTCAAGTCCTGTCATTTCCCTCTGTGGAGTAGGATAGTGCTTTTTTTGTAGGAAGCATTGTGAACAGTTAATGTTTGCAAGACTCTTCTGAATAGCTTTTGAGAAACAAACAAACAAAAAAGATCATAATCATTTCCGTTTTGTGGGTGAAGTGTTCTGATTGTGTTAATCTTCACTTCTGCCTCTGGGACAGGAACCTTGTGAAAAACTTGAATGTATTTCCTCCCCTCATGGATAAGGTTGATAGGGTAGCAAAATGGCCTCCACCAGATGTTTCCAAGTGACTCAAAGCAACTTTGTTACCTTGTACATGGAGGTACAACATGAATCTCTAGGCTTCTGTGCACTTCAGTGTCTTCATTTTGTGTCTGAATGGGTCTCAAACTTAGGAAAGTTTTTTTCCCCCTCTGCTTTACCACTGTGATTAGGCAGTCAGACTAATTAATTTTACGGTTTCTCTTTTTTTGTTGTTTTTCCAGGATGGCCCTCAGAGGAAAAAACGGAAGTCTGAAGTTGGAGAAGTGGACAAGCAGTTAGATATCCTGGCTATCGGTACAGCAGTTGGTAGCATTTTGTTGTACAGCACAGTAAAAGGAGAATTACAGAGCAAGCTAGTAAGTAATACAGTCTTCATCACATGCTACCAAACACTGATGGTTTCGGCCAGTTTGGACTGAAAAATCCTGGTTTTGAAGTTAATGGAATGTCTTAACATTGTCCATGGATTTGTTATTCTGCATTAAAAATAACGGTAATAATGAAATGCTTAACCTGGAGAGTTAAATGCTCTGTGGAAGTGTCATACCCTCAGTTGCTGCATGGTATTGTTGGAGAGAAGGGCAGTACTTATCCAATGCTTGGGAAGTTGTCACGTTGATGAACTTTTCTATAAACTTACCTCCTTTGTGGAAGCTCTGGAGTTCCCTCAGCACATTATCTTTTACGAATGATACAGACTGACTTGCATTTTGCGTTTCCAATTGATAATGTCCCTCTTACTTCCAAGTACCTTGGGTTTAGTCTTGAGTTACATAACAAGCAAAATAAATCCATATGAACCGTTGTGCAGTATTTTGAGATACTTGGGCATACTTTTCCTTCTAAACTGTTAGTTATATGTACAGTGATAAATGTACATGAATTTAGAGAAAGCACAGTAGCTAATGAGTATCAACTCTGTTTTATGGAAAAACTATTTATGCTTGAAAACTATGAGCAAAATAAGGATGTTTTCAGGTTAAAATTTAGTTTCAGTTGGTTTGAAAACACTGGCTGCTCTTCTGTAGGAGCAGATGTTATTTCATGAGCACTTTGTTTTTTATAGGTAGGACAAATTAAAAGATTACTCCTGTTATTAGAATAAGAGACATTACTTTTAGCTGTCCTTATTGAACAGAATATCTTTCTGCAATGTAGTTTGTTTTGCTCAAAGCTGATTTGCAGTGACACTTCTGGGAGTAGTCTGAGCAGGTTGTTAGTGGTCCAAATAGTGAAATTTTATAAACTCCATGGAATATCTTCATAAACGATTGAAGGGTATATATGTGGAGCTGCAAAGATTTTGGTTATTAAGAGGATACCCCCTATAGGGTCTTGTGATCTGATGATAGCTTGCTCTTGCATGCTGATCTAAAAGGGGAGGCTCCTCATTTCTGAGTGCCCTTAAGGAAGCAGGCACTTAGATGACTGTCAGCAAGACACCTGTGCTAGCCTTTCCTTTGAGTAAATTTGATGCTGTTAGCCTTGTTTGGCTGTGTATATAAAAAATGGTAGGCAGGGCAATTTTTTTGTGAATTCTGAAGTCCTAGAAAAATCATAGAATATCCCGAGTTGGAAGGGACCCACAGGGATCATCAAGGCCCAACTCCTCTCCTGTGGCATCTCACCCTGAAAGGGAAGGGAACATGCAGATGCAGAGATGCTTGTGGTTGAAAAGGAATGACAAAAGTCAGAGGGTCCACAAAACCTTAGTAGTAAATTACACACTTGGCGTGGAAATCAGTATAAAAGCATGGCAGTGGATTTTGAATAAGGGATAGGGTGAAAGAGAAGAGAGAGATTAAAGAGTGGGAGAAAGATCGAAAGATGGATCACCAGTCCTGGCTCCAGCATCAATCCAGTTGATGGGGTGTCCAGTGTCCTGGGGGTGCCACTCGGGCTTTGTGGGGGTCCTTTTTTATAGACAAGTTCTCCCCACTTTGGAGCCAAGTTTCTCACTTTTTATCCAGTTCTCGCTTTCTGTACAGTTCGTTCTTCTAGACCTCTCTGGAAATGGGTTGGAGGGTTTTGAGGGTCTTTGGTGGTCTTGATCCCCCCTACTAGGTGGGCCTTTGGTCATCAGTCAATGCCTGCTTCTTGACCTCATTCCCACACTTGGGCTGTGCTGTGTTGTGCTTACCACCAGGAGCCAGAACAAGGATGTTTGTCCCAGAAAAGTGCTGCCCTACCTTCACATGGCCCCCTTCTCCATCCACATCCTGTTCTTTCTCACAGTGTACTCTTACCAACAATCCTTGGTGGGCTCCATGGCTCTCCGATGGCTCTTGGTGTCTGAGACACACATTAGCCCCGATCTTCTAGGCTTCTACATGGCCCTGCACAGGGCCACCCCAAGAATCACACCACGTGTCTGAAAGCATTGTCCAAATGCTTCTTGGACTCTGGCAGGGTTGGTGCTGTGATCACTTCCCTGGAGAGCCTGTTCCAGTGCCCAACCACCCTCTGGAGATTATTTTCCCAATATCCAAGTGAACTGCCCCCCAGCCCTGCTTCCTGCCTTTCCTTTGGATCCTGTCACTGGTCACTACAGAGAAGAGATCAGTACCTGCCCCTCCACTTCCCATTGTGAGGAAGATGTAGACCACAATGAGGTCTACCCTCAGTTTCCTCCTCTCTAGGATGAATAAACCAAGCCAAAATACTTATGTGTATGTATCAAAATATGAAATATCTTTAATTTGTATAACTTTATATGTATGTTGGTCTTTTAAACCACACACACTCTTCAAGTTGCTAATGATTTGAATTTAATTCTTGAAAGAGCACTTTATTCACATTGTTGGAGTGGGGAAGACTCAGTAGTCAAGATACTTCAGTGAGTTGACACTCTTACCTTTTGTAGGATGGTGGTCATGACAGTAGAGTAAACTGTGTAAGATGGCATCAAGACAACTGCTGCTTGTATAGCTGTTCAGAGGACAAACACATTGTGGAATGGAACACACAGACCTGCAAAGTAAAGTGGTGAGTGATGCTGGTTTTCAGTCAAATTTGTTTGCACTTGCTTTTGTGTATTTCCTCCCTTGCAGGTTTTAATGAGACCCCTTTGGAAGTGGTGCACTCTGCCCACTGTGCAGAGTTGACTGTTGGCCATTATTTTTCTGAGGTTGGAAGTGGTTTTATTGAGGGATGAAAGAGTAATTGTCATCCTCTGTGTATTGGAAGGACTAGATGAAATTGAGAGCGATTTGGTTCCCTCCACACTAACTTTTAGTGGGACTGAAAGACTAGAAGTCGTTCTAAATGGTGAAAAATCTAAGTTCTAGATAAAATCCTCAAAAATAGAGTGCAGCAGATACTGTAAGACCTCATTTATCCCATTTAAACCTGTTACATGTACCTGGCTTTGCTCAAAGGGCCTTGCTATGATGATAACCCACTTGGTTTCGCTCACTACTGATGTGCAGTGGGGACAGTTCCACTTGGCTGTCTGAGCAGGCTGCTACTGTTGAAAGTACTGTTGAGCAAAATAGAGGTTAGTACAGAGTAACAAGATGTCTGTTGTGGGCAATTACTTTCTTTTGTAACAAAGTCAACCTGTTATTAAACTTTAAAGAAGAACCCAAAATTTCTGTTAATGATCTTGGTTATCTTTCTTCAATAAAAGCCTAGTATGTGACGGCCCATTGATCCTTCCCTTGATTTTGTTTCTCTTTCTTAACATTTCCCGCTGTTGTTTTATTACTGCAGCTCTCTTGGTTCTGTTTAGGTTGGCGTGGGCACTGCAGGCAGCCCATCATCAGTAGCCTCTTAGATTTCCCTAAAAAAGGCATGCATCCTTAGATTGCATTGCATTGACACACTGACATAAAGTACCAGAAGGCAGCTGCAAAATCTCCTTCTAGCCTTTTCTTTTTAGGGTTAAACACACCCAGTTCCCTCATCTTTCCCTCTTCCATTATGTACTCTAGTCCCTAAGCTGCTTTTGTGGCTGTACATTGAATTTACTCCATTATGTCAGTGACTTTTTTGTACTGCCCCAGACTGGATGCAGTGCTTAGATGAGGTTTTAGAAGAGTTACACAGAGCAGAGGAATCACTTTCCTTGACCTGCTGATGACACCATGGCTAATGCAAATCAGTATGTAGTTGGTCTCATTGCCACAAGGACTCCCTGCTTGCTCATGTTCAGCTTGACTATGAGGACCACAGGCCTCTTTCTTGCAGAGCTGCTTTCTAGCCATTTGTCCCCAGCCATTTGTACTTGGGTTTTTCCATCCCACCTGCAGGACTTTACATTTTCCTTTGAGCTTTGATATTCTGACAGCCTGTTTCTTCCCAGGCCTGCTGAGATGCCCCTGAGTAGCAGCCCTGCCCTCCAGGATATCAACTGCTCTCCCTGATTTGGTATTGAATGTGAGCTTGTTATGTGTGCATTCTGTCCTGTTTTGAGATCATTAACGAAGACCTGGGCAATTACAGAGGATATTAAGCAGAATTGGGATGTCCTTAGTGGCACGAGTAATTGGCCACCAGCTGGTCTTCGTACCAATGATCACAACTGTTTGAACTCAGTGATGCAGCCAGATCTTACGTTTTCTTAGAGCCCATCCATTCAGGCTTTGTATCTCCAATTTGGCTGCAAGGATATTATGTGAGACATTGTCAAAAGCATTGCTGAAGTCAAGTTAAATGGCATACGTGGCTCTCTTCCCATCAGCCAAGACAGTTGTCTCATTAAGAAGACAATCAGGTTGGTTAGACACAATTTGCCTCTTAGAAATCAATGCTGGATGTGCCCCGTGACTTTTCTGACCTTTCAGTGCCTGGAAATGGCTTCCAGGCGTATTTGTTGTATAACCTTCCCTGTTGTTTCCTGGGTTCTCCTTCTGTGGATATATTTTGTCTCCTCTCTTTTTTTTTCAAGTCATCAGAAATTTTTCCTGAGCCTGTGTGACTACTCAAAATGGTAGCAGGGTCTTGTAGTAACACTGGTCTTAGGAGTTCTGGATGCATCCCACTCAATCTTAAGGAGTCACATGTGTAGAATTTGCTGCTGTGACCCCTAATTTGATGTCCCTTCACTGTAGTGGGTGCTAGTTCTGACTCTGGCACAAGCTCAAGAACATGGGAGCCCTGCAAGACATTGCCCTTAAGTGCTTTGGCCTTTTCTGTGTACTGAATGTGTCCCTACACCATTCAGCATCAGCTCTGCACTTTCCTCAGTCATCATCTTACTGCTGATGATGTGCTGTGTGTAGGTGTCCTTTTGTTGGCCTTCATATTCCCTGCAGGCTTGAACACTGGCTAAGCTTTGGCATTTTCTGTTGCTGCATGCCTGGACAATATTTCTGTATTCTTCTGTGTAATCTATCTCGACTTTCACCTTTTGCATACTTATTTTTTTGTTCTTTTGAGTTGAGTCAGGAGTTGCCAACTTGGCCAAGCCAGCCTTCTGCAGTAACTGGTGATTTCCTGCTCATTGGAGGGTACCCTTCTTTTGCTTTGAGGAGGTTATCCTGGAAGAACAACCAGCTTTCTTGGGCCCCTTTTTGCTTGAGGGCAGCCAACTGTGATCCTGCCAATCAGTTCTCTGCATAAGTTGCAGTCTGCTCTTCTGAAGTCCAGCATTGTAATTCTGCTGTTTATATTGCTCTTGTTTTTTAGGGTCCTGAATTCCATTATCTTGCGGTTGCTATAGCTGGAGGTTGTAGTGCTTTTTTTTTTCCCCTTTGAGTGGCTGATCCAGTAAAAGTCACCTTTCATAGTACGATTGCGAAGCACTTGCATCAAGAAAAGGTCTTTAGCACTTGGCAGCAGTTTTGGACTGCATGTGCACTCCTGTGCTGCTCTTCCAGCAGTTACTGGGGTGGTTAAAGCCCATTAAAAGAGCCAGGGCCTGGGATTATGAAGATTTATCAACTTCTTGTTTACTGGACAGTCTGTAACAGATGTGCACTGCTGCTCCCTTCTTGGTCTCTTCTCATAACCTGCAAGTTCTGCAGTGGCCCTTTGCCTGTTTCAGAGGAAAGCTCTATGCATTCATGCTACCTTTTTATGTGGAGAAACCCCCCTCTTCTCTTTTTCTTCCTGGCACGTCGTTCCTGAAGTGCCTTCGTAAAGATCCTTGTCTTGCAAGGCATCCAGCTGTTGTTCTGTGAGCCCAGTGAGATCAAAGCTCTGAAGTTGCCCATGGACATCTAATTCACTGTTTGTATTCCACAGTGTGTGTGTTCATGTACAAGTACCTGAGATGGGTCCCAGACATGCTGCTTTCTCAGGAAACGTGAGAATTTCTGCTGTCATGCTTCTTCTTGGGTGTTTCACTCTGCTCCTGTCCCATACCAGGGACCACGGAGGGTGGTTATGAAATGTAATTAGAGGCATTGTGTTCTTTCATTTTAAAGATGGCAACAGAAAATAAGTCCTGGAGTGTATAGATTAGAAGTACACAAGCCATATAACATCACGGTTTTTGTATGAAGATTTTCTCTGGTAATATTATGAGTCATAGCTAAGGTGGCTGAAATTGGGAAGAGTAGAAGAAAGCAATTCTCTTAAAATTTTACCTATTAGAAGGAACAAATATCTATAATAGTTGCTCATGCTCAATGTCCACATGAGTGCTTGCATTCTTTAACACTTGTCAGGACCTGGAAATTAGTTTTTGCATAACCCACAGAGAAATCAGGATGGTTGCTCCTGGCATAGAGAAGCGGTATTCAACCTTTTTTTTTTTTTTCATTTGCAGGCTTCTAGACATGTTTCTATAGAGGTATGGACTGCTAGACAGAGAATAGAAACCGTATGGCTTTAGTCTTGACTTTTCTAACTACTGTAGGAGTGCTCTGTAGGGCCACTTCAGGAGGTCTGTGCAGCACACATGAAACCTTTGGCAGAGGGACAAGCTGTTGGGGAAGACAGAGAGGCAAGATAAGGTGTTGTAGAGAGGTAGTCTGAAACATTCTGGATGACTTCTTGTTTCTCTGTAGCTTTTTCATGTCTTAAGTACTCTGACTACTGCCAGAGGCATTCTGGACATCTTATGCAGATTCTTGTTTTATGAGATCCTGTTAAAAACTCTTTCCTGTTAAAATTATATGAAGAGTATCCAAACTGAAAACCAACAGATTTTTGCTCTGTCTTATATTCTGCAATCTACTTCAGTCTTGTCTTTTTAGTATATTTAAAAATACCTCCTTGGTTTAGATTATTAAATAGTTTGAAATTCTTAGTCTTGACCTCTTCTTTGGAAAAGAATACAAAAATCACGTCATACTCTCTGTAAGGTGTAATGCTGTTTGTCAGGTTTGTGGGCTGTAGAAGTTTCAGCTTCTATCAAAAGTGATACAGCAAATGATCCCTGTTTTGGAAGACAGGAGAGGCATTGCTTGGGCATGTGAAAGTTATTTGGAGGTATTCCCAGAACAGCTGTTTACAATCAGAATGTGGTGTGTTGCAGGCTACGTCCAAACTGTAAAGGGTTTGTGTTCATGCTTTCCTTCCAATTTTGTCCTGTGAGCAATATGTGGTAATTCGTATTCCTTCAAAGCAGATTCAGGCTTTTCATGACACCATCTTTATTTTTTCCCTTTTTAACTTTATTTTTAATTATTTTTAAATAGTGCTTTGAACAACAGACCATTAAGGTGAAGTTTGTTTTTGTCAGTGACGTTGACAGACTTGGGAGGAGAGCCAGGCAGGAACTGAATGGGCTTTGAAACTCTGAATTTTAGTGTTCAGAAGGCCTTTCTGAATGGATTGGTGTAAGCTTTTTGGATTATGGTGCACAAAAGAGTCTTGAAAATGGTATGGCTCTTTTTGCCCTATTTTCAGTAGTAGAGAACTTTGAGAGAGGAACAGTTCAGTATTAAATAGCTTTGTATTATTGAGTTGTTGTAGTTTTTTTGTAAACCAGTTCTGCAAAATGCAGAAGCAGAATGGCCTTGACCTCATCTTTGACTACTTAAATTACTATTTTTTAAATTTTGCCTTAAATTTTCCATCATGGTGGTTGTGCATTTTGAGATTATCCTAATGAACGTTGTTTTTTCTGTTTCTCCATCTTTCTCCCTTTGTACAAAAACTCCTCCATCCAAATTCTAGTAAGTGGAAAGGCGACAATAGCAGTGTCACCTGTCTATGCATCAGTCCAGATGGAAAAATGCTGCTGTCAGCCGGTAGAACTATAAAACTGTGGGACTTGGAGACCAAAGAAGTCTACAGAGTAAGTACCTCTGTACCTCTGTTAAAACAGATGCAAGAAAATACCCTTCTTGATTGGTGACATTACTTACCAAGTGTTCCCTGATCGGACATCTGAAAATTTCACTGTGTGTGAGGAGACAATTGGCAGTTTCAGGATTCCTGGAAGCTTTTGCTCTGATGATACCCTAAACTGTGGTTTTAACTTCCTGATAGTTCAATGAGGACATTAAATTCCTGTTCCTGGGCATGCTACCAGCACCCTTTCTCAAGCCTGTGGGAGAAAGATGGATGCTCTCCTTTTTCCTTTTTCACTGGGTTCCTGCCTGATACCTTTCTGGCAGGAGAACTTAGTTCACCACCGTATCAGTTACTGCTGGCTTGGGTTTGTCTGTGAGCTCCCTGACTTGTAACGTGAATCCCTCCATGAAACCTTCAAGTTTCCTTGCTAAACTTCATGTAAGTGGTGGCATTATCAGTTTTGCTGTTGAAACAGCTGGAGGCATAGGAGTGAAATCCTTGTTCCCTGGGCAGGGCTCAGACATGAGCAAATAGCCAGGCTTTAGGGGATCCCTGAATGCAGCCATGTTCTCTTGCCTGCCAGCAGATAGGACACAGCTGGCTTCTGAATTTCCTGGTACTTGCTGTCAGGTAAGTGTGTGCACATGCGCTGTTACTGTGCTCTTGCTGGCTCATAGCAACTACCATCTATGTCTGCATCCTATGATGACCAAAACCACTATTTGCAGAAGTAGATTGAAGAACCATTTTTGGGGGGGGGTCTGGGGGTGGTGTGTTGCACAGACTTAGTGTGTCAGCACATCTGTGTGTCTGTTCTTAAAGTTGAGACTAAAACTAAGAATCTGGTTTCGCTGTAAAAGTTGGGAGTGTAAAACTGGGGGGGCAGAGGGGAGTGCTTTGTGACAGAAACAGTAGTACAGGTGGATGTGATTTTGTTTGCATGGATTTAGTACCAGTGGATTTGCCTTTGATTCCCCATTTAAGTTTTAAAATGCTGATGAATATCTGGCTGGACATACAGAAATGCAAGGAAGCTGATCACTGGTTAAAGACACCACTGAGTTGTCCTTGTTGACACTTGAATCTTTCCTAATGTTCTTTGTTAACTAATGTTTCGGTTTTTGCAGTAAGACTGCTTATGACAATCACTGAAAGATCCTGTTTTTTCTCTTAGCATTTCACAGGCCATGCTACATCAGTGTCATCATTAATGTTTACCACAGTGAAACCTATGAATGAAAGTATACCTTTTGATGGGATTACAGGACTTTATTTCTTGTCTGGAGCCATACATGACCGATTATTGAGTGTATGGTATGTAAGCTTTTCATAATTTGTGACTTTTAATTGTGATCGGTATTGAGCGTAGACTTATCAAGTGTGTTCTGAACTCTGATTAAACAGAAGGTGAAGCAGAAAGGGCACTCTGGAAAAATGCAGTGATGATCTCTTAAATGGTGGTTTCGACTCACTGATTGTTGGGTGAAGACGTGATTTTCCTTGGCTGTGTCTGAGCATGCTTCCAGTTGCCATTTGTATCACCATTGTGTGCCAGAACATACTGTGTAATAAAATTCCTTGTTCTTTGCACTTACTGTAAGGTTTATGTGAAGTTTTCTTGCTCAATTTCACCTGGGAGTTACTTTGCACTTGGAAGTTTAAAATATTTTCTAAGCTGAAAATTGAAATGTCAGCAGGATACTTTTGGATGTGGTAGATACTACCACAGTTGCTAGTGATTTATAGGCTTTATAATGCTTGTCAGGTGTGGAGTCCTGTTTGTGCTGTGCTAAATAACGTGTACTGTTCATGTCTTCCAGGCAGATCAGGTCAGATAGAAAAGAAAAGAATGCTGTAATGTCTTTTGCAGTAACAGATGAACCAATTTTTGTTGACCTGACTGTATCAGAAGTCAAAGAAGAGGTAAGGAGCAGTAGTCTGTAACCATGTATGTTCAACAATTTTCAGTTATCATATCAGTTCCCATTTAAGATTCTAAAGAAAGAAGCTTAGTTTGTATTTTAGGTTCTGTTAGGCAGAGATGAGGTCCGAATGCCAATTCATGTGTATAAGAATATTTATTACAGGTTCATTTATAAAGCTGATAGTTTGAAATACTCCTTATCAAAGCTACTAAGTGCAAATTCAGTGGTTTTTCTCAGAAATTTTGTTTATGATGGCGGAAATGTCAGTTGTTTCCTATTTAGAACAATTTAGTAATCAAAGTGGTTGTTAGAACTTGGCACCAAAAAAACACAAAATAGATTATTTCTAAACATCTGTTTTTAGTATGGTCCTGTTTGTTTCTGATTTCAGGTGATTTTGGCAGTGTAACTGCATTTGGAATTAACTAGCCTTTAGCGAGTTAAAGTAGCAATGTGCATTGCCCAAGTCTCAGTTTTAGCAAGGACAAATCTTTCTAAGTAATTGCCTTATGAAAAATATGTGCATGTAAAACATGTTAACAAACTGCTTCATTAATTACTTAAGACATTTTTTCTCCTGCTGTCTTTAGGTTCGGTTTCTCAAAACAGTATTTCATGCTTTATTTTTCTAATGTTTCCAGTTGTTCCCTCTTACTGCATGTACTGGAGAGTATTCCATAATGTACCCCTGTCATTGAATTGCTCAGAGGACTCAAATCAGTTTCTTTCCTCTAGGCATATTTACAGTGTCAGTGCCTTTGTAGGCCTGTGCCTCTAGACACGTCTGCTAGTGTGCAAACTGTTCAAATTGGCATGTATTAGTAGTGATACAGTAAAGTACAGTTATGTGTTGTATTTTTATCTCTTAATAGTTCTACTAACTTTTCATGAGTTATGTCTTTGATCTTCCTTACAGATTTAGTTTTATGTGCTTAGGTACTGAAAAAAGTCAAATTGTAGCCATGCAACTGTCCCTTGATGTCCTGTACTTCCAGGAGGTTTGTCCTTTGATCTAATTAAACTCTGTTACTGTGCTTTCTTTCAGCCTGTGAAGTTGGCAGTTGTGTGCAGGGATGGGCAGTTGCATTTATTTGAACATATCTTAAATGGGTAAGTTAGTATTCCTCTTGAGGGAGTAGTATTCAATTTGGGAAGATCACTGTAAGGCAAAGTTCAGTTTTGTTATTCTGCTGCCTTTAAGTTCTTGTATCTGCTGCAAATCTGCTGCAAACTAGCTGGTTCTTTGTCTTGGGTTGCTGGACACATTTTTCGAGAACTTGTTTGTTGGTGACTGTGCTGCACTTCAGTATTAAGTGTGGATTTAGCCCAGATTTTGGGTGTCTGTGCCTCTTCTTAGCCATCTGTAAAAGCTGTAAAATGGCTGAGTTGCTGAGTACCTGCTAATGAAAGGTGCTTAGATGTGCAGGATACTGAAGTGTTCAAGCTAAACCTCTTGGAATTTTTTAATTTCCTTTTTTTTTCCCCCCCAGTTATTGCAAAAAACCCTTAACGTCAAACTGTACTATCCAGATAGCAACACCTGGAAATGACGGGGACTCCACGCCGAAACCAGTCCCTATTTTAGCAGCTGCATTTTGCACAGACAAACAGTCTCTGCTGCTGGTGTATGGAAACACCTCACAGCCCGTCATAGAGAAAGTGGTATGTAAAACTTACCAGAGAGGGTTGGGATTCTCTGATATCGACTGCATACTGCTCTCATTTGGAGGAATTTGTGGGTTTATTGTTTTTATTTTTGCTTTTTGAAATTATATAACAATACAAAACATATTGCTTGCCCTTTTTTTTGGGAGCTATGATTGTTGCCCCAGAGCTGTTTCAAAAGGTCATTTGTATTCTTCCATTCTTATAATTGGAGTACAGCTTGATGTCATTGCTGGCTGTTTCTTGCCTTTTCAGCTGTTACTGAGTTAGGCCAGGGAAACAGGTTTGAATAGTGTTTCACTTCACCTGTTTGAACTTCTTTGGAGAGCATAGAGATATAGTAACAAAAGGCAGATATGCAAAGGAGCTGCTGTTGTAGAGTGAAAAAAAAGTTCATTCTAATTTATACCTCTGGAATTTGTTCTCATCTTTAAGTAGCATAATAAATCACAGGTGTGAATGTCAAATACATTAACTGGTTTTATTCCTGTCCTTGTAGTCTTTGAACACCAGTGAACCCCACATATGTTTAGTAAGGGACATCCAGAAAGTGCTGTCACTTAAAACAGATGCTGCTCTAACAAAGGTGAGTTTTACATAAAATACGATTTTGTTGCTTCTCTTGTTTTACTTTGGAAATGGTAGAATTCACTGCTCACTTAAAACAAGATTGGATTTCTGGATGGACCTGTTCAGAGCTGCAGTGATAGCTACAGATGTCTGTAGCACTCAGGCAGGAGTGCGTAAAGAGAACTCTGCGGCTCCTGTGAATCCTGGTACGTGGGAGGGCACACGGTGACCCTCCTGTTCTCAGCAGGTCTGCTTGAGAGACAGGACTGATTGGTGGGGTTTTTCTCCTCGAGATCAGTCCTTCCCGTAGAGTCTGTCGGTTTGTACAGCCTCTTTGACCCTGATGGTTTGGGGTGAAGGTGGGATGGCTTTGTTTTAGAGTCTAAATAAAATGTAATGGAACCTTAAAGGGCACATCCTTTTGGCTCTTTCTTGATGTGGCTTTTATGTGTTCCTACTCACAGGGACCTGGGAATGGGAGCTTGGCACTTACATGGATGGCAGCAGTGTCCACTGAGGCCACTTGCCACTGTTTTCTCTCATGCAGGATCCCCTGGGTGTTTAGAGACAGGCTGTGGAATTCTTAATCATTGTGCATATTCAAGGCCTTGAAGATGTGAAATGCTTGGAGTATCAGTGAAGTGAGCAGACAGCGCTGTTTTTCTGACCCTAAAGTTACCTACTGGATCTGGTGCTCCATCAGCCAGGCGGGGTTTTGTGCTGTTTCCTCAGCCCTGGAGCTGGTGGGTAGCAGAGCTGAATGGCAGTGAGAGGTGTAGGAACTCCCTGGCATGCAGTGATGATACCCATCTTGGTTTCGCTTTTTACTGAATTCCAGTGAAGACGCATTTCTCTTGGCTGTCTGAGCATGTCGTGTGGGGAGAAGGTCAGTGATGAGTGTGGTGAGCAAAGGGGGCAGTATTTTAACACCATTGCTGTTCTGTGTTAAAATTCTTGAGCCAGAAAATGAATTTTTTTGACTTCTACACACGACGTATGGAAGGTGCTTTGCTCACTGTAGTAGATTATATTTATATCATTCAGTGGGCACCCAGCAGGGCTTCCACAAGTACAGAAGTTTGGGAAGGTACTTCAAAAAAAGGCCTGGACAGAAGTGCTGTGGTTAAAAAGTGTTCTTGAAGTAGCTGGTAGCATTCTTGATATTCTGGAAGTTGCATACTCCCTTACATCCTCTGTGGGTCAGGGGAGCATTTGATTATTGAATATATTGCCTTTAAAATTCCATCTCCTTTGTATTCATTGAAGATGATACCTTAGCTTGCTTGGTATAACCTGAGGTTGCTCTGTTTGTCACTGTCATCATAGTCTAATTCAGACAACTGAGTTCTGTGTCTGAGCAATCCCTAGAGGAAGATAGGTGGGATTGACATAAGTAATAAATACCTTTTACTATTACATTGTGCTGCTTTTTGTGGTCAGTTACTGCCTTCCAGTGGCTGCTGAATTAATCTGCATGCGGTTTATGGGGCTGACTATTAGTACACATGGTATCTATTGCTAGCAAACGTCCAGATATTTGTTGTTGGATATGAAGGCGTAGTTCTATGAATGTTATGGCAAAAGCTTGTAAGAAAAATGATTCACAGGTGATTCCAAAGAGACTGCTGCTTTAGTTATTTATGAAAATTACCTGACTGTTACTTGAGGTTATTCATTGTTCTTAAAAATGTCACATTTTCCTAGTATGTCAAGAAGATGGGTTGCGTCAGGCTGGTTTTAGCATGTATGTGTGAGTCTCGGAATAAAATTAGTATTTTAAATTGGAAAAAAACCCAAGGTATTAGCAATTCATGCAAATGTGGTATCTCGGTCCTAGGTAAAGACGCCTGTTGTGAACTCGGACACCAAAGTTCTAGTGCCTGGCATTCCAGGACATAGTACAGCTGTCAAAACTCCAGCCTTGGGAAAGGAGAAAAAGAAAAACAAGAGGAAACCAGGGGAGACAGAGGTAAAAGCCTTCCTCTTTTAAACACAGCAATAAGGGAGAAACTAGAATCGTAAATCATCACTATGCTTTCTTTTGGTGAACTCGAATTTGCTTTGCTTGGCATGGAAGAAAGGCTAATGATACCATCTTTTTGTATGGAACAGACATTTCCTTCACTCAAGCCCTATGTGCCTTGCCCGTAGTTTTGCCAGGTTGTTGCAGAACTTTGTCACACACTTGTGTCTGTGTGTCTGTGCCAAGGTATATTAGCGTCTTTCAGTCAAAACTTCTTTTCTTTTCTCATGCTATTCTTTATCAGTACATTTAAAAGACTATGCAAAATTTACATTATTTCCCATCAGAATGAGAGGGAATGCTGTAAGCTAAGTACTTTGTTTTCAGCTGATATTTCTGAGAAGCTGCGCTGAAAAAGCACTGCCCTTATTTTCCTTTCGTGTGCAGGAGAGCATTGAGGAGCGCCTTGGGGCATTGGATATTGATGTGAGCAAAGTAAAAACTCCAGGTGGCCTTCCACAAACAGACAGCTTAGCCGTGCTGCTGGTTCAGGGCTTGGAAAGCAACGATGCAGAAATCTTAAATGTAAGTGTTGCAAGCTCAGTGTTTGCTGCTCAGTGTATTCACTGGGGCTTGGGGGGAGCCGTCCTGAAAGCTGGGGAGGCTGAACAGTCAAGATCCTGTTGTTTCTCCCAGCTGGTTTTTGCCGATTTGCTGCTCAAGGCAGTGGTATTATGAATTATAGTGGCAGTATTATTTTTTTGTTGTTATCTGCCTTGCCTTCTGAGTCAGTCCATGAACTAGGAGGCACTTCTTTTATGGTAAATTTGTTATGTCACAGTTCAGATCTTCCCTTTAGCTTGAGCTGGAGCGTAACCTGTTGTTTAGTCTCCTGAGTTTTCAAGTAGATACTGTTTGAAAAATGCATTGAAGACAACAGTTTCGCTTGAAAAGCTTACTGTTGTGCTTGGACTGGGAGGACATAAAAGTACTGGGGCACCGAAATGTTAAGATTTTGACACCGAATAGAAATTTCTTGTCACTGATGCTGATGAAAGGCATTTATTTACAGAAGTCAAACAGAAAATATCAAGAGAAATTTTAATGTGCCTGTGATGCATCATTTCTAACATGGGACAGGTGGGCTAGAGGCACTGGCAGATTGTTTTAGATGGGTTAATCGACTGTCTTACTTTGTTAATTGTTGTTGACTTGGAAAATGGAACTCCTTTGCACAGCCTATCTTTTGCTCGTTGTCCTATCTTAGCATACAAATATAGTGGAGTAGAAAAATAGATTTAAAGCCAGGAATTTTTGATTTTGCTGATAGCTCATACGCGTGTTGGATCTGAATGATTCTCTGATTGTATTTTTTCACTTTAACAGAAAGTGCTTAATACAAGAAAGGAAAATATAGTAAAGAACACAGTAGCCAGAATGCCTATATATGCTGTCATTCCACTGCTGCATGAGGTAGGAGAGACTGGTCTTCTTGTACTGTCCTGCAAGCCACATGTGGTTTGCATTCTAGCTGAGGAAAATCCAAGATATGTCTTTTTGTTTTTACTAAAGAAATTGGTTCGGTACTTTTAATGAGTCAGAAATGTTTCTTAATTTATCTCTGATACACTCTTTGTCTTTTCTGGATTAAGCTTAACCAAAGGACCAAGTGCCACTGTCAAAGATAGGAAGAGCATTAGATCATGTAATAATATCTTAAATGATTATGTGGGAAAAAGAAATGGAAGAGATTAAGCGAAAGCATGTTTAGTGCATGGCAAACAATTGCCATTACATCTTATTTTCAACTACTAACATGGATGATTATTCGAAGTGTGAAAATAGTAGTGCTAGCCAGAGCAAGCTATATGAGCATAAATATGCTGGATACTCACGAGAGGAAGAAAAATAGAATGCCTACTTAGAACAGTGAGTTTACAAGACACTTGGAAAATGAGGGGTAATTCCTTTCCTGTTTTGAAGATAATCAGAAGCCCCCTTGCTGTACTTAAGCTTCGCAACATCGTTTTGTAGCAATTTTAAAAGGGATTTGGCTTCTGAACTGCTTATTCAGTGATATTAAATAAAATCTGTGTTTGGACAGAAATATTTTAATGATTAGCCTTAACTAGACATTAGTTTTTAAACTGAATGTCGATTAGTTGCTCTTGTTATGTGAATGACATCTATAACATAAGTTAATGGTTATATTTCTTATGTATTTTAATGTGCTGGCCACAAATAAGATTTAATTTTTACTTATGGTACTGATCTTAACTGAATTATGCAGATGTCCTGGTGCTGAATGTATAGTCTTGCAGCACTTCCTTAGGCTTACGTTAATGAGATGCAGCGTTTCTTCCCTGGGACCTTTGTCAGAGAATCTAAGTGCAAGTGTTTGACTGTATAATCTCAGTGGTGGACAGACCTTCATGTAACTGCCTTCCCCAGAGCTTGAGATTTGTTCTGGGAAATAGCCTTTACCTGATACTACATTCATTTGTTTCCCCAAATCGTCCACCTTATAACAACTGCTTTACTAAGCAGATACTCAAAAACATGTAAAAAACGGGGTTTCCCTCTACTTATTCCAGCTTTCGCTTTTGCTGAATGTTTTTCCTCTTAAGAGTTACAGCTTTCTTGTAGTCATGAAACTCAGCTTCTGCGAGTTGTCAGCCTGTCTACAGGACGGTAGAGCCAGCAGTGCAATTTTCTGGAGCCTGGCTGTGGTTATTCCTAGCAAACTTCAGATGTCTGATGAACTTTCTGCCCCAGTATTGGGGCTGTCACATGGATGTAATGTTGGGGTTTTAAACTCATTATGTTTGTTACTTATTGTTGACTATTTTTTGTCCTTTTAGCTTACAAAGAGATTGCAGGGCAACCCATACAGGTGAGACAACTCAACTATGGTTTAATTCACCTGAAACTTTTTGTTTGTGTTAGGGTTCCTCCCACCACCTATGTGATTGATTTCCATAGTAACTGTAATTAAACTGCAGCATGTGGAGGTAAAAACTCTCACCTGATTGTGGGTGTAAAGAGGAACTTCTGTTGAGGCTTTCTCAGGATGGCTGAAGTGAAATTAAAAAGGGAAAAGGATACCTGAAATAAATGTGTAATCCCAGGAATGTAACTGAAATCCTCAAATGCTGGCAGTGTGAACCTGATCAATATGTAAGATAAAATAGCTGTCAGATTTTCAATTTAATTATCAGCTTGTTAAGTTTAATTATCAAATGTATTTAGACTTCTCCTGGTATTGTGTTTTAATAACAAAACCAGTTTCTCCCCCATCTTATGTTGCCATAAGGACAGCTCTGCTGAGACTAGCTGTTCTGAATTGTGGAGGTTAGGTTGGTTTGGTTTTGGTTTTATTTTTCTAAATATAAATTTCCTCATTGGAGGTGGACAGAAAGTAGCATGCTTTGATCTTTTATTCACTGAGACCTCCCATAAGAGATGTCAGAAGCACAGACCCCTGAAAACATCTAGTTTAGTCTCTCAGTGAAGTGTCTGTTCTTTTCCTAGCAACTTATATATCTCATCTTGATAGCCAAACTGTTACATTTCCATCTGCATTTATCTTTTTATCTAATGAAAAAGGAACACTTTATATAGAACTGTTTAGTATCTAGAATGGAAATGAGTGTCTCTCAGCCAGTATCTCTTTGATACAATTAATTTATCTTTTCCAGTGCCTCACTAATGGTTCGATGGCTGAAGTCTGTTTTTACCCTACATGCATCCTACCTTTCCACAGTAAGTATTTTACATTAATGGAAATGCACTTAAATAAAACTAGATTTAAATGCTTAAATAAATGTATACTCTTTCTTCAAGAATCTGTCTCCTGCTCTCCACGTGTGGCAGTGCCCAAATCAATGTACAGAGAGGGACATACTTCTGCCACTTTTGCCGAACTACTACACATTGTGGATAAATTGTTTGTCTCAGTCATTCATGACATAATTATAGCCATCCCAAAGTCAGGCCAAGATAAGTTATGTTACACCTGTGAGAGGGAACAAAATTACTGTCAAAGAGTAATGTAGTCTGTGCCACTAAATCTTACATAACTAAATTTTCTTTGCCTTTGTAATGCTCATCCTGAGACTGTCTTGGGCATGGCTAGATTTATGGGGTAAAGGTGTGCCAAAGGTGGCAGGGCAGTAAGTAATGTCATAGCTTCTGCAGTGAAATCCAGTCTTGCCTTACAGGTGGTTGATACAGCACTGTTGCTGGGTTAAGAAAAAGGCATTTTTGGCACTGTCACTTCTTTCTCCCATTTATTACAGGATTGATGAGCTTCAGAACTTGCACATGTTGCCGAGGCTGTATATGTTCACTGGTGTATGTTCCGTTCCCATTTACACAGCTTTCTGAGTAGTGCTTTGACACCTGCGTATGGCAGTGACTGTGCAAAGGAGTAGTGTAAGAATTGCCACTTTCTGAAAGTAGATGATGTTTCTAAACATGGCCAAGTGTTGATTGATCAGGTTACAGGTGATTTCTGTGAACGCTAACTCTCCCTTCTGTTTAGAATAATGTGAGCAAGGGTTGCTTGCCCCAAACACACAGAGGTATTTTAAAATAAAAAGATGTTTGGGATGTGTTGGTTAACAGCTTCGTATTTTTTTCATCTCTCTCTTCTCTGAAGTTGCCAGACCTTATTCCTCAGCTGGGAATGTTATACCAGTTAATGGAGAGCAGAGTAAAAACTTTGCAAAAGCTTTCCCGTCTGCATGGAAGACTTTTCATTCTTGCCAGCCAGGTGAGCTTCAAGTAAATAACATGGGATGTACAGGAGTATTGTTTGCAGACTTCACCTCCTGTTGTGATTGCATCTGATGGGAGCTGTCATTGGGAACTGTACAGCGACATTGGTGATGCTCAGTCACTACACTTAGTGGACTGTCCTGTCAGTCTGTGCTCTCTGGAAGTGTTACATGTTTTATCCTGCCAAATGTGACTACTGACCCATAGAGTTTTTAAGGGGTTTAAATGGGAGGTACTTCAGAACAGATGCCTCTCAAATTTTACTTTGTCATTTGTACTTGTTTGTCTGTTAAACTACTACTGTAAATGAATTAATGTGTGTCACTCTTGATGTAGACTTCATTTAAATTGTTTTGAGTTTTGTTGCCTTTTAAGGTTGAAGTATATGATTTCCTCTAAGGCTAATCTTCAAATTCCATTCAGGTTGCAGCATCAGAAGCAGTTCAGGATGTACCTGAGGTTAATCAGACTGCAAAGCTGGTCTATGAGGATGGTAAGTGTTGTATGCTAAGTGTGACTCAGCTCCTGAATTCACATGACAGCCAGCACTTGGCGCCTGTTCCTCATGCTCCTCTGCTTATCTACCGGAGCACAGTCTGCAAATAGAGAGGTTTTGTGTGATGTCCATGGCAGTAGAATCTGTGGCTAATGATGGGGACATCTTGCAGCTAGTTGTTCCTTCCTTCCCCTCCTTTTATCTCTTTTAATTCCCTTCCATCCCTGCTTCACAAATGAAGATATCAGTGACTTGGAAGTTCAGTATGCTGCTTTAACTTACCTGGCAACTTCAAATTTCTGCTGTTACTTGCCCTTCTTCTAAGGTAGATACAGTCAAGGCACTTCTACGTTTGAGTCAGTGAGACATCAGTGTAGTGGATGTCCATGTGTGTGCATGTACACTTCCAGTTTGGCTTTTTTCCTACTGTGTCTTCACACTGTATATTCATAATGGACTTGTTCCTAATTGTTGCTGATTACCTCATCTTGAGGTAGAATTAGTTTTGGAATTGAAATAGAACAGTTTAAAGACCTTGGCAGCATTTGGGGTTGGGCTTTATTTGCACAATTTAAAAGCCTGTTCTCCAAACTGAGATATTGTTTTCTCTTTGCAGAATCCTCGGAGGAGGAAGGCTCAGATGATGAGATGATTGCAGATAAAGACTCGGATGTAAGTGGAGCTGGACCACATCTTCTCCCATTTGCTTGTAACAGAAATGGTGTGACTGACAAGGGTTCAAACATTTCTGTTTTATTTTCTTCCCCAGGAAAACTGGGATGAAGATGAAGAAAAAGAGGAGCAATCTGATGAACAAGACATGACTGTTGAAAAGGAAATCAATGGTGATTCTGATTTGGAACCAGAAAATGAAAGCGAAGAAGAATAACAGCACGAAAGAATAATTTTAGCAGTTTGAACACGTGGGCCACCAACCTCTTTAATTCTGGATCATGTTGCTGAAAGATGCTGTATTTGCATATCAGGAGTGCAGAGTCATGCACGGCCTGTGTGCAGAGGCACATGTGGGGCACTGTGCATTTCTGAATCCAGAATGTTTAACCGTGCCAGCCTTCTCTCGCCCTATTTCCCTGCGCTTACTTATAGAAACATTTCTTCCACCTCATGGTCAAAGTATGCCTGTCATGTGGACATGCATTTGTATCTCAAATGAAATAAATCTGCCACCACTGTTTGTGTGGTAAACTTGGTTCAGCTTTACATTGAATTTGTTTCAGATATTCAAGGATCAAAGACAACTGGTCTATACCTTCTTTCCATGCTTCAGTTAGCAATAGCAAGTGGGCATCCTGCTGTTTTGTTTTTTTTTTTTTAAAGGAAACAAAAAAAAGAAAAAAAAAGATATTTTTGTAATATTTAAATTCTATACTGAAATTCTTTTCTTCCCCTCTCCCCCCTTCATTCGCTTAGCCATGCCTTGGCAATATCTAAATGCCAACCTGACTTAAAAATGGATTTTTCTTTTTTTTTTTTTTTTTTAACAAATTTGAACTCAAGATTTTTGTATGTACAAATCAATGACTTTTCTTGTGCTTTAAAAGGGCCTTAGAACTATCACTGGCTCCTAATTTTGTTTTAATGGAGGCTGTATATAAGTTCAGTGCTAACCCAGAGGACAGACCGTGTTGAGGTGGGTGGGGAGAGGAGTGACACAGGGAAATGAGAAGGGGAATTATTGTGAATACATAGCACACGGCTATACCTTTATTATGGATTTTTAATCTCTCAGTGGCAGAACAAGGACAGCTATTTGCTCAGCTAATGGAAGCTGAAGTGGTGCAAACATATTTTTAAGAGCAAAACAAGGTAAAAGTTTGAGCCATTCACCACTATAATGTACAATAATATATTTGTCTATAAATGGAGCTGTTGCAACTAAATACCACCCTCTTTGTAAAGTGAATAAATATACATCTCTTTTACCAAATACCTGTCCTGTGGTGTTTGTTGAGAGAGAGGTTAGGTAGCTATGGGTGGTGGTTCAAGATGAAATGCTGCTTGTAGAAAGCATATTTCTCATGGAGGAGGAAGCCAGTCTGAAAGGTTACAATGTTCTGCAAAGGACCTGTTGTTACTGATTTCTTGTCTCCTTTTCGTCCTGTCTGTTGGATTGCATTGGGGTTGCAGTGTTTTCTGGAAGTGCATGGGGTTATGTCATGGACAAAGCTGGAAGAGATGTTCTTGGCTTTGGAGAGGTGGAGGTAGAAGGGCAGCAGGGGGAGGCTTTTGGTCTTTGGAGGGTTTTAACTGACAGCAAATTAGTGTCTTAATACTTCATAAATCTGGGCTTTATCTTTTTCAGTTCTGAGAGGGTGTGAAAATAAGTGCCAAGATTTGTGCACTGTCTGTACTCAAAGCCACCAGATTAGGCTGAACTTGTGCCAGTTTTTAATCAGTCCTGCTGTTACCATGTGTGGGCAGGCTTTGGATCGGGCAGAAGAGGGGTTTGAATGAAGGTGTGTTCTATCTCAGGTGAGTGCTGGTCTGCTGAGCTTTTGAAGTGTGGAGTAACACGCCTGTGTTTTGGTCATGCAAGTCCTACATGTGTCTACATCCCAGCCTTTCCAGAAGTTGAAGCAGAAGCCCTGGGTTGGGGCTGAAAGAGCAGGTGGAGTATCTCGTTTGCACTGTTTGGATGCGGGGAGTGGTGGCATTGGAAACTTTCCACCACTTCCCATTGTACCTGCAAGGTTGGCATTGCCCGTGTCCATCATTTCTGTGCACAACAAACCTGTTCCAGCAGTAGAGCTGTGGGAGAACCTATCAGCAGGAATAGCAGAGGCGTCTCAAGAAGATTTTGTTAGTTCTTTGTTCTCACAGGCGTGAAAATCCTGTGAATCTGTTTCAGTTACAGACAGAGAGTTGGTGACAGGGGTCACCAGAGGTGAGTTCTGATCTCCTGCTTGCTGTTATGACAGCCAGGTCACACTGTCCTCAGCCCTCTGCCTGCGTCACCTTCAAGCAGCTGTTGTGTGTGAAACTGTGTGGGTTTGGCAGCTGTGAGCAATTGGGCTCCTTGGTCAAAAATTGCCCTCACCTTAAAGCTGATAATTAACGGTTCTGTGCACTTTCTGATCTTTATGACTATTTATCTGCAAAGCCAAGGTCTCAAAACAGTTTGAGCTGTGTCTTCATTTTCCAAAGATGCGGCATTGTCTGTAGAAAAAGGCTGGAAATGGGGTAGATTCTCCCTTCCAGCGCTAATCCTGGTAGTTTTGGAGCAATGAAGAGAGTGAGGAAGACAGACCAGCTGCTCATTTGGAGCAGTGGAGGTTGGATGAGAATTCCTGTGAAGAGTCCAAGGTGTGCCCAGGGCAGACCTCCCCAGTTAAGTAGCCAGCAAATCAATGGGGTAGAAACGCTAAGGTGTGCTCTTGGTTTTATTTGCCCAACTAGTATCGTGTCCCATTTACAAATGTGTATTTAATGTCTGTCCAGGCACCACTGCAGGGCCTATGGGATTTTTGTTTGCTGTTTTTCTTGTGGTGGTCGTTTTCCAGATTATAGAAGTATATAAACTGTCTCTGACAAGGAGCAATACCACAGATGGCCAGCGGGTGCCAGACCAGCACCACAAAATTCCTTACATCACTGGGTGGCAAGAGCAACCTGTGACTTGTGCTGTGCCTTTGAGGATGGTGCAATTGCATTGTTGCTGAACGCATCTTGCTGTCAGGTGATGTGGCTCACGTTCTTGCCTCTGGGTATGGTCCTGCTTCCGAAGCAAGTACTACAGTACTTAGTACTACACCAGGACTTGGGACAATAAATGTCTGTTGCCTCCTTTGCTAAATATTTCAGTGCCACATCTGATTCATGGAAGTTTCGGAGGGAGTGGGACGTGCACTTGTGTCTGTTAAAGGTTGTGCTGTGTAAGGACTTGAGGAGTATCTATGTTTTGCTTTTGGCCTCCCTCCATGCTATGGGAAGTGATTTAATTTGTTTTTAAAAACCCCACAGTTTTGGATTCATCCTTAAAATTACTTGTGCTAATGGTTTCTCTGTCCCAAAATAAGTATCTCAATGACCTTGGTTAAGTAGAAACAAAAGCAAAATGTGCTGTTGGAGAGGAGAAGAATAATGTGGAAAGGGAGAAAAGAAGGCACAACTGGTTCTTGGAGAATTCCTGGTTACTGGCAACATGAGCATGTAGACATTTGAGAAATGCACATAAAAATTATGGAGATGGTATTTAGCTCAATAGCTAAGTTCTAGTTCAGGTTGTCTTGTGATGAAACAGTGGCTTGGTACTGTATTGGCCCTTCTTTGCTTGATCAGAACTGTTGGAGTGACAAGGAATACCAACTCTGTGCAGTCTTGCCCTTTGCCCCTTTAACCACTGCCTAAACCAAGATTAAGTCTCCTAGAAACTGATCTGTAGCCTTTGGGATGTTAATTCCCTGCTCCCTGGAAGGAGGGAACTGAAGGAGAGGCTTATAGCAGACACTCTGTTTCCTTGCAGGTGTGTCCAAGCTCACAGCTGTGGAGACTCTCCACTCTCCTTTGTAGGAAAGACAGATATTTTGTGATTTAATTTTTGGCGGGTGGCTTAAAACTTCAGTTTTGCTTTAAAGAGCGGTATGATTGACCCTGGAAGGAAAATTTACTCCTATATCTCCAGTCTGCTAAAAGTGGGTGAGTGCCACTTCAGCTGGTTGCATGGTGTCCATAGCCCTCCAGTTAGGAATTGGGTTTGAGATCAGACTTCCCATCTCCCTTCTGGCATGTAGATCCCTAAACTCTCTAACTGGGTGTGCAGAGCACCTGGAGTCACCAGGAGGGCTGCTGGAGCTGTGGTTTGGAGGTGATTTTTGTAAAGCACGTAGTATATAGTATTAAGTTACGGTGTCAGGATGCCTTGACTGTGATGTTGTGACAGCTGTGGTGTTTTTCAGTTCATTTAAACATTTATAAGGGCTTGTTTTGAGCTGGGGAGAGGGAAATCCACTTGCTATTGGAGTTGCAGAAATAACGTGTGGGAAGCCACTGCACTCAAGCAGAGGAAATAAATTGCCAAAACACGTTTGGTTGTTGCCAGAATGATTGCATTTGACTCAATTGCTGCCTGAAATATAGTATCTTTTTTTTGAGCTTTTCTTCAAATCCACCTTCTACCCAGCCCTTGAAAAATCAAGGAGATCATAAAGCAAATCCTACTTGGAAGTAAGCCTGGGCCTCTGCATGAGGAAAATTTTGTCCAGGTGCCTTCATCTCTGCTTCTGTTTTGGCTGCAAGATACAAAATTGCTCAGCAAGGAGGTACAGGAGACAATTAAGAATTGTGTGAGTGAATCTCACATTATCTAGGAGAGGAAGTGAAATCATGGTCAGACCTGGAGCCTATCCAGAGCTCTTCTAATCATGGAGATGGGGTTAACTAGGTTATTTCAAATACCTTGGCTCAGTAATGAGTGCTTTTAAGTTATTTAGGAATAACTTAAGGAATTGATGCATTATGTCTTTGAGAAGAACATGTTTCCCCTTAAGCTCCATGGGAGCCTGGAAGGGAGGGCATTGTCTCTAGCTTCCTCCTGTAATGATTACTGCACACACAAGCTTAGGACCCCTGGATCTCTGCATCTGTGAGCTGGAGGACTGTTTGCTTTCATCATTAGCGAGCACTTGTCTGTTGGTTATTTTAGAGACTTCCCAAAGCCCCTGCAATGAAACAGCCAACAGTGTTTCAGTGCCTGATGGTGAACCTCAGACCGAGCGGGTTTGTGCGCTTGTCATGGTCTCTCACACAGAGTAAACTCATCCTTTATATTCAGCTGTTGGCCAACAGGGTGGGTGGGGGGCAATAAATGATTTATAACCACAGCAACGGTTGCTGTGGGAAACTGGCATCAACAAGAATCTTTCCATGTCCACATCAATGAAAGTATTAAAATTCTTCCCACTTGAAATTGGGTGAGACCCAATTTGTGACCCTTCCCAAAAAGATGGTGTAGAGATAAATCAGATTGAAATGATCTCACACAGACTGTCTGGTACAGGAACCAATGACCTTTTCAGCTGCCTCAAGTTGGAAGTTCCTGCAATCAGATCAAAGAAACATTTTCTGCCCTCGGTGAACCAGGCTTTCTGGGAATGGGGGCTGACAGTGAAGGCTGGTAAAATCTGCTTTTGCTGGAGTTGTGCTGTGATTTCTGTAATGCAAAAAATCTCAGGGTATTGCAGGAACATGGGTAATTGTAGTGGCTGTTACGTCTCACTGGCTTCCAGCACTTGTAGGTTGGAAGGAGCTTGGATCCTCTCCAAACCTGTGGTTCTCTGAAGCTTATCGTGTGCTCCTCAAGCATATATATATATATATGAAATAGAGTTCATAGATACAATTAAAGATTTGGAAAAGGTACATTTAGTGAAGGAAACTAATAGAATGAAGGGAAGGCTGTTCTGGAAAATATGAACTCTGGTAGATGCTTCAAACTAAATGACTTTACCTTTAAATAACAGGAGTTTCAAAGTAACAATCGTTTTCTACAATCCCCTAATTCCAGTGAAATATGCTTATAGGAAAGGTTTTTCCTCTATCTGTAAATAAATTACTTTCTAAGGTAATTCCACAGAAGATTCCCTTTGTAAGGCATTGAAATCTGTGCTTGCTGCTGCTTCATAAGGGGATCTGATAACAATTTCGCTGCTTTCAAGGGCTGGCACATCCCCTTTCCCAGTTTCATAAATTCTAACTTGGTTTGCTAATCTTTGCTCATTCTAGATGTTTTTTTTAAATTTATTAGTGCTGTGATGACCACTGCTAGAAACTGCAACCATCTGCTCAGCATTTTGAGCAGACTAATAGTTCGAAGCACAGAAAAGGGAGAGGGTGAAGTGAATGATAAGGGACAGAAAAACTGAAGAAATATTGAAGGTTTTTGTCTGTTTTTATTGGGGAGAGGTTGAAGCATTTTATTTTAGTATTCTAACAGAATTGCTGACTTTTTCTTTAGAATTGTATGTTTTTAAACTGCCTTTAATATTTTCATTTTATCTCCTTTAGGTACTCACAAAACAACTGCTAATTATGTCATTTTTTGTTTTTGATGTGGTTTTCTGTCGTTTTCTTTTTTGAATTCAAGTCCATTGAATTCATCCGTCTTAAATTCAAACTTCAAACTTTCTTCTCAGTCCTGGCAGTGGGAGCTGCTGAGAGATAGTACAGTGGGCAGCAGTGCCAGTGAAATCCTGCTCCAGAGCCACTCATCAGATGTGAGGTGCTCTCAGTTCTTCATGTTGTTCGTAACTGCTCTGGGAAGCAGTGATGTTCCTGGGACTAGTCATAGTTCAGCATTTAAAAATGGATATAGTGATAACAGTGCTGTAATCCCCAAACTGTTTTGAAAAGGTGACCAAAAACTGGATTGCTTCTGTTGTTTGGCCAGGCAATAAAACACATAAAATACCCTCCAAAGGGGGAATATATTTTTTTCGTGTTGGAATAAAAATGACCATCAAGGCAGGTTTTTCTTCTTGTCTTTCAGGTCGCAGCTCCAAGCTGTTGATTGCTTTGGAAAATGGTGGAGGAAATGCAGTGAACACAAAACCACTGTAGTACTCTCGCCCTGTTTGTGCTGCCTGGTCCTGTCCCCAGGCCTTTGAACGTGACCTTTGGCCCTTTGTCTCGCACTGCATCAGTCTGTCTTCTCTCTGGGAAAGGCTCTTGCAATGTTCTTAAAATGTTGGAATGGTAGAAAAAAAATTACAGACCATCATGACCACTTTTCAAGTAAGGCAGAGATAGCACTTCTGGAAACACGCAGAATTTAAGTGCACTCAGGGACCGTAAAGGTTGCCATCCAGTCCTTGTGCGAAGATATCTGTAGACATGGGAGTTAAATAAGCATGGTCTGTGTTTCCCAATTAATTTGCACAGTGTGTTTCTCTGGTGCCTGAAGCTTTGCTGGTGTGCGCGGAATCTCAGCTTTCATCGATTTTTTTTTTTTTTTTTTTTTGGGTGCACTTTTAGTTTCCTTGGCTTCAAAAAGCACTTCCCAAGAGAGCCAAGCTCTTATTCCTCTCAGCATCCCTCTATTTGTCAGACCTTCCTTTGGTTATTGCCCATCACTTGCCAGGGCCAAATAAACAGCTCCGTTTGAAAAAAAAAAAGCCTTTAATGCTGTTTTGTATGCTGACGAGAGGAGACATTTTGGAGGGTCTCCTTTGCTCCAGCTGTCTGAACTGTGGCATCCTGCATTTCTGTTCTCCAAAAGGTTTTAAAGTATGATTTCACGGGGAACAATTCCAGCTCAGTATGTGAAGAGTGGAAAGGCTGACAGAGCAGAAGGGAGGTGCGTGCACGTGTAGGAAATCCTTGCTCATTAAAGATGGTGGGGAGACAAAAATGAGCTGCCATGCAAGTTTGAACTCTGATGTGTGCCTCAAGGGAAGAACTCAAGTGCAGCCCCATATTTTCCCTTTAGAAATATGAATACAGCTGCAAGCAATGAGAAGTCTTAAGACAACTGCAGCTATCTTCCCTTGTTTTCCAGACCCTGCCAAATGGGGCCTCTAGGAGTTATCACAGTATTTTACACTGGTGTCTCTTTCTTGCCTTTGTGTCTGAGCTATCTTGCAGCAATCAGAGTGGGCTGTGTGGAGTCTGGTCCCCCCCATGTTTCTTTTGGAAAGCTTACATGGAGATGCTGAGTTTTTAGTCTCCTCTTGTCACTACAGTGCCAGTGGAGCAATGTCACCTGTGGTGGGTTGACCTTGGCCATCTACAGGCTGCCCACCCAGCTGATCTCTTGCACCTCCTCATCAATGGGACAGCAGGGGAGAAAATAAGATGGAAAAAAGCTCATGGGCTGAGATAAGGACAGAGAGATCACGTCCCAGTTACCACGGGGGCTGTGGAGGACTGGCCCTGACCTGCCCTGACTGTCACAGGAAGCCCTGACCTCTCCTCGCAGAGGCCCTGCTGTGCCACCCAGCTCTGCCTGTGGAGTGTGGACCTGGTTGTGGAGCTGTGACTTCAGCTGCCAGCACTGTACGTGGAGCCTGAGCAGGTATTTATAATCAGCTACTGTGCCTGCAGGGGGCTGTGCACTCAGGTAGCTGAAAGGCAGGCAGAGGTTTGCAAGAGGGATGAAGCTGCAGATAATTTAACTGGCTTGTGTCACAGACGTGAGAGACGAGATGTGCTGAATCAGGAATGTGGGAATTGACAGGTGGGATGGGGCTCAGGCCACCTCTCCTGTTCTCAGTCCTTGGGCAGTCCTGGGCCAAAGCATGAGAGCCCTGCCAGGGGCAGATAATGATATTTCATCCCAGTGGAGGGCATAAACCCAGCCCTGATCTCTGCTTCAGAGTGCTTGATGTGAGCTGTTAGGAAATTGATGACTTAGACAAGCACTGAAGATCCCCAAGAGGTTTCCTGTCAATGATTTCCTGTCACACCTCTGATCACTTCCTAGGAACCCCTCCTTGAAACTCAACTATTCGAGGAAGAGCAAATGAACCCAGCCCTGACCTGTCAAGGCACTGTTACCTCGCTCTCAAGTGGAGTCATCCAGAGTGCAGACTCTCTTTAAATCAACTTTATATAAGCTCTTAATTACACAGCTTGAAGAAAAAATAATGAAGTGATGCCAGATGTGAAACAGGGTAAGACATCAACTCCTACTTGGAAAGAGGAGATGGGGGTTTTGCACTGAAATATATTTAACTGTTAAAGTGCTGTGCAAGATTCTGGAGGTTTTGCAGTTTTTGGTCAAGAGACTGCTGGCATGTTAGATATGTTGGAAGGGTTTGATGACAAGCAGGCAAACCCCTGCTTGTCTGGTTCCTCTTCTTCCTCGTTCATTCTTCAGGAGAGGCAAGTGCAATGCTTCAGCTGAGTGAAACAAGGACTTGGCTGCTAATGAATGGGCAGGCATCAATGTATCCTTCAACTCTACTGCCGAGGTATACAGGCATTTGGGGTTTGTGTGTGGAAGAGTTTCCCTGTGGAGGTAGCAGAAGGTGGACTGGGTGCCAGGGGAAACTCGCAGGGACTTGCGGCTGTGGAACTGTGTGGTCTCGTGTCCTTCTGGACACTGGGAGCACAGGAAACAGAAAAGCCTTCTCCAGTGTAATCCAAGTAGCTGCAGAGCCTCTGAACATCTGTAGCAGCACACACTCAGAAAAACTTTATTTTGATGTAGGTATACTTCCTTTTTGCAGTAAATGACTGCTTTGTCCAGACCTGCAGGCTCACTAAGAGTCCTGTGATAAGAAACTGGTAGAGCAGACTGAATGGATCTAAGAAAGGTTGGTTTTTATTTTGTGAATAAAATGCAGGATCACGTGGTATCTTCTGGGAAAAGCTGTGTTGTGGTTGTCATTGCAGGAGGTTATGTGCCTAGCTACTTGTTTGCTCAGTGAAATGTTCAGAAATTGCAAAAATTCAAGAACTGCAGTACGTCTAATTGATAGCTCAAAATTCAAACTGAAAAGCAGCTGTAATTTAGGGTTAATTTTGTTTCTGCTTTTTTTACCGGCTTCAGTTACTTAGGAAGCAGAAACAATGCCATATGGCCTGGGCACCCACTTGCTCATGTACCACGAGAGCAGAGGCAGCAGTGTGGCAAATTGTTCCAAGAATAATTACTCAGCTGAATGTTGCTTCTGTGATCTATTTGGAAAATATTTGCTAATAATCAGTTTCTGCACAAAAGTCAGTATTGGTTTGTAGATAGACAAATGAGCTATATTTGTCAGCTAATTTATTCACAAACATTTAACCAAGGCTTGTTTTTCTAAACAAAGGAAATTGTGTCAATAGATACCGTTTTGCTTTAAAACTCCAGAGCTTTACCAGCCATTACCTGAACCACCAGCTAAGTTAAAATTTTTGGAAAGCATCTTGTCTCTTTAAATATTCAGTGGTAGAATTAAATAGGTGTGGAGAGAAGCAAAAGGCTTTTTTAAACAAAATGAACACAAACAGCTACATGGATAATATTCCTAGACTTAAGTATGAGTGTACTTAATGCACAGACCATACTTGTGTGGATTTTACTGGTTTATCCCTGACCAAAGAAGGCACATTTTGCAGCCATACACAAGATGTCCTACCAAGCTTTCACATCTCTCCTAGAACTGTAGGTTTTTTTGGAATTGCATGTCCTGTGTCCCATTACACTTCATAATTCTCCTCCAAGTATCTTTCCGGCCTGGTTCTGCTTAATTTGTGAAGTCTAATGAGATCATAGTCTGAGGTGAAAGTACTACAAGGCAAGCTGCCTGCACAAGTCAAGTATGTGCCAATCAAAATGTATTCAAGTGTCCTGCAAAACTGTAACTCTACCAAATTACAGGCCCAGTAGCTATATTTATCAGGAATGAAGTGAGAGTCTCTGGGAAGGACAGATAAACTTTGAGTCTCACCACCTGTGGCAGCTGATAAGTGACAGAATTAACAGTGAAGGTGTGTACCTGACACAAGCACCTGCCTCCCTCTGCACTGTTTGGTTTGGGTTAGTTTTTTTGGGCTGTGTTATTGGACTGGAGAAGCAGTGAACAAGGTAAGTCAGTGCAGCTGCATAGCCAGCAGCCACGTGGTTAAGGATGGTGAGAATATCCCCTGGATGGTCCTGAAGATTAACCTAGAGGTGGTTTGTCTTTCAGTCCCCATGCCAGGGACAGGTAGTCCCTTGGGATTTGTTTTGGTCATGATTAGTGCCATGTTGCCTTTACAGTTGAAATGCTGTGTGTGCTGTGACATGTATGGGAACTGCATCACCCCTCCAGAAGACAGAAGCAACTGATGTCACCTTCTGTGTTTTGCTGTCTTGAGGCAAGCAGTAGGTTGTGAATTCTTCTAGTGCAGCTTTGTGGGGCTGACACTTTCTTACCTCTGTTTAAGAAAGAAGACTGGCAAGCTGCCTGCCCTCCCCTGGGAGCATCATTCTCCAGGTTTGTTTGCACGCTGCTTGCCAAACCTCTAAAAAAAGGAACCAATCAGATAGCATTTGCCTAATGCATTAATGAATCTACTTAGGTGTCATCAAGTCTAATTTCATAGTGAGCTGTGACAGCTTAATGCCTCGGGACTGAACTGCTGAGAAGTTGCAGGCTGATGGATGGCTGGAGAAGTGCTGAAACCTGAGGACTTGACCATGCCATGTACCCCAGCCCAGGTTAGACTTCCCTGGATACTAATGGAGGCATATAAACAGAAAACAATCACAAAGGTAGGTCTCCCTCTTGTAATTCACGCAGCAAATGCGTTATTTGCTTTGTGGTTAATGCCCTTAATGCCCTTTACCAAAACAAACTTAGACTCCTTGGCTAGATGCATGGGAGTAGATTTTACCTGTTAGCATTTGAGTCACAGTTTCAAAAATAAATTTAAAGATGTAAATGCAGGATTATAATAGGCTTTGTTATTCCTAGCAAAATGCACATGAAAACTGGATTCAATGTATGCTAGCTCCTTCCCTGTCTCCTGTGGTGATGCACTGATGGCTCTGTAGCAGATACGTTTTATGTCTAAGGGCTGGTACACAAAATTCTGACACTTCTGAAACAGCAACCTGTAGCCAGTGGCACTGATCCTCAAAGAAACAGTCTGCTGCATGTCTCTTCACACTGTGAAGGCCACTCAGATGCTGAAATGACAGCAGCTGGGTTTTTGGCCAGCATGAGGAGGGTGCCACATTTTGGTCTGCCCCAGGCAAGGCTTTGAATGCTGTGTCAATCTAGATTGCAGGAGTGTGTGCAATTCTTGTGTGCACCGTGCCCCTTTCAGAGCTCTTGGGACCAGTTGAGATCACAGTGAGCCATTCCTTTGCTTTAAGAAAAAAATTGGCTGACAACTTCCTCTTGGAAGCTGTAGCTTTTCTAGGAAACTTTTAAAAATTCAAGTTTACAACAAAAGCACTACCCCAAAAATATATATATTTTAGTGGAAACTTAACAAGGCAAGCAAGTAAAAATGGGGGCTTGTGAGTTTTCTGGTTTCCTTCTGGTGTTTGCATGGCTTTGTCAAATGTTTCCGAACATCTCAACTACTGTTTGGATGAAAATTGTTCTGATCTTTTTTTCCTGTTCTGTGGAAAATAAAAGATCCCAACCAATCTATGTGTTTTGAGAAAAATTGTATTTTTATTGAAGAATATATTTCCAGTGAAGGTTTTTATTGCATCTTTTAAAAAATGCATAGACAACAGCCTACATAAACAAGCTTTATTCCATCTTTTAGTTTGTGTGCTGAAGTTTTTTTCCTTGACATTTAAAACTAATTACAGGTTTGCTGTTAGGAATTAATTAAGACCTAAACTGTAATCTCTTCTCATGGTTTCCTATGGTTAAAACCCTCCCCAAACAACAAAACAAACCCAAAACCAAAAAACTTGAGCATCCAGAATCAATCACTCCTTGGGTTTATTACAATTTCATGGTCAATGTTTGCACCACAGACCCAGAGATCTTTGGCAGTTGTAGAGAGGAAAAATGAACCTGCCTGAGCCTCCAGTGGAGCCTGTCACAGTATTAAGCTTGCCATTAGACTCAGATTTCAAGGACATCTCTTTGTTTAGATGCTGATATCACTACTGCTATATACAAGCAACGCAAGCCTCTACTGTCTTTCAGTAACTACTCCAAAATCATCAAATTCAGCATGAAGAAATTCCCCCATTTATACGTGGCAGCTCTTGATGCCTCACAGCAGAGCACAAAGCTATTCTCTGTGGGAAACTCATCTCTTAGTCCTCTCATTTCTTGAAAGGTAACATGTTCTGTAAAACGCCTCTCTAAAGTCTCAGAAAATGTTGTGAACAAGGTGATGGAATTTTATGTTCAGGAAAGATGGTGAAGTCCTGGCTTTGCTTTAAGATAATGGTGAAGCCGCCAACATAATGGCCCTCACTCAGATGAGGAATTGAATGACACAGCATGAGTAAGGTGTCTGAAAACAGATTTGTTTCCCTAGCAGCTGAAGCTATCACAGTGGTATCCAAAGTATCTAAGGACTGAGTGATGGGAAACCAGTGAATGTCAAGACTGAAAAACTTGTGTTTCTAAGTTCAGTGCCTCAGTTTCCCCCTGTGCAAAGAAGGGATGACCCTACTTGGCTATTTTACCGAAATGTTTTCTTATCTGTGGCTGAATACTGAGACTTTCTTGCAGGAAAATGTGTGGTAGAGGCAGTGTGTGCTGCTGAACTTCCCTTGTTTGTGAGGAAAACACTATAGAAAGGATCTCCAGCCTGAGCAGGCCTGCAGTGTAACTGGGCAAGACAGTCAGCAAGATGTGGGGAAGAATGTACTGTTGCAGCTGGAGTGCAGAGAGGATATGAGAGGGTACAAACAGCAAAATACAGCACCCTATTGAGCCTCTCACCCCTGTTCTTGGTGAGGCCATGTGGGATCTACTTTGCAGACCCTGAGGAGCGGGTGGCTTGGGGTCCACAGACAGGTTGACAGCCACCTGTAGTTCCGCATGACGTTTCAGTCCCTGCCTGCAAATTCTCCTTTTTTTGGCACTCACGGAGTCTCTTCTAAATGTACTGATGTTTCCATTACCTGCCTGCCTCTGGGTGCAGTCAGGAGGCCTAATTTTGCATGGAGCCTTTAATTGCTTCACGCTCTGCCAACAAGGGATTTATGGCATTTCAATGCACTAGTCATTTGCCTCTTTTTAGGAGCAAACTCATCGTACAAAAAGTTCAACACACAACTACCAGCTCAGTGAAAAAGAGCTGTCTGCTTAATGAGCTGTACCCAGGGTGCTGCCACCGCCTCAGAGCAGGCAGGCATGAAGCCATTCCTCCTCAGTTCTCCCACTCTGCCCACAGAATTCCACCATACTTCATTTCTGGCATCTGGTGTAAACCATTGCTTGGCTATTTTTCATTTGTTATTATCGTCTGCTGTGGACTAGTGACTGGAAATCATTTTCTACCCAAGACTGACAGGGATAATGTGATTCAGAAGAGGAGCTGTTTCTCAAAATGTCCACAAGGCTGGGCACACTGGCTGTTTGATTTCAATGGGGTCAGATTTGGTCCTCTAATTCCTAATATTTCCCCCTGCCATCCTCAGCAGGTTCAGTGAAGGGAAAAGAAGGCAGAATTACATCCTATAAAATTTTATTTCAAGAGCTTCAATATATATGATACAAACAAACAAACAAAAAAACCACAACAGCAAACCTACCACCCCTTTAATACACCTTAAATTCAGATAGTCAAACTTTTTCTCCACCATAGGCACAGAGTTTTGTTTAACATAGTGCAGGTGAAAAGGGAAATATATCCATATACCAGTGCAGTCTTCTCTATGAATTTATTGTGGTCTGTAAATACTAGGATTTTGGGGGGGCTCTTTTAAAGAAAAATCTACCAACCTGTGCCCATTTTTCCTTTCCGTAGTGCTCAGGCAGCTAATTTCTGCAGTTGTAGAGGATTTGAATTGAAAGTCATTAACAAGGAAATGGGATCCTTCCTCATTGAGTCTTGTCTCAGTGTTTGTTTTGTCATGACATCCTCCAGTACAGAAGGCTGAGGAAGAAGCTGTTACATCACTCTGTTTCAGACAGGCTGTTACCTGCATATGGGTCTGGATATCCTCCATCTTGCAGTATGTGCTTTGCCAAGCACTTATCAGGAATTGATGGAAGCTGAAGGTGTTTTTCAGGACCTCTTCAAAGTTGATGGCAGGTAAAACAAGCTGCAGGGCTAATTTCTCTTGCCTCTATCACCAGTTCAAGTCTCCATCACCTTCATTACGTGGATGTTTAATAGCCTGAACAAATCTTCTCATTTGCCAGCACTTTTACTTTTCCGTCCAAATGATTGCACCTTTTTCTCTTTCAGAAATGAGTTGAAGGAAAACTTTTTGAGCTGTTTATGAGACTTAAAGAAAGAGCTCTACTTCTCTGTGTCCCTTTAACCCCAACACATTCAGGGCCAGCCTCCATCTGATCTGTGCTGTGCTAAGGGAGTACTGAGGGGGCTTAGCAGGTCCAGCATTCCAAACACGGTTTGGTGACTGCCACCTGTTAGAAGATGTGGGAAAACATGAGCTTCTAAACATGCCTACCTTGCACCTTCATCTTTCATCTCCATGGTGATCTCTGTTACCATGAAGATATCTGTTCTTTCACAGGTTTTGAGGTTGTGTGTTCTCTCTGCTGGTAATCTTTGAGTCCTTCAAATTAGAAATGCAGTCCTGAAGCCTCAGCACTGATGAATGGTATTGAGAAGAAAAAAGGGGCTCTTGGGAAAAATGCAACTAATCTTTCTGTAAGAGCAGAGTGATTTTAAAGTCTGAGGAATGAACTCTGCATCACTGGGACTCAGTTCTAGGTCCTTGCCTTGGCTTTAATGTGGTGTCGTGGGAAAGCGTTTTATTTTCTGTGCAGCTTTGACGTTGTGCAGCTGCCTCCCTCTGTACAGTAGCTCGCTGAAGCACTTAAAAGCAAAGCATCAGGGCCTGTAGCCTTTCACTGAACCTGCACTTTGAGCAGCAGAGTGGGCATGGCAGGGCTGCAGTTAGAGCTGGGTGCTGCTCTGTGACAGTGGTCCTTGGTGCAGCGTTGGTGAGGCTCATGGAGTTTGCTTGCCCACTTAGGGGTGCAGCAGCCCAGGTCTGCCTCCAGCTGAACAGGAACCTGCTGACATCCATGAGACAGGGTATTCGGTAAAAACATAGCAGGTGGGCTCAGTTTTCAAAATTATTTGTGCTAAATTGTGGTAAATCTGTGGAGAAGACTTTGGCCTTTTTGTTCCTATCTAACCCTCAGGAATGTGAGGTGTGTTTGCATACACTAGGTTAGCAAATTACCTCAGTGGCCCTGTTTTTGACATGTCTGTATAAAAACCAAAGTCTTTTTTTTTTCTTGTTTCTCCTGTGTCCATCTGCTCTGGGACTTTGTGAAGAGTGTCCTCAGGTGACAAGTTGGGGTTTTTGTTTGTTTGTTTTTGATTTTGTTCTTCACCTCACTCTCCCTGTTATAGAAAAACATTCTATTTTGGTAAAGCAAATGACAGCAGACTTGTAGTGGACAGCAGGAGGTGGCAACTGGTTTCTCTGCATCCCCAGATGAGGTGTGGCTTCATGTGGCTGCTGACTCTTCAGGTAGCCAGAGCAAAAAGACAGTGAGATGATGTGCTTGGCAGCGAGCTAAAACCTGCAATTAGCCAATATGCACTTAACCAGATTAGCAGCATGGGGAACCAAGGGGCCTTAGTTTAGAACCACATGATCCTGAATGAATTAGGAGGCAAAGCACAGTGAGTGTTTGTGGTGGTCCAGCGCCCTGGATCACCAGAGGGTGTTAGAGGGGCTCTGGACAATCCTAAACTGGGCTGACCTTCTGCTGCCTCATGGAGGTCTCTGTTCCAGTTTGTGGGTCCTCACTGGGGACTGGTGCTGTGAGGTGCTTGTATCTGGCACATCTCATCCTTCTCCTCCAGGGCATGCTTACAGCTCAGAGCATATTTTCCTACATCCCTTTGTATCATGAGTTTTTTACAACCCTTACAGGAGTTAAAATATCCTCTATGACTCTCTATGATTTCCCAGGCATACAGCAATTTCTAGTCCCCTGCTATACTGAAGAAGCACTGGAAGTAGGCTTTTGTCTCATCAAAGTCTGGAAATGTGTCTGAGGTAGGTGGTACATAGATAGGTTTTCACTGCATAGAATTAGGGTTACTCAAAATGGAGATAATTCTATAATGCCATGGAAGAATTTGAGAAAAAGTATCAAATGTGCCATCCTGAAACTTACAGAAATAGTTGGAAAAAGCATATTTTCACAGATCACATCAATTTTGTGTAATCACCGTGTTCTCCATCAGAAAAATTTGGCAAGCTGTAGGCAAGATACTGTATCTATTGATCTGAAAGACCCTGATTCCCACATGTAAAGCTGTGAAAATGTTTATCTGGCAGCTCTTAATATAGTACCTCTGCTTTTTGACTTCTTTTTGAAAGGCCTCAGCATTTCAGCTGACCCAATCCCAGCTGTTATGCTGCCACAGACAGTTGTCACCAGAAAAGAAAACGGCTGGTCTCTTTGCAGTTTCTTTATGGAGGTCCTAAGAGAGTTTTGGAGTGCTCAATTTCCCAGTGTTTCTTAACACTGTGTATATCACCTCACTAAGAAATGTTAAGTGCCACTTGTGGCAATGAAAACTGCTGTGGGCTCTTTAGAGGGAAGATCCAATATAATTCTGAGTCCAATGTATTGATGCCATAATTTCCCCTGACCTCAGTGTTTCTGAGTCTTTGTGTTTATGCTTTAAAGTGTAAAGTGGTCGTTTCCTTTCCCATTTTCTTTCACGAGCTCTGTTTACAAAACACATCTCCTTTAAGCAAACTGAAACACTGTTTTCCTGAGATTTTTGTTTCAAGTATTGGCCTCAACACACAGTGGTGTGACAGTATTCCACAACAGTGCTCCCTGAGAATGTAGATGCTGAAGCACAGGTTTTTCTACCTTGCTGTGTTCTTCTATCTTAACAGATCCTCTCTGCTTGCCTTTCGTGGCATTGGGGTGCATACCCTGTACAACTCTCGTGCCACTCTTTGGATAATTTGATTTATTTTTCATCCCAGCACTCGGTGAAGGAAAGTTTGTAGAGGGTGGTACCTGTCTTCAAGTCCTCAGGACCCTGCTGATTAGGGGACAGTGTTTAAAGAATAAGGAAAAGCCAAGGAGTTCTGGATGCCCCTCAAGGCTGGGCAAAACAGAGGCATATATAGCAGTATCTGTATTCTTTTGTTTTCTGTCCAGCCTTTTTCTCTCTTTTCCTGTCCCTCGGAATTCAGAATTGATAAAAATGGACATTTTAAATAGAAAAAACCTTCATACCCACCTTTTCTCTATATTGGTATTTCAACTCATGTTAATTTTTATCAGCTGAGGAGGCTTTGGAGAACAGCTTGTACTTGTTACTGATAGTTGTGTCTTTCCTACTAGTCTACAAAGCTTCATTGGCATCTCCAGCACTAAATTAATAACCTGCTGCTGTTGGTCATGTAACCAGAAGGTCTGTTTGAGCTCTCTGGCTTCAGACCTGTCTGCTGGGCTCTAATTAACATTTGCACTGTGTGCTTGAGCTGTTTCCCTCACGGCCTCGGATGCCATGCATTATTGATGTCCCTTGCCCAATGCACAAACAAGGTTGCCATGGGAAAGCCCAAGGGCTCCCGATCCAGCAGAGGTTTCTGTGAACAGAAAACAAGCTGTCTGTGTGCCAGGAGGCTGCTGCAAAGGGCTGTGCTGCTCAGCAAGTGAAAGAAAGAGGAATAGCTGAACAGGTTTCTGGATACAGGCATGTAAGGTGACAAGATTTCCATCACTGCTGTGGAAAGGGGAAAAAGCCCTGCTTAGCCCTGTGCTCCTGCCTGTGATGCCCAGAGGCTTCAAAGCAGAGTGCAGAGGTTTAGCCAAATAAACCCTTGTTGAAAGTGGGGCCACGCTTCATGTCTATAGAAAGGGGATTTCAAGGCAATTTGTTTTGTTAACTTGTGAGGAATGACTGGACTGTTCTTTGCCTGGGTGGGGAATGGGACTGGTGAAAGTGTTTGAGGTGCTATGGATGGATGAGAGAGACGGACCCTGTAGCAAGGTTTATCCCATTGCTGTCTCAAGGAAGGACAAGATAGCCATCACCAGGTTGATTTCCAGGATGCATGTGAGCACATGGACACTGCTCCTTCCTCATGTAACATAATGTGTTATAACAGCTTGTGCAGGTGGCATAAGAGCACAGCCCTGTGTGTGATGCTGCTGGAGGTGAAGTAGGTGTGACCCAAGTCAGACTCAGGAGAGAAGGTACTCTGTTCCCTGAGGATAGCTGCAATTTTTTTCTTCCTTTCAGAAAGTATGAAATAAAACTTTGGGTCACCATTTTTAAGGCTAAGCATATAGCTTTCATTGGCTCTGTTCCATCACCTTCACTTTTACTGAGTCAAAAGAAAGAAGAGCAAGCAGGTGCTCGGGGAGAGAGGCTGGACATTAGATGCTCCTGGGTGGTCTTAGTCTGACCAGCTCTCCAATTTTGCTCTACTTTTGTCACTTTTGGTGATTTGATGAAAGTCACACTTTTCAGTGCTGCTATTTCTCTGTAAAAGTGCTCATTTTGAGACACCCAGGAGCTTAACTTTTTCACTAAAGATGAGCTGGCAGCTTGTTGCAGGCCCCTTAATTAAAGAGGAGGACCAAACACTGTACTGGGGAAAGTCCTATGAATAGCTACTGACATCACTATTCTATAGCAACATCTCCAGCTGATGTCTGTGGCAGCCGTGTTAGATGCATATACATATAAAGAAAATTTCCCCACTTTAAAGGGTTTATTGCCTTAGAAGAAAATATGGAGAAAGGTGAACAAGCAGCATTTCTGCTTTGCTGACAGGAGCTGGAGCAGGTTGACTCTTGCCTGCAACACAGCTGAAACTTAATTTTCTTTGTGTCTCCTAAGGTATAAAGCAGTGCTGAAGTCCGAGGGCAGTCTCCTACCTCTTCCTGGTAGCAAAAGGGAGAAGCTTTTCAGGAGAATCCTCCCGTTTGATGCAGGAGATGTCACATTTGGAGATCCATTTGCTGCAGTCAGCTCATTTTCTGCCATTCTGTGATATATAGGGTTATTTTCTCACATATCTGATTACTCAGCCTTGGAGAAGCTGAGAGAATTGTGTAGTTTAAGGTGACTCATTGTAAGGCTGAATCTTTTACTCCTACAGTGATGGTAGCAATGGGGTGGCTGCTTTTTACTAAGAGAGGTGACAGTCACCTTCCCAAACCACAAAAGGGTGTGTGTGCTGCCTTTGCTAGTTAGAGAAGGATTGCTAACTCCTGCAGAGGGGTTTTCTGTGGGCTTTTTGCCCCCTATAGGAACTGAATTATTGCTCATTTTTACAGCTAAAAAGTCCCTTTCCACTTTCCTGTTGACTTGCAGGTTGGATATAGTTGTTCAAGACTTAGTGTCTGAATTCCTTGTCTCATAGTAGTCGTGTGGACACCTCCATCCAAATAATTGTAAAGACATGGTCTGAGAGATTAACAGAGAACCTCATGTGAGCCCTTGCACCTCTGCAGGGAATTTCTCTTTTAATGTACATGAGTGTTTATAAAAACAGCCAGTAGTGACCTTGTTACGGAAGATTCCCAAACTAGACATGGAAATGATGAAATTATTATTATTTTTACATTTGAAAGTAGCTTTTGATTGAGCATAACAACAACAAAACGATGCACAATATTGCTGCTCTGCACTGCATATTGCACAATTATCCACAGCACAGGGAAGAGGCATAAAATATTTGTAATGGGGGTGGTAGAAAATTACAGTTTGGCAGCATTTAGTGGAGATCACAGAGACTGTGGCCATGCCATGTTGGAGGAATTAGTTCTCCTCCCAAACTTGCCTGAACGTGGTGCTTTCTGTAGGGCTGGTATGAATTTACACTGATCTAACCGAGGGGGGATCCAAGCTCACACTGGAACAATTTACCTTGCAGAGATGTTATCAAATATTGCAGTGAAAAGGGTGGAAGCCTCCTCCTCCCTTTTCTCAGTTTCCAGCAGATGTACACTTTGCTGTTTGCTTGCACGCTGTAGAAAGCTTTAGGATGATCTTTGCACAGGGACCACGAGCAGGCAGTGAGGGACTGGGAGTGTGTCACCGCTTGGTGTGTGCCCCTGACTGAAGGTCTGGGTCCTGTTGAGGTCCCTCGGGTGCTTGTGGCTGCAGCACAAGATATTCCTTGCATCTCAAGATTTCTTCAGAGAAGTTGTTGCTATGCAGCCTTGTTTATTCCTGGTACTTGACACTGTTCACCTGCAGAGCTCAAACACCTGGAAGGGGGAGCCTGCTGTCCTGCTGGAGAAGGGGTCTGGCTTGACAAATGTCTATCCCTGCTTCCAGTTTGGGAAGCACAGGGTCTGGAGCAGAAGAATTCCTTGCTCCCTTGTGGGAGGCAACCTGCTTTATAGCTCCTGGAAGGATTACAAGCTTAACAACGTGGAGCTGGATTTCCAAAGTGAAGGACACGCGTGAAGGAGGTTGGTGGACAGCCCTGTCTTGTGTGCTGTTGCTTTCTCAGCAAGGTGGTGCTCTGGCAGGGGCTGGTAAGAGCCAGGCGTTGGGATTGCTTTTGCTGTGCTCTGGTGGAGGTTTCTTGATGCAAGCATCTCTCCCAGAAAGCAATAAAATCTGGGAGAAAGATTCGATGATTCTTCCTTTTATCTTTCTCTTTTCAAAAAGTCTTTAAAGCTGCAGGAGGGAAGCTTCTGCTGCGTGACTCCAGCTGTGTGCCTGGGAGTTTAGGTGTCACTAAAAGAGACACAGCCCTCAGAGGTGTGGAAGAAGATCGGTGCTTAGGGTGGTGGATGAAAGGAGGGGAGAGGAGGACAGGCAGGAGCTGCAGAGCAGACAGGGTTGCTTATTGACAGGGAAGCTTCTTTTCATAAGAAAAGCAACAGCCTGGCTCCTGCCACACCATGGGAGGCAGAGCAAGTGCTCCTACCTCAGCTCAGGTACTGCCCTTGGGCTCCCAAGGCTCCCTTTGCCGCTGTGTGAGGGCAAACGGGCAAGTCCCAGCTCACCTCCTGCTCAAAGCCCCTTGTTCTGAATGGAGTCAAAAAGCAAAAATTCCACCTTTGTCCTTCCCGGGTTCACACTGTTATTTTCCAGGTAGCATCAATGGAGTCCTAACCCAAATCAAGTTTCTGTATTGACCTCTGCTGGGATTTAGATCAGTGTTATTTGGCTCCTGGGCTAATCCCTGCAGGATAGTGAAGTCTGCTCTTGCCAATGGTTTAAACTACTGTGTTTCACTAAACTTAACATTGGTGCCTCACTTCAAAGGATATAGGGGATAAGTGGAATTACTTTACTCCAAGCAAGGAGAGAAGAAGTGAACTTTAGTGAGCTTACAGGTTTTTTGATACATAAATGCCTGGTCTCAAAGCGCTCTCATTCTGATGAAAAACTTGCCTGCAGGCTAGCCTCTGTTTTCAAATGGTTTATTACTAACACTATGAATCTCTGCAAATTTGATCTGGGAAAGATGTAGTAGGGTAAGGAGGGAAGATCTGCACTCTAACACATCTTGTATTTTTTTTGTGGTGTGGAGATGCCAGTCTACCACAACAGCAGAGGGAGGACAAACCAAACTCTCTGAAGGATTGAGATGCAGGGACTCTGCTCTTTAACAGGGTTGTTTGCAGGTTCCTTTCCCCCTCTGTTTCTATCTCTCTCTGGAGAGAGTGCTTTTGCTTTACTTATTTTTCTTCCTCTTTCTTCCTAGCAATATCCATACTCCCTCACCCCTAACAATTTAGCAAGCTGGGGCTCTGCTGCAGAGACTGCTGCTCTAATGACAATGGTAGCTGCTCATATTTCTGGATTATCTGTCACCCCAGGGCCTTTGAAAGCTTTGCAAAGCTTCCAATCATCATTTGCATTTTCAGTTGGAGATAGTGCCCTGTAAGAAACTAAAGCTCACTTACTCAAAATCTGTGGCCTGTAGAGGTCCTAAACATTTTTCTGGCCCTAAGATTTATATTTCTCTGCAGGCCAGGCAATGAATTGGCAGCAGAGTTGGCCCTGCTTCTGCAGACTTCCACTTTTCATTCCCTTCTTTGACTGTGTTCACTTTTGGACAATGGAAGTGATGGCATTTGGGAAATAAATGGTGTTTTCTGTCAGGTCAGTGAGCCAAACCATCACAAGATTTTGTCAGCCTGCTCCAATGCGTGGCACGTTCACATCTGGAGGCTCTTTTTTGTCTTCCTTCCTGTAATTATTTCAGTTTGCTGCAGGGACAGCCTATTACTCCTTTACCTCTTAGTGGCTTCTGGCTCACCCAGGGCAGATGCTGCCAGCTGGCAGGTATTGGAAAATAGATGTTTGTCCTGCATTGGGTCCTCTGGGCACCATGGTGTGGGGCTCTCAGCATCCAGTCAGGTGCAAGACAGCCTCTGCAGGCATCAGCCTGTGAACACTTAGGCACTCTAGGGATTTAAATGCCTGTGGAGTTATGTGATACCTTGTAGGTTAGGTGAATGGAGACTTTAAATATTTCAGTGATGCCTGAATGGCGGACCTAGGCCCTGAAAAAGACAGAGGTGCTCAAATACTGTAAAGACTGGGCAATAAATTCTGAGCAGTGGGAACTGTTGTATTTCAAGGTTCCTACAGCTCTAAGAACAGTACTGGGACTTGAGTGGAAGAGATAAAAGAGGAATAAAATGAACAATTAAACTGGTCGCTTTATAGGATATGCTCCTGCTTTTGCATGTCAGCCCTGTACCTCATGCTCCCCATGCTTGTTACTCATCATGAAAAATTTCAATACCAAAGTCATATCCTATGTTGCATCTGAATGAAATTGCTTCAGATCAGTGAGAATTTTCCTGTCAGGAATAGGAAGAAACCCCTAGGATGCTCGCTTGGAATTATCTTGCATTTCTGTTTGTGAAAACCTTCCATAGTTAGAGTGCTTGGAGCTGGCTTGGACCTTTATGAAAGATGTATGGAACAGTATGCAGGGCTCTGGCAGGAGAAAACTACTGGCCAGGGATCATATCTTAGTAGCCCTCTGGGATGGCTTCACACAGCAGTATGGGGTGGGAGACCACTCTCCCCAAGGCTGCTGAGAGGAAGGTACTGAGGAAGACGAGCCTGACATTTCTAAGGAAAATTCTTTTACAACAAACCAACATGAGTCAACAAACAGCTGACCTAATATTTCAAGACATGGGCCAAACGGGAAACCTTTCAGTGCTTTCGGTCAAGGCTGGGTTATGCTCGAGGCAAAGGTGTGTCAGTGTACTTGGCTTCTTCTCTCCTCATTGTCTCTGGCCCACAGCTCCAACAGAAACCATCACAGCACTCAGGGGGAGCAAAGTTGTGTACAGTAATCAAATAACTGTGGTGTCCAGCACTACACCTCATTAGATCTGGAATGAGGAATTGTTCAAGTGGTTTTTGAAGGAGCTAGCGAGGTTTGGCATTCAGATCAGCTTATTCCTAACTTTTCATTTGCTGCCCTGGGTAAGCTGCTGCTTGTGGTAACTCTTGTTTCACAGCTGAGCAACCCTGCTCTGCTGAAGAACAGCCATTGCAGGAGCTTTTGATAGGGGCATTGAACCTTTCAGATTTTCCATATAAAAGCTGAGGCAGAACTTGTAATAAGAGCATTGTGTGGGCGATGCTTTTAACATTACATCTTTTATCGGTACTCCTTGCCATGCACAGTAAATATTTGAGGAAGCAAGTTTTGCTGCTTCAGAAACTCCTCAAAACAGTAAATTCAGCTGTAAGAGAAAATTGGTTTTGGATGTGTAATCTCACTTGTATTCTTTGTGCAGAAAAATACAGGAGCACTTCTTGTAAGCTGAGTGTCTAACCTAAGCGACTTTGACACCAAGAACTTGGGAAAGTGGGGAGAGATGCAATTAGTAGCACAAGGATCTGCACTGTGATTCTCCTGCAGGCCTGGGGAAACTGCCCAGTTCCACAGGGAGATGGCTTTTTTCTCTGTATAAAACCTTTATGCCACAGGTGCATTATGACCCTGTAAGGTGGTCAAAAAAGCCCCAAACAACTGTCATCACTCCAATTTAATTTTACTCCTTAATTTTACCCCAACAAGCCTTTGGTGAGATACTAGGTTCAACCTCCACAGTAGCTCCAGTCCTGAGGGGCTCTGTAGGGTTGTTGGCATCAGCACGTTTCACATAATGATACTGTATTTTTACTGCACTGGGAAGGCAGCTTGTTGATTGGGAAAGAAAGTAATGGTAGCATTAAATAGTCTCCATTTTCATTTACTGGGTGCTAATGATCCCAAGAAGCTGAAAAATTCCAGAGGATGCATTTCCTTTTGATTAACCCAGCAGAAGGATGACAAGGAGTGTAGTTACTGTCTGGTGAAACATCACCAGGGCCTGGAGCTGTTAAAATGCAGCTGTGTTCGTTTTCCCTCTTCAGAAAGTCATTTTGTAACACCTTTTTTCACTCAGCAGTGAATGACTGCCACTGGTCTCCACGGTACTGAGAATGGCACCAGCTTGTTTTCCATGCTCCGACAGCAGTGGCAGAAGATGAATCCTGCACACCCAGAGCTCTCCCAGGCTGCAGGCAGATTGCTTTGCTGGTCTCATTCCAGTTGCAGTGGTTTCAGTGCAAGGGAGAAAGGGGTGGCTTTACATTCAGGATTTTCCATATCACGTACCTGGCCTTAAATAGGATCTATGTCCTGAATTTCGGCAATTAAGCCTTTGGGGACCACAAAGACAGTGCCATAAGTAATGCCCTTTCTGGTTACACTTCATAGCATGCTAGTTTGGCAGAACAGCCTTGCCAAGGAACAAAATTGAGCCGTGGAGAAGCCTGGCTTTGTGTTATAGGAAAGTCCATGGCAGAGGCAGCTTCTATCCAAGCTACAGGACACACTGACTTTCTCTTGGGCATTTTTAATACCTTAAGCAATGGGGCATGGTCAGATTCATCTAGGGAGTGATCTTAACCAGACAAAAATGCCATTGATGTGTTTCTTAGATATTATTCCTATGCAATGAGCCCTAGGAAAATATGCCTGAATCCCTGCTTTATGTGCTAGTCCCACAGAGAGCTTTGGCTGGAACACAGGGAAAACTGAGAGTTCATCATCTTTGGAAAAAGGCACAGGCAATTCACAACTATAAGGATGTTGTGAGGTTATCCAGGGACAAAATTAGAAGGAACAAAGCTCAAGTTTTATCTGGCTACTGGAGTGAAATCATAAAATCATAGAACAGCTTGAATTGGAAGGGACCTTAAAGATCACCTAGTTCCAACTCCCTGGTTGTTGGCAGGGACACCTTCCCGTAGACCAGGTTGCTCAGGGCCCCATACAACCTGGCCTTGAACCCTTCCAGGGATGGGGCATCCACAACTTCTCTGGGCAACCTGTGCCAGTGCCTCACCACCTTCACAGTAAAGAATTTCTTTGTAGAAACTTGTAAAAAACAATAAAAATATTCATGTAAATATATCAGCAACAAAAGGAGGGCTAAGGAGAATCTCCATCCTTTATTGGACATGAGAGGAAATATAGGACAAAAGATGAGGAAAAGACTGAGATACTTAATGCCTTCTTTGCCTCAGTCTTTAAAAGTAACACCAATTGTCCTCCAGATACCTGGGCCCCTGAGCTGGAAAACAGGGATGAGGAGCAGAAGGAAGCCCCCATAATCCAAGGGGAAATGGTCAGTGACCTGCTACACCACTTAGACACATGCAAGTCAATGAGGCCAGATGGGGTCCACCCAAGGGTACTGAGGGAGCTGGCAGGAGAGGTCATCAAACCACTTTCAATCATTTATCATCAGTTCTGGTTAACTGGGGAGGTTCCAGGTGACTGGAAGTTAGCAGCTGTGATTCCCGTCTACAAGAAAGGTCAGAAGGAGGATCTGAGGAACTACAGGTCTGTCAGCCTGACCTCAGTGCCAGGGAAGGTCATGGAGCAGATCACCTTGAGTGCCATCACACAGCACATGCAGGACAAGTAGGGCATCAGACTCAGCCAACATGAGTAGGCAGGTCCTGCTTGACCAACCTGATCTCCTTCTATCATAAGGTGACCCTCTCAGTGGATGAGAGAAAGGCTGAGGATGCTGTCTACCTAAACTTTAGTAAAGCCTTTGACACCATTTCCCACAGCACCCTCCCAGAGAAACTGGCTGCTCATGGCTTGGATGTGCACACTCTCCCCTGGGTAAAAAACTGTCTGGATGGACAGGCCCAGAGAGTGGTGGTGATGAATGGAGTTAAATCCATCTGGCAACTGGTCACAAATGGTGTTCCCTGGGGCCAGTTGGCGCCAGTCATATTTAATATCTTTATCAGTGGTCTGGACAAGGGGATCAAGGGCACCCTCAGTCAGTTTGCAGGTGACACCAGGCTGGGCAAGAGAGTACTGGAGGGTAGAAAGAGTCCTTGTTTTCAAGTATGCAGTCTCAAATAGACCTACATTTGTGTTTTTAAGGTATTTAGTGCCTGCCTTCCCTTGAAAGTAATGGGAATCAGGCTCTATGAGCCCTCCAAGCACTTTCAGTCCTTGACCTTAAGCTATGTCTGTGAATTTAGGTGCTCTTGACAAGAAAGTTTGGACCAGAGGATCCTTGAGGTCCTCTTCCAACTTGGTATTCTATGATTTATCTAAGCTAATAAAAAAGATGAAAGCCAGAAGTGGGTTAACTGTCTCAGCTGACTTCAGCCTTTCTGCAAACACTACCTTTACTCCAGATGAACACTTTGACAGCTTTTGAGCTGAATTAAATCACTTAGGTGGGGGGTAGAACATTACAAGGCCTTGCTGTAATATGAACAATTTCCATTGAAATTTGTTTAAGGATACCATTTTATCTGACTGTAAGTTTGATTGTCAAGATTGTTAGTAGGGTACCTAAGGCCTTGTACAGGCATTCTTTGTTATTTGTTTTAAGCTTACAGAACACAGTAAAAGAGATCTGCCTTTCCCTTTTCCATTGAGTGCAGAGGCGTTTTTCCTTTTGTAATAATTTAACTGAACTGTGTCTGTGATTGATTCTTCCAGCCTCACTCAGCTGCCATGTGGTAGTCACTGTGTTTGCAGAGCTTAGAGGCACCTATGAGTGGATTTTCAAAAGTGGTTCTGTTTGGCATCCTTCAGAACTCACATCTACAGGGATTTTACTGCTGCCTTGCCATCCTGACCTCTTGTCCTAAAATATGCTCTGCAAAATCCCCTCTTACCTCTTACTTAGGCCATAAGGAATGGGCTAATATGTTTAAGGAAGCCCAGTATGGCAACTGAAGTCTCTGTCAGAAGTAGTTTTGAAGCAAAAGCAACCAAACCAGCAAAGAGATGGTCTGCAGGGACTGAAGCTGAACATTGTCACATTTTGCTGTAGCACTAACATGAAGGGCTAAGCACAAACTTTCTTTGCCCTCATACACCCTGCATGCTATAGCACCGTCTACAACTCCAGTAGTCCTTTGGGATATGTGCTTGCTGATGTGAGCACGGCAGGAAGCTTCTGGGTGCTGCCATCCATAATTATGAGTTGTGCTGTAGTTTCAGGCTTTCTGAGGTGCTGCAAGTGCTAGAGGTACCTCAGCAACATGATAAATGCAGGCAATTTATCTACAACAGCACTTGTTTCAACTGCTTTTCTCCTTCCTTTCCCAGTGGGTGGCAGATTTGGAAGTATTTGTCTTGTGGTTTGAATTGTGGCTCAGAATTACTCATAGGTGTGTTGTAAAATCTTATCTATGCCTTTCCACAGTAAAAAATCTTGCAAACTAGTGGGAAGTGCTAGAGATAGGGGTTACACACCAGTCTCCAGTATCATTAGCCTAGTGCTCCTGCTTAAATCCAGATAGGTCTGTATTGAAAAGGAGCAAACTATTCTAACCCTCTTTTTTTTTTTTTTTGGTAGCTTTTGGGGCAAGTCCTGTATGATGTTACAGCTCGTTGTTATCAAACGTATGGAGTGGTGCTCCTGCTGCAGTGGCAGCCCTGAGTTCAGTGGGAACAACTCTGAGGCACTGTCCCAGATCCAACAGCAAGTGGGTGCGGTGAGAGACTTGCCTCCGCTGCCATGCCCAAACAGCCGTGGGGAAAGCAGCTGCTGGAGTAGAGATGTGCTTCCCCCATGCTGCTGACAGCAGTCTTTCTCCAGCATTTGGACTTTATGGCCGTAATTTTGACAGAATGTGGAAAACACATAGCTTGAACATCTTTTTATGTTGCTCTAACACCACCTGACTCGAGCAGTTCGGTATGCAGGACCCCCTGTAGGCAGGGCCATGCCAGGGATTGGTGGCTGTCACTTGCACTAGCAGTGTTATTTTTCCATGTAGGCTCCTGATGCTGCAGGGAAACGCACCGGCAGCTGTGTCAGGCCCAGCGACAGCAGCACCTCGGGTAGATTCTCATCTGCCAAGAGCCTGTGACCCCCTCTGCCCTCACCATGGCAGCGCAAGGTGATTTTGCCGCAGGTAGAGGGCTGCAGCAGAAGGGAGACTTCTTCAGCCAGGACTTCTTGAAATTTCGTTCCTGCAGCCTTTGCCTGGAGGATGTTTGCCCGCAGCGATGGTGCCGATGGCCAGGAATACTGCTGGGCTCAGGGAGACAGAGCATGTACAAAAGCTGCATTCAAAGTGTTGATCGCGAGACCCGGGAGACGCTGGCAAGTGCAGCAGCAGCTATTCCTCATGCTATGCAAGTGAGAGCCCAGTCTTGGAGGCTGGGGAATAGGGAAGAGATTGGCCAGGACAAGGGACAGGGAAATATGCTGTGTATAAGTTTGAATTTTCAGGAACAGCCAAGATCAGAAATTTTTTGATGCAGATCATGTTTATGTTGTGTTTGGGTGCCTCTGCAGTAGAGAAAACAGGGAATAAATCCGTGTCACAATGAAGGAGAACATTTGGATGGTCAGTTTGCACCCTACAGATACATTAATCATATAGGCCCACTGAATACTGGGAACATCAAAAGCAGAGTGCAAAGCTTCTTTTAATTATAACACCTGCTCGTTTCCCAGCACTTCCTTTGCAGTTAAGAGAAATAATAATAATAATAAAACAAACAAAAAACAAACAACAACCAAACAAATAAACAAAAACCCCCAACCCCCCCAAACCTGACAAAACCCAACCCAGACTTGAGTGGGAATTACAGAGGCAAAGGGCTGGAAAACTAGCTTTGGAAAGCATCTGCTTCCTAGACAGTGTCAAACTCTCGAGCCCTGCCCGGCGAGGCGCAGGGCTGCCTGCCCTTGGGAAGGGGGTGGTGTCGGGGATGGGGTAGGGGGTGGGATGGGGATGGGAAGGGGACAGAATGGGGGGGGGGGGGGGGGGAGGGATGGGCTGGGAATGTCGCGGGTATGCAAATGACCGAACGTTGCGCGGCCCGCGGGACCGAACGCGGGTGCGTCACAGGGGCAGCCCCGCGCAGAGGGTGTGCAGGTGAGGGGGGCACGGACCATGGCGGGAGGAGACGTGCCTGGCTTGGTCCCTCCCTGTCCGCTGCCGGGAGTTGGAGTCACCCGTCCTGTCCTTATTTTTAAGCTAGGTGCCAAGCCCCCGCTGCTGCCTCCGCTGGGAGCGTTCTCAAACCCAAACGCAGGCACAGAGCTCTGCAGGGCGGAAGCGTCGGTCCGAACATACGGTTTGGTGGCAACGGACGGACCACTGAAGGTGAGGATAGAAAGGAGCCGAGCATGCAGTGGTGGCCTCAGCCAAATGAAAAAAAAAAGCCCAAAAACCCCAAACCCACCAGATTTCAGGGAGAAATGGGCCGTGGATGTCAGTGCTGGCTCTGTGTCACAGTAGGTGGCTGACAGCTACAAGATGATCCTCCAGGCATGCACATGGCATCACATCTTTCTATCATTAGTTCATTATGCTTCCTCCTTTTCAACAGTAGCCAAATCACTAGTACTGCCAGCCAGGACAGGGACTGTGGCTCAGCTGGCCACAAATGGGACATGGTAATGATACGTAAGGTCTGTTTCTATCTTTGCTATCATTGTCTGGTCTCGCTGTAGGTAAATTTCCTGTTCTTCTTCTGCTTGCTCATCATATCAGACCTTGAAGATGGTATGGTGCTGTAAAAACACCAGCAAGGTCTGCCCACTTGCTGAGATATCTTTCTGGTTTCCAGAAATAGCAGTAGCACCATGTAGGTATTTACTGGTAGCCTTCACAGAGGCCAAGTCTCAAATGGGAATCTTTTTTCCCCCCTTACCAGTGGAGCCTTCCATCTCTCTCTCCTGGCTTGCTAGCTCAGTCCTGTTCAGAGGAATTAGGCTGATGCTAGTTGCATGAAAAACTAGAAACAAACTGATCTCCTAAGTGATTCAAAAAACCCTTGAATATCTCACTCATTAGATGGGTTGATTGTAAAGGTGTGAGGTCAACTCACTTCCTCCCTTTTACCTGGTCTACAGCCTCTTCTCAGTCCATGTTAAAAACCCCGATGAAGAAGCGAAGGGGTTTATGGTGTGTGGCAAAACCTGGGAAACCTCCATACCCAAGTGCCCTCGCTCCCCTGTTTGGCTTCAAGGCTGGTGTGTGGAACCTCGGCACTGGCAATGGAGGTCACCGCTCCCACCTCGCTCACGGGGCCCTGACCCAGGAGCCCCGAGAGAGGGAGATGAGCAGCGCTGCCCCCACAACCACTCCTGGCCAGGACAAGGGGAAGACTGAGCATCTGGTAGCCTCACAAAGAGGTAAGGCGGGAACTGTCCCTCTGTGTGGTGGGAGGAAGGGTCTTTTCCCATCCTAGAGAGCCTGTGCACATTCCCAGTGAACAGTTCTCCCCTGCACGTGCCCCCCTGCAGTAACCTGTCCTGCCAGGTTGTTCCTCTGGTAGCTCTGTGGAAGTGGGTCAGAGTTGTCCACTGGCCTGCTTGGGGTGGCTGCCAACATGAGCATGTTTCCCCGTGCAATTGTTTTGAAGTTTCCAAGAAATC